>NC_080474.1:14150000-14518750 GCF_030265055.1 Doryrhamphus excisus
TCCTGGATTGATGATAGCGACATATCCTTCCAAGGACGTTCCCATTAAATTATAGCCAGATTGCGCTTATTGATGTCATTCAAATGAATCTAAATGTTATAAAAATGTTAAAAAGTGAACTATCATATTCAGATGTTATTCGATTTAAATAACAGGTTTCATCAACATGGGACGTGAATCGCACATTTGGCAACAATTTAACACGGACATGTCCATTTAACATGTTCATACACTTACATCGCTGTCAAATCTCATTAAATCAGCTAGTGCTTTATAGAGGATCTTGTTACATTTTTTTCCTCTTATAGCTATTAAGCTCACCCACCATATGCTTTGACTTGGTTTACATTTTTTCCAATGCACTTTTTACACTGACTGAAAACACTGTAATATGCATGCCAGGCCACCAGCTGGCGATGTCACATCCCTCACACTTCAGCAACCATTCCAAAGGACAGTTGGTATTGCTTGGTAAATATGGATTTAATATATAGATTTAATATATTTAATATAAGAGTCTTGGAGGTGGTAGTGTCTCTGTCTGGGGCTGCATGAGTGCGGCTGACACTCTGTAGCTGCGGTTCATTAAAGCGGAAAACATGAATTCCAACATATACTGTGACATTGTGAAGCAGAGCATGATCCCCTACTACAGGAAACTGGGCTGTATGTCAGTTTTCCAAAGACACTTCTCAATTTCCCATAGTACTTTTTCACACGGAAACATTAACACAGCTGTTTTAGAGACTTGTGTGATGTGAGAAATTGTTAGGCTCGAAGTCCTTGTTGCCATGTACACAAATAAAATGATCCATATGATCTGTAAAATAAATGTCCTGTTTCCTGTTGTACTATTTTCAAGTGTAAAACTCAAAATATTCCAAACAACAATTTCTACCGCTTATCCTCACAAGGATACAATATTGCCTCTTTGTTGTTCATTTCATGGTGGAAAATTTGTCTTCTGGCGCGAAAAAACATTCATTCATTCATTTTCGACCGCTTATCCTCACGAGGATCACCGGGGTGCTGGAGCCTATCCCAGCTGTCTTCAGGCGGGGTACACCCAGGACTGGTCGCCAGCCAATCACAGGGCACATATAGACAAACAACCATTCACACTCACATTCATACCTATGGACAATTTGGAGTCACCAATTAACCTAGCATGTTTTTGGAATGTGGGAGGAAACCAGAGTACCCGGAGAAAACCCACGCATGCATGGGGAGAACATGTAAACTCCACACAGAAATGGCCGAGGGTGGAATTGAACCCTGGTCTCCTAGCTCCTGCGCTAACCACTCGTCCGCCGTGCCGCCGTACTTAAAATTAGTAAATATTTAATAATAACACATTTTATTAACAAATGCATGTGAAGTATCAGGGGGTTGCCTACAGCCACAGCTGTTGATGCCATGTTTTCTGACTTGACTGGAAATGTGCCAAACATAAACATTCATTCATTTTCTACCGCTTATCCTCACGAGGGTCGCGGGGGTGCTGGAGCCTATCCCAGCTGTCTTTGGGCGAGAGGCGGAGTACACCCTGGACTGGTTGGCAGCCAATCACAGGGCACATATAGACAAACAACCATTCACACTCACATTCATACCTATGGACAATTTGGAGTCACCAATTAACCTAGCATGTTTTTTGAATGTGGGAGGAAACCCGAGTACCGGGAAAAAAATGGGGAGAATATGCAAACTCTACACAGAGATGGCCGAGTGTGGGTTCGAACCCGGGTCTCCTAGCTGTGAGGCCTGCGCGCTATCCACTCCACCTCCAAACAACATAAATGCAAAAAAGTCATTCCAACTTCCTAGTGACAGCCCACTCCAGTTTCTTTGAGTTATGTAAAGCGTGTCAATTGTAAGAATCTGCCCTTTAACCTGACAAATGTTTTACGGACTTCTAGTCCACAGACTTTCTCTCAACACAATGCCTTGCTTATTGCTCTCCCTTAAGGTGGAAAACGGGAGACTGCGTGATAGGATGAAGGCAAATGGTTCTATAAACAGCCTGAGGGAAATGCCAGCTCGCCTGATTGCTGCTCATCTGGCCGTTTCCCAAATGTTTTATGCGCCTCTGACTGGTAATCAATAGCTGCACATGCAGCCCAGCGCCTTGTACCACTCGCTTTTATAGCACGCCTAAGGAGAAGTAAGGATAAGTCCATGGCGGCCTTGGCAGAAGATTGAGGCATGGGAGGTTGGGCCTGTTTGCTGACAATGGTGCAATGACACAGAAGAAGATAAGACTATTTTTAAGACAAGGACACCTGAGACCTCTTTTGTTTTGCGGGATTCCAACTACACAACAGTATGCTCCAATTACCCAGTACATTAATGTGTAGCCATTCACTCAATTTCACTCTTAAGTTGGTATGTTATGTTTTAGTGTGAGTTGGAAGTAATACCTCAATGAAGACCTACAGCAGAGGTAGGGAACCTATGGCTCGGGAGCCAGGTAGGGCTCTTTTGATGACTGTATCTGGCTCTCAAGCGTTTCTTACCACAATAAAAATGTATTTTTGCCAACATTTTAAAGTAAACATCACAGAAATGACTGTTAAAAATAATCAACAACTTTCTTATGCATTTTAATCCGTCCATCTCTTTTCTACTGCAATACGGCCAACCATATCCATCTTTCCTGATGATATTTTCCAGGTCAAACACCAAAACTCGATTATTACTGGGTAATGCGGTAGTCTACCTCGGTCATTGAGATGTCAACATGTAAATGCAAGGTTAATTGGTGACTCCAAATTGTCCATAGGTATGAATGTGAGTGTGAATGGTTGTTTGTTTATATGTGACCTGTGATTGGCTGGCAACCAGTCCAGGGTGTACCCCGCCTCTTGCCCGAAGACAGCTGGGATAGGCTCCTGCATAGTCTGTAGTCTCCAAACGTCCGACCAGTGTGTACTGTATATGTCATACACAATAAATCCTCAGTTCCCAAAGTAAGTTCCACCAATTGTCATAGGGGGGTATGTGAATAAAAATGAAAAACAATCAGCGCCTTACACAATTCCAAGTGCATCTCAACACCTCACAAGGAGAACAGAGTAGAAAGGAGACAGAGCATGAAATTGTTAATTGTTCTGTGTGCATCATATGAACAAATAAGTAAGTTTGATGATTATTTTTTGCATTAAGAGTGTTATATTTATTGTAATAAATCCAATCACCGTACAGTGATGAAAACCTGTCAGTATGAGGTGAGATTATTGTTCGTTGTATGGATTTTTTTCAGTGTTCATGAACTAGTTCAAAGTTCAGTTCACAGTATAAATTTGAATAGTTCACGTTCATAGTTCAACATTTTAATTTTGAAGTAGTTCAAAGTTGAGTTAATTTTTTTTTTAGGTGAAAAGTGAGAATGAAAGACTGACTTTTTTTTAAAAAGAAAACTATGACATCCATCGCCATCTAAAACTGTTCATGCACTGAACACTGTAATAGGGATTGTTCAACTTTCTACTTCAATTTGGCATTAAATTAATATGCAGACCAAAAAACATGAGTTTAATATTCAACCCATTCAAACAGAAGGATGCCATCATCAGACTGGAATAAAAGATATATCGGATGATTACTTCTCTATTTATGAGTGGTTATGTGAAACTATCACATTGTGACCAAGTCAAATACATGTTTGACCTGTAATTACTATAAAATCAATTAACCAATGACTTATGTTCAATACGTCAAGTTAATTACATGAAAAGTTTTTTTTTTTACATGGCTTCAGGCCAAACATCTGAAGCGATGTACGCCAAAGTTTGGGAACCACTGCAATATATTATTACTACGTATATTGTTATGGCATATTTATGACAGAATTCATGTATTTCAGAAGCTCTTCAGTGTGTTGAATTGAGACGCGCTTGTTACAACAACACTAAATCACGGGAGCTCGCATCCACACCTGTGTAGGTTGGACGGTCAACCCGGTGAACTCGCAGCCAATTAGACGCCGGCGAATCCCGCGCGAAGCAAGGCTTTGAGGCCAGAGTGCGCACCATTGTGTCTGAGTGGGAAGAAGGCGTGGGTGAAGAAAACGCAATGTTGGCGGCGCATTTTAGCCATTGCATATCAATACCAGGCGCCACTAATAAGGCTAGCTTCAGGTGCCAACATCAACAGTGCAAAAGGTTGTTTCATCTCTTATGGATCCCGTTTGAACGCAGCGATTGCCTCAAAGAAATAAGCAAAGAGCAGCAACTCATGTGTTAGTGTAGAAACACATACACGTATTAAGGGGTTTGTTTACGACAATTTTGTTTATCCTATGGTGGAGATGAACACTGGGCTGTACAGTTCCCTTGTGGATGTGGACCCCCTCCCACCCATCCTCCAGGACCATTCTCCAATCATTTGCCCAAGCATGCTAGCAGCCCACAGGCCCTGGGAACGCGAACGGAAGGCTGTGGATGGATGGTGTCATGAAAGAAGACAATTATGAGGCAGAGAGCGAGGTCTCCCAGGGTTATGCTTTTTTAGTCAGATTATTTACTTTGTGTTGTGTTTCGCGCTTTAAAGTTTAACAGGCCTGAGGTTGTTCTTGATGTTTCTTTTTCAGCCCTGCGTGTGTGTATTTGTGTGAGGGAATATGCTTTTTTGATGATCTAATTGGCCATTAATGGATGTTTTCAGGCAATTTATTCTTCTTAAAAGGTATATGCGAATAGACTTGATACAATAGATTTTATATATAGCCTTCAGCATGCTCAGCACAGCTGCTGCTGGATAAATAGATGCGAAAAATAGCAATGAGGCACAATAGGGGATACGTGGCCTTCACCTTTTGTTTGGGATGAGAATACACTGGACCAATAGTCAAGGTGTGGAAGGCGGTCTACTTCAAATGTGCTAAAATACAAAAGAAGACATGAAATGGAGACAAACTAATGCAAAAGAAGTCAGGTGTGTTCAAAGTCCAACTACATTGGATTGGTATTAGCATGTTTAACAAACAATATTGCCTCTTTGTTGTTCATTTGATGGTGGAAAATTTGTCTTCTGGCGCGAAAAAACATTCATTCATTTTCTACCGCTTATCCTCATGAGGGTCGCCGGGGTGCTTGAGCCTATCCCAGCTGAATCCGGGCGAGAGGCGGTGTACACCCTGGACTGGTCGCCAGCCAATCACAGGGCACATATAGACAAACAACCATTCACACTCACATTCATACCTATGGACAATTTGGAGTCACCAATTAACCTAGCATGTTTTTGGAATGTGGGAGGAAACCGGAATACCCGGAGAAAACTCACGCATGCACGGGGAGAACATGCAAACTCCACACAGAGATGACTGAGTGTGGAATCGAACTCAGGTCTCCTAGCTGTGTGGCCTGTGCGCTAACCACTTGCCGCCGTGTGAAAAAACAGACAAATCCAATTTATTCCTCATTTCTACCACCAAACATCAAAGAAGAAAAATATAACTTTTAGAAACAAAGTAAGAACGTTTGTTGACCGCAGGACTACCCACAAGTCTCAATCTTTGAGCGAGATGTCCTGCTTCGTAGCAACTGATAATGAACAAAGCTTTTTGTAATCATAATAAAACAACCAAACCTTGTCTCTGCAGGGTGTTTTCCCTACAAAGACACGCTAGTGTGTGTTCGTGTACATGCCTTGTGGCATGCTTGGGGCCAAGAGATGAACCCACCGGCTGCAACGTACTAATGTGCTCCATTTGTTGGAAAATTGCAATTACATATGCACAAATTAGTCACTGCTAAGAAATCTGTGTTTCTAACTATAATTACCATAACAATTGATTGGATTTACTGTGTAGAGCACCTATCCTATCTTAGCACCCAATGAGCTTTACACTGATAAACCATTATTCATTGACTCCACAGTCACACACTGGTATGGTTTTGAGATTAAACTTGGCCTGAGCTCGAACTTTTAACTCGGGCTGCCAAATCAAACTTTTTCATTGGATTAATCACATTTTCAAATGAATTAATCATGATAAATCTTGATTCTCAATTTTTTTACACACACACATATATATACATATATACACACACAACACATATATATACATATATACACACATACATATATATACATATATATATATATATATATATACATACACATACTCATGTATGTATTTGTAGGTAGTGCGTTCATTTGAGTTGAATTCACGTTTTGAGTGTGTTTTCTGGGATTTATGAGCATACTTAAATGCAGCAAACTGTACTTTCACATTAAGACAGTGGTGTGATTTTATGATTTTTTTTTGCAAGTTTGTCACTGACAGTAAAACTGATCACAAAATGCAGTTTTTAAATGAAACTTTTTATTATGAAGGGAGAAAAGTCCAAACCTACACGACCCTGTATGAAAAGGCCATTGCCCCCCCACACCTACTAATAACTGGTTGGGCCACGCTTAGCCGCAACAACTGCATTCAAGGGTTTGTCATAACTTGCAATGAGTCTCATAGAGAGCTGTGGAGGAATTTTGACTCACTCGTCTTTGCAGGATTGTTGTAATTCAGCTACATTGGGTTTTCCAGCATAAACTTTTTAAGGTCATGCCACACAAGGACTAAGCCACTCTAAAGTATTCATTTAGTTTTTCTTCAGCCCATCAGAGATGGACTTGATGGTTTGTGTTGGATCATTGTCCTGCTGCAAAACCTAAGTTGGTTTTAGCTTGAGGTCATGAACAGATAGCCGGACATTCTTCAAGATTTTTTTTTTTTTTTTGTAGACATCAGAATTCATGGTTCCATTTATCACAGCAAGTCTTCCAGTTCCTGAAGCTGCAAAACAGCCCCAGACCATCACACTACGACCACCATGTTTTACTGTTGGTATGAAGTTGTTATTCTGAAATGCTGTGTTACTTTTACACCAGATGGGACACACACCTTCCAAAATCTGCCAGTTGCAGACTTGCTCATACGTAGGGTGTTCTCTTCAACTATATTTTGGTGAAGAGCTTGCTATGGCTTAATAAATTGCTAACATCTTCGATACTAATGTTAGTGGTGGTTGCACTCACGACTGGGTTCTTTGGGATGTAAATGTCCCATTTAGTGGATGCCTCTCACATGCTCCTGCATTTTCACATCTCCACTCCTCACCTTGCCCTCCTAACCAGATCATCAGTTGAGGCGCAACAAGCCAGAACACAAAGACAGCCAATGAATGAATCAATGTCACAAGAAAATTACTCACAATATATTCTTTTTGGTTTATTTTGAACCCTGCTCCATCGGCTCCAATGTTGTATTATGTTCATAGAAAGCTTTTAATTCATTTTTAATTAGGAAATACAAATAAAATAAAATCTTAAATTTGTCTTTCCACCGTTGTACATCTTGCTGTAGTCCTGCACGTTGGCTTGTATGATGAGTCATTGGACACACTTTGCAACACCTCTGTTCCACTCTGTTCCACTATGTTTTTGAACCTGAAGTTTATTGCTATCCTTTTGGCAAGAACATTCATCAGTCTTTTGGTAACGGACTTATACAGTACGGCTAATACAGTACGTGGAGCGTTCTCCACCGGTTTAGTTTGGGGAAGAGCTTGGCTACGTCTCCGCTCTGCTACTCACTGCTTCTCACCGTGCCCTCCCAACTACAATGGCAGCCGGTCAGCTTATGCTAAATAAGCTCAAACACAATCAAGCACAAAAAGCCCAACGCATTAAAAAAAAAAAAATAGTATGTTGCATACAGAAACTGGAAAGTTACAGAAAAGATTTAAATAATTAAAAAAGATTAAAGCAATAAAAAAACACACTAAAAATTACAGTAGTTAACAAACTGCAAATAATGCAGTAATTTTACACTGTTAAATAAACAAATAATAATAAAAGCAATTATTATATTGGTTGGCCGAAGCTACCTGTGGCCTGGCTTTGAATGTAATTGCACTAATAGCATATTCAGAATCAAGAACTCACCCACGACCCCCTATCCCTTTACATGCACATACATCTAGTAATGGAACATCCTGTACTTCACATGAGCGCTCACAAATTTGTAAATAATTACTATCACATGGAGGAAAATAATAGGCGGACCCAATTGAAATTCACTCGCTCGAGGCAATGTGGTAATCATGGAGGGGAGCGGGACAGAGAGGATGCAGGGTGGGGGTGCATGGAAAAAGAGGAAGGTAGAAGAAGCTAAGACAAAGAGGGAATAATAAGCAACTTTGTACTGCGATACCATTTGTCAGGAATGACTACTAGCTTTCTGTGCAAAAAATGAACTCGCCGCAGTCATATGGCAGGATGCCTACACACTGGGCCATTTTACCCGGCGACAGGCTTGTCACTTAAAAGCGAAAAAAAAAAAAAAACACGAGCACACCGAGCGAAGGCCGGGTGATGGATTGAACGCGTTATCCGCTTATTAGCACAACAGCCCATTATCAATGTGGCCTCGCTTGTAACGCAATAACGACTGAGGCTAGCCGCGCGCTGCTAAGTAGGAGGTTCAGTGGCCGCCCTGCGTCTAATCACTCTCAAATGAGCGCCACAAATCACTTCAGCGGGATGCCGGGTATGGAGCGGTAACACGGCCATCAGCATATGAAAATACACGATGTATGGGAGGGGGGGAGGTCCAATTTGCAGGCGGCGTAAACAAGGCAGCCTCCTGCAGGGAGCTGAGTGATTGTTAGATGGAAAGCGGCTGCACATGTACACAACATTTGACTGTCTTGTTGTACAGCACGGGAACATGTAAACAATATCTGAAACACACCTAGACCACTTAAAAAAAAAAAATTAAAACCAGTCTGATCATTGTCGTTATGCACTTTGTTCTCTGTCCCTGGTAGAAAAAGGAAAAGGGAAGAAGGAGGGATGTCTCCTTCAGAGGATGTCAAGTTGCCCGTCTGCCCAGTTTATGTTGATAATCCGTCTGTCGACCAACTCATCAAATCCTCGCCCTATTGTGTTTTTCTTATTACAAAAACGTCAACGTCGTTTAACATTAATTTTAAGGAAACAATGACAAAATATTGCACTGGACAAAAAGAGATTTTTTAAATTTAACTAGTCACGAAACAATACAGGTACATTTGGAAATGTTTTATAACTTGCATGCATGACCTCAGCATGATGCTTTTAACTGAACTTTTTCTACAAATTGAAATAATAACCACTCATTTATTAATGAATGAAACAGGCTTCCACATTGGTGCACACATACTGGCTTGAGGAGGTACGCTCTGGCGGCAAGCCTCTCGTGAGCGCTTGTTGATTACACAGTAAATGAATGATGAAAGAAACAATCGCTTTCTCTTTTAATGCGTGCCGTTTGGGCCTTCGGAGCGGAGTTACGATGCAAACTGAAAAGAAAAGATGCACGATTTTACTCTAGTTTGATTCAGTTTGTATGGACTTATTTCAGGAACAAAATGAGAATGAAAAGGTTGAAAAAAGTACTCCCACGATTGCTGCCCTAAGTGAAATGATGCACTGTGACGTCCTGACAAACAGACACAATACAGACAGGCTCTGCAGCGGTCGCTGTGTGTGACTGGCCAATCACAGAGCGTGAAGAGTACCACGATTGCAGATAACGATGACAAGCTGTAGTTGTTTAATGCTCATTCATTCATTAATTTTCTACCGCTTATCCTCACGAGGGTCCGGGAGGGTGCCGGAGCCTATCCCAGCTGTCTTTGGGCGAGAGGCGGGGTACACCCTGGACTGGTTGCCAGCCAATCACAGCGCACATATAGACAAACAACCATTCACACTCACATTCATACCTATGGACAATTTGGAGTCACCAATTAACCTAGCATGTTTTTGGAATGTGGGAGGAATTGAGGGTGGAATTGAACCCGGGTCTCCTAGCCGTGAGCTCTGCATGCTAACCACATGACCGCCGTGGTTTAATGCTCATACTCGTCAAAATTAATTATCCGTAAGGGCTACTACAACATCCCCAGTATATAAAATGTTAGCGTTCAGGGATGACGAAGGAAATTAAGTAATATATATTTACATTTGAGAGACTGAATGAGAATGTTTACATTTTTAAATATGATTAAATCATTACCAAAATTGTTGTCAATTAATTGGATAATTGATTAATCATTGATTTATTGATTAATTGTTGTAGTTCTCATCGATGCCTCATTCGAAGCAGGGCGCATGTGCAAGCATATTTTACAACTCAGAAGCGGGCAAATAAAAGATATTTAATTGATATGTCATTATCAATGCACAAAAAAGAACTAAGTACACAGTACACATGTTGAAGTATATTAACGGAAGTATTCCATGTGCAACACAGCACGTCTCAGCATTCACTTTTCTGTTGCATATTTTACATGCATGGACCAGGTTACCATTTTCTAATTGGGAAGAAAAATGAGATGAGATGCTAATTACCTCATATCGGTCGCCCGTCAAAATACGTCTTATAATAATCATAACACTAAGACGCAGCTCACATTGTTGGTAACAGCTACAAATAACAAAAAAAAGGTCTTGCTATAAAAATCAGGAGACAAGGCTTCCTCTTTTATAAAGATTTATGACACACATGCCTGCCTCCCCTCTCCTCCTCCTCCTCCTCTATTGCGATCACTCAGCGCTAGCATTTACATACGCTACACTCAGACATGCATGCACACTCATTAGGAAGTGGCGGCGTGCTCGGGCACCCACCTTCCTTGACAGCACATCTAAAAGAGAAGATCCGCGTAAGAAGGAACGCAATGAAGGCTCCTAATATCTTTGATAGCGTGGTTATGGTAATGATGGAGCTGCCATGCAACATTCATGAAGTGTACGCCAAGCGCCGTTTGAGCTACGTTGAAGATACTTACAATATGGTGGAGGACACAATGTAAAATGTTGTTATGCTTGCTTTGCCCTTAATTGTTTATTTGACAGTTAAGTGTGGCTAAATGACTGGGTGATTGTTTATATACTGTATGTCTTTTTCTTTTTGTGGCCTGTGTTGGGAGTAATACATTAACGCAGACAAGCCAATGTAATGCATTAATAGTATGATTTAAAGTTATAGATATTGATTATAGATATGAACGTTGACATAAAAATGTGAGTGATGACGTCTACTTCCGGATTGGATTTGGGATCTAACACATATGGCTGTATGTTAAAAGTGGACATTTTAAAAAGATAAATCACCATTTATTATCAACTCTTATACCATTTTACGGTTCGGCAGCTATCGGCACAACACGGGAAGTCCTCAGGAGTGTGACCAACCACAGCAGAGTGGTCCTGCCTGGAGGTAAGCTGTGGGTGGAATAAATTAAAACAGTCCGTTTCCGCGGGAAGCAAAAAAATCCAAAGAAATACAGTTGGAACAGGTACAGATTCTGGAAGATCTAGAAAGCTTTCTGTGCTGGTTATTGTGTGTGGCTGCTGCTAGGAGTCCACAACTCAATACAAAGGGCCGACAAATGGGCATAATAGGTACCTTATTAGTAATTTATTGACGGACCCTAGTATAAAAAAAAAAGCGGTTACGGCGGCACTCTCCATGACACAGAAATCCAGCCAATCGGCAGCCGATCCAGACCCTGACAAGCGGATCGGAACATGCCTAGTCACTGCCCGAACAAAGCCATTCATTGATTGACTGTTGCTTGGCTACACAAAGTGTTGCAATCATCGTCCTTTTTACAGATTTTTTTTTTTTTTCGGGTTTTGTTTTGGTTCCCCGAATGGGCTGGACCACTTGGTAATTGCTCCTGGGCTGCATGTGGCCCAAGGGTCGCTAATTCAATAGGTCTACCCTAAAGTTACAGTGGGTTTTTGTAGGGTGCATTGGGATGTGACAAATTTGGGGTTTAATAACAGTACCAATATAATTTATATTAAATGTTAAGCATTAAAAGTATGCTGGTGTTTAGAGAGTAAAATAATAAAAATATTTAAAAAAGAATTACTTTAGCTATTATTATGTACTGTGTAATACATTCACAGACGTGTAACGTTAAATTGCCCAACCAACACCGGTTGCAACACAACATCTTAATTAATTTGTCAAACAAAAAAATGCATAAAAATACCTAGAATGGCAATGTCGTGATACCCCGAGCTGAACATCTAACGAAGGAAACTGCAAAACAAATGAGGCGGGGGGTCCCGTGGTGGGCACCTGGTCCATCCTGTCACTTCAAAAAGTTTCCATATCAGGCTGTCCATCATTGACTGTTATGAGTTTGGACTCTGCGGCTCTATAGTCTTTGCATACACACTCTCTGTGCTGCATAAACTCTCTAAGGAGCGTCTTTTTATAGAGGTGCTCGTCAGCAGGAGGTCCAGGTCCATTGGAGGCGGCACGGCTAAGCGGGACTGTCAGACAATCAGGATTTATTTTTGATTTGTCTTGAAATCGGTGCTCAGTTCAGATTAACCTGGACTCATGACGCAGGCGTGGGAATGCGGTGTGATTAGACGGCGGGGTGGATCTGGGGAACAATTAGCCCTGTGTGCGTGCTCGTGGCCTGAGATGCAAGTGACAGCGTTGTCAGTTTTGACGCCACCAAATTTGCAGCTGGCTATGAAGTTGCACAGGTCAAAGACGTCCATTGCAAAGGAAGGCGTTGAATGAATCACTGTCAGCGCGAAAATCAGCTTTTAAAGTTAATGCTAAAAAATGTAAATGCATAATTAACACGGTCACTGCTACCTGTCAAGTCTGACAATTTTATTTAAACAAAGAACTACTGCACTGACCCTGTGCACTGATTTGCTCTTATAGTGCTCTATATAGATACTCATTGAACAAAATCCAAGGATGCAGATTCAACTATAAAAATTCTTACTCCAAAACAACCTTAAATCCATCATCATAACCATAGTAATCACTCATAACAACGTTGCAGAAGTAATGCTAACATAGTATCTCTATTTGCATGCAGATGTGTGAAAAGTTGGGGTTCAATGTCGTACAGAGGTCGAGCAAGCACCGTCTAGATAAAATATGTACAGTATATTGCATAATAGGGTGGTTAGGCCACACAGCTAGAAGACCTGGGGGTTGATTCCACATTCAGGCATCTCTGTTTGCATGTTCTCCGGGTACTCCGGTTTCCTCCCACATTCCAAAAAACATGCTAGGTTAATTGGTGACTCCAAATTCTCCATATATATGAATGTGAGTGTGAATGGTTTCGCCCGAAGACTGCTGGAATAGGCTCCAGCATGCCCGGGACCCTCGTGAGGATAAGCGGTAGAAAATTGATGGATATTGCATAACAATAACTTTCTACTTTGTCCTGTGAATTTCGATATTAAGTAATATATAGAAAAATATGTAGAAAAAAACATACATAAATCATATCCAAAACATTCATCCAACATACTGCAGTTAGCACTCTCGCTAACAGCAGTAGATACACAGGCGATACCCACTTAACAGAGTAATACTTTTTTTTAGTTATGTTATATTTCATATAGTCTTGCTCAAATGTTCCAAAAAAGCATACTGTTTGTGATTGTTTGACTATCACATTCAAAGGCTACTATATGAATATTGGCTTGTCTGCTATCAAAGGCGTTGTCTGAATATTTTAGCAGCAGCGAGTGGACACAGAGAATTAGCAATGATGAAGTGACAAGGATGTCTGTCAATTGGATGTTTGATGCCGGCTCACGGCGAATTAGAGGCCGCTAGCTGCGGAAAACAAACAGCCTTTGAAGCACATTATTATATGACATGCTGCATTCACTGGTGGAAGTGGATGAATTAATGAGACACTAACAAAAAAAAATAAAAAAAAGCGGATCCAAAACTTCCACACAAGGAATTAGCATATGTGACTGAGACAGACTGCATCTGGGCCAGCCTGACTTTTACTTTAAAGCTGTCAACATAACATTTACTGTGCTAATGTAAAAACAAAATGACTACTTGCAGTCCTGAAACAGTAAGTAGTAAAGTAATAGCATAGGAGACAAAATAATAGGCAACATAATAGTTGTGTGTCAAAAGACTGGAGTTCGCCTATATTTATACTTACTGTATTTTTCTGCACCATAATGCACATGCAAAAAACATACGGTTGAAGTGCTGAAGAACGCATGAGCAAACTTAATTTTCATGTTCAACATGAACTCACACTCATAACAGCAGCGAGTGGCAACACCCTCAACATTAATAGTTCCGGGACGAATACCACTTATCATAAATAAATTGAAAAATGTACAGTTAATTCATGTAGTCGGTATTGGTTGATCACACTCATGGACGTTTGTTATTGGAATCGGCAGCATAAAATCTTAATCGGAGCATCCATAATTGAGACATTACCTAACATTAAATTACCTTAACACTACAAAAGTCACAAAGTCAGGCATGGCATGTCCGACCTGTAGTGTTAAAAAAGGTTATACTCCTACAGTGTGGAAGTGGTAGGTTTCTGGCTTCTTAAGTTTAAAAGAAATACATTTGAAGCTAACTGGTTAGCTTGCTAACTGGCTGTCTCTAGAAGAATCACGCAATGTTCATGTTTACAGGACTGTAATAATGTTAAAACCAGTATAAAGTCGATTCTCCAATTCCAAAATGCAGTTGTAATGGAACTGAAGTGTAATTTGTTGCGGCCAACCATAAAATATGTTTTCATTGGTTGTTTAGCTATGCAGTGCTGACAGAACAAGGATCATATTAGGAAGTTGACGTTGCAGTCAAGTAAAAGTGGACGAACAGAGTTGCCGGAGACTATTCAGTCTTATGCTGAGCTACCTAGCTTAGGTTAGCTTATATAAACTTAGCACAAGGACCAAAAACAATTAAATGGTGTTTTCTTCTTGCAAATGGCTCCCGTCTGGAATCACCACGACCAGTACCCCCTGCCCCTCGCTATCAGTTTGACCTAGCTGGGTGCAACGGCCACACCTGCACGCCATTTCTTTCCCATGGTTCCCAGCGTGGAAATGGACTGAGTGACAGCTGCACTTCAAAGCCTTCTGGCTCTCACGGCCATCATGTGCGATGTCAGTTTAAGGTGGAGAAAGACAACCACACAGAGAAAGAATACGTCTCAGGCGCGGGGTAATTTGGATGATTGGCCTTGAAACGCAAGCCGAAAGGGGGCCTTTTCCTTGTGTTCCTTTAAAGTGACCCGTGGCCCGTCAGTGTAATGTAAAATTATCCCGGGCCGCCCTGTTTGTGTTGTGTCAGATGCGGTGACTGGCGCAGTAATTGTCTAAGTGCTCCGGCGTGTCAGAGCTGTCCGTCACTCTTCTACGTCTTCAGCTTCTCAAAATATTTGCACTGAATGGCGGCGGACAAACTACTTTCATTGATGGAGTTGTCACTTTGGTGCTTTTGCTAGGGAAAATATTTTACCTTCTCGGGAAGAACACACACAAAAACGACTGACATGTGTTCCTGCTTTTTTGGCAGAGGAAAAATGAGAGAGGCATACTTGTTCACTCTTTTTGTTCTTTGATACTTTCCTTTTTTTCTGCAAATTCTGAGACTATGAGCTTTTCTTGTCACATCTCATTGAAGTTGAAGTTAACCTGAATGTGACACTGCGAAAATACATTCCGTGCTAAAAAAACTGCTCTTTAAGATTTGGACACGCATACATATTCTCTCATGTGCGCACTTAAAATGGAAACTATTGAAGAGCCTTAGTGTGAAGTTTTCTTCCGTTTTCTACTGAGAGACGACACGGCTAGCATCAAGCTATCACACACACTATACGGAGCATAAAAGCATGTTTGTGCAAAATTATAGAATTCAGGCGTGTTTGAGAAGCCAATGCATTTTTTGTTATGGAAAATAACGTTTTTTCGATATTGTATTAAGGCAGGAGGAACAGGTTGAGTAAAATAAGAAAGAAACCTTAAGTTTGTTGTGTTATTTACCATTACAGTAGTTCATATTTGTTGTATGGCAATGTCGTATTTTTTTCCCTTCTTTATTTCGAACATCATCCAAAGCACAACAAACCAAACATAAATTATTCATTCATTCATTCATTCATTTTCTACCGCTTTTTCCTCACAAGGGTCGCGGGGGTGCTGGAGCCTATCCCAGCTGTCTTTGGGCGAGAGGCGGGGTACACCCTGGACTGGTCGCCAGCCAATCACAGGGCACATTTAGACAAACAACCATTCACACTCACATTCATACCTATGGACAATTTGGAGTCGCCAATTAACCTAGCATGTTTTTGGAATGTGGGAGGAAACCGGAGTACCCGGAGAAAACCCACGTATGCACGGGGAGAACATGCAAACTCCACACAGAGATGGCTGAGGGTGGAAATGAACCCTGGTCTCCTAGCTGTGAGGTCTGCGCGCTAACCACTCGACCACTGTGCCGCCCCAAACAAACATAAATCAACACAAATAAAAATACCGATGTATATATAAACGTACACATGTTCGAAAGGGAATGGGAAGAAGTCAAGACTTATCTAGTCCCACCCCCCCAACCACCCAGATTCCAACCTCATCCCAACAAAACATATATTATTCCTTGTCTACAAGAATGAAAACCCCACATCCAACCACCCTCACCCAGCTTGAGGCACCCAACTACGTGCCAAGAGCAACCAGTTCATTACTAGTCATTGTATCTTACATCGTCCAGTACAAAAGAAAAAAAGAATGAAACCACTCCAACTATACTGGTGTCACCACACCAGTCATCACAAGCTAACATGGATATAAAAAACATCAATGTTATGGTATTGTTTCAGTGAGATTAAAAAAATACATGTGAGAGAAAAAACAAAAATATTCTTTAAAATACCTCAAATTAAATAATCACATTGGCGGCACGGCTGTCGAGTGGTTAGCGCGCAGACCTCACATTCCAAAAACATGCTAGGTTAATTGGTGACTCCAAACCTACCATAGGTATGAATGTGAGTGTGAATGGTTGTTTGTCTATATGTGCCCTGTGATTGGCTCTCGCCCAAAGACAGCTGGGATAGGCTCCAGCACCCCCACAACCCTCGTGAGGAAAAAGTGGTAGAAAATGAATGAATGAATAAATAATCACATTTGAGTCTTACTACTTCCCTATTGTCGCTGCTATCCCAAGTACAGTGTTTTCCACTTCTATTTCCTTTATTTTTTTATTGTTGTTTATTTATTAATTTATTTAATTGTATTTATCGTCCTTCCCCTTTCCCCTCATATTTTAGTATGATTAGAATTTAAAGCCACACCACCACTACTAAATAGTGTCACCAACAGTGGTTTTAGAGAACAGACTGAACAAAAAAAGGTCCATATTTGTCACAATTATGAATTAAATTGTATTAAAATTGCCGTCAATTTTAATTCGGCAAAAATAAGATGATTGGTCGCTCATGGCTTTCTGGTATTCACGTACATGTCCGTATTGCGTTCCGTCTCACAGAGGCCATCAACAATTTGCACTCATGATGTGTTTATGATATACTTCACTAAAATTAGCAGCAAAACCTTGTCAAATCACGCACTTAGCTTATGTACTCAGGCCGGGTCTATGCTGGTCTTTGCTGGTCAGTGCTGGTCTATGCTGGTTTAGCTGGTGGACCATGCTGGTGTATGCTGGTAGCTGGTAGCAGGGATACAGGACCTTTGAGTCTTCAGTGACTCATAGCTTTGTTCACGTTAGCATGTTAGTCATGTTAGCCACACCAACTCGAAAAGGTACAAATAAACCACACTTACTCATCAATATTTACTATATATTACATACATGGAAATGAGCAAATAATTGACTACAATGGAAAATCAAAGCTAACGTTTGTGTTTGCGGTCTGCATTTTAAACTGCTGACAAGCTATCTGTGGACTCGAATTGCTCATGCTAAAAACAAGGCTAACATCAAAGCACAATACTGGTGTTTTGACCCGTTGTTGAAAGTTTTTTTGTATTTAAACGCAAATGTATGGGAGTACTTCCCTCTTAGACTGACAACCAAGTAAAGTAAATTAGAAAAAAAAACAATAACAAGATTGTCAAGATTTATTATTGCTTCCCAGCTATGTCGGATATTTGTGAAACATGCACTATAATGAAAGTTTGATTTGCGCTAGTAAACCCGGGCCTCCCCTGCTTACTTCATCTTCCTGTCCAAACACAAGGGAAAACATTACAATTTAATGGGTGTCAAATATGTTTTCCAAATCTACTAAAAGGTTATCGTTGTTACATGCGAGGCAAAACACTTATATGGGAATCAATGTTAACTTTGTTAGCAGGGAAATTTACGGCCCGAAGGTGAGGTGGCCATGGACTTTAAAAATGGAGTGGAGCTCAGTCTGTAGAAAAAAAATAACATAACGGAGGCATACATAACAGTCTGTATTTTGCTTTTGAGGGTTTGACACACATGAAGATTATGTATTGTTAGTGTTAGAGCACAGGGGGGTCGGGGGGTCGGTAATAGCAATAAATGACACGACTCCACATACAACCTCTGGGAACTTCTTTAACCTAGCGAGGAGCTCACTGGAGCCACTTTCCCCCCCGTCTGACACCTCTTTTTACAGCAATCAATGCAAGGTTAAAAGCAGATAATTTAAGAGCGAGGAGAAAGACAAATAAAGACAGAGCGGGAGTGCTGCAGTTACTCGCTGTCTCTATTTGTCTTCAGCAAGTTTGCTTTATCTAATAAAGTGTCTGTGGATTAAGATGGATACTTCAAACGCCGCGTCGTCTCTGTAATCACAGAGGAGGGAGGCGGAAACTCACATATACCTCTCTCAATTTATTATTAATAAGTACATCAGTGGAGAGAAGACGATATCCCGGGGACCAAAACACCCGCCGAGCGCCACATTCATCAAAGCAGATCACAATACTCAGGATACACGGGCTCCAATAACTGGTAATTGATGGGAGACGTCTGCGGTCGTACTAGATCACTATGGTTATATAATAATATTAATATCATTTTACACTTCACACCAGATGAATGTTGAGGGGGGGAAACATGCACGGCTTTTTTTTTTTTTTAAAGGCATCTGTTTACAAGTGACAAAGCGGCGGTTAGCGTAGCACCATTATAACAGGCATTCTGACAGGTTATGAAACCACAAACACTATCACATGTTTTTAAAAAAATCCGCTAAGCCAGGGGTCTCAAACACGCGGCCTGCGGGCCACACACTAGTTTGAGGCCCCCGCCTTGATATGAAAGTTTAATGTTAGTGCGGCCCGCGCAAGTTTGATATGGATGCTGTATGGTATCATGTACCCAGAAAAAATTATTACGTTTGATTAATGTTCATGTTAAAGGTTAAATAACTGTTAATAGTTATCCTCCCTATCCGTGTGGAAGTGGTAAGTTTTCGGCTTTTTAAGTTTAAAGGAAATAACTTGGAGGCTACCGTTTAGGTCACTAGCTCTCTAGTTTGCGAGTTAGCATGTGTCTCAAGACCCTGCAGTTGCGCAATATGTTGTAAATTAAAAACAGTATAAATGTGACTATAGTCGTGTTTTGTCATGTCTACAGGGCTCTAATAATGCTTTGTTAATTTTAACCTGAAAAAAATAATTAGTCTACCCACCAACTATATGTGGTTTTTATTATTTGCCATTTTATTATTATTATTATATTTATTTATTACTGATTGATTGATTTTCTTTATTCTTGATTTATTTATTTTTCATCTTATTTTGTGCAGAAAAATAAAAATTAAGATATTTGAGAACAGTGGAATGTTTTATCAGAGCTTTTATTGTAGAAAATGGGAACCAAAGCAAAGTTTTTAAATTTTTTTTGTTTTTAATAAATGCGTTTTTTTGTTTGTTTTTTGGAAAACCTGATGCGGCCCAGTTTCACCCAGACCCGAGCTCAAACTAGTGTCATGCGGGCCGAGTGTTTGAGACCCCTGGTCTAAGGAAATGTCATTTTTTTCTTTTTTCATGCCAAGAACAGATTTATAAAAAAGATATTTGAAGAAAATTCATGAAAATTGATGAAAAAATACACTTTTTTTATTTGGCTACAAATGATCTGTGGCTGGCTACTAGTCCAGGGTGTACCCCATTTCTCGCCTGAAGACAGTTGGGATAGGCTGCAGCACAGCAATGCTGCCATTACGGATATCTGCGTGAAGGCAGCTCAACTTCCTATAGTGTCATGACTTTATGTTCTTATTCTTCTGGCCCAAAAACTGTAGCAACAGCGCCTCTGCTGATATCAGCCGAGTAGTGCGCTCTCATTTGCTACAAGACACCATTAATCAACAATTATAATGTCCATCCCAGGAGTAATACCTCAGGAATAATGATGCTGAGTGAACCTACAAAGAGAAAGCCATGTTTTGGTGTGACAGATGGGCGGCTTTCACCCAACGCCACACGTCCGCAAACCGCCGCCCGCCCACCCTGGCTGCTTGTGCTCTGTGTTGGGTTTCCAGTGGGCGGGATTGTGACTGACACATGTCCGGAGCCATGTCCGAGAGCAGGAATTCAATCAATACCAATGGGTCTTCAACAAGCTATGCACCAGTGTGGACACTTAGTACAGGAAGGGTAGACCATCTGGTCGCCCCTACCCCCACCGCCCCTTCGCTCCCATGTCACATGTCAATCTGCAGCGGCCGATATATTGTGTTATCATTCGTACCTTCGCCGGCATTATGTAATGAAACTCAATTGGCGTGGTTCATGCGTTCGTCCCCTGTGCACGCCAAGCATCTGTCCATCCCCACACCCAACACCACAGGGACCGCTATTGTCACCATCAGGTGAATAGCACTTCATTAACAAGCGGCATGCATCAGGAAAATCAAGTGCATGATTGATTCACTTGATTTCTTTATCTTTTTGTTCCACCCCCCTTTTAATTACTCACCTAATCTGGTTTTAATTTCTTCAAGTGGTGGCGCAAATTAATGGCAGGTGGGAGGATTATTTCCCTTTTGAAAAAGGGAAAAAGTGGAGGGACGAAAGGGGGGTTGGGGACCAGGTTATTAACGACTCTACAGCGCCAAAGTGATGATTTGACCTGTAGGGCCTCTAAGAGAGAGCTTCTACACAATCAGCTGTAGCGCTTTGGAGGTGAACAACCTTGGAGCGCCCACATAATGGCGCCATCATTAACGGCGCATTTGCCACAGACTGGGAAGGTGTCAAGGGGGTGTGTTGACCTAATGCGTATATTCCATTTTTTATTTATACATTAATTTTTTTTTGCTTTGACTATACAGGATGCAAACAGCTTTTAAAGTTATTCAAATTATGTAATTTCATACATTAAAATAGTAATATAATAAACTATAGCAGTGTCAAATCAGGTGTCGGGGTAAGCGTCAGTATCTGGCTTCCTGAATTGCCTGCATGCAAGGACTAATCAACAGGCTGCCTGTTCAACCCAGTAAAAATAACAGAAATGAAAAGATAAACGAAGGAGACGTCAGAGGCAAAGAAAACAAGTGACGATAACCAGAATAACAAGACCAGGAAATAAGACGAAGCATACATCGCCCTTGGGTTTACTGTGAATACAGTAAGAAATGCATAAAGCCCGGAGTGTGACACATTTGTGCTTTTTTTTTCTCTGTGTTGATAATCATACACACTGGGCAGTTTAAATGTTACAAAATTAGTTAATAAACTTAACTTGTGATTGTGATGTGATTGTATGCAGAATGAACAACTCATATGGTGCTTTGTTAAATAAATACATACTATATATAGTATTTTAATAGTATTTATATTTGGTTGGGCATGAGAGGAAATCATTCAGAACCACTGCACTCTATAACAATGGTTGTTTGTCTATATGTGCCCTGTGATTGGCTGGCGACTAGTCCAGGGTGTACCCCGCCTCTTGCCCGAAGACAGCTGGGATAGGCTCAAGCACCCCCGCGACCCTTGTGAGGAAAAGTGGTAGAAAATGAATGAATGCACAAGACATTCATGCAGAAAAAAACTCCAAACAACCAACATTTTCAGGTGAAATATGCCTCAAAAGTCAAACAAGCGACAGCTGTGATACAACTGGGAGCAAAACTGTGATGATAACCATAGAACTGGAAATGGAACAGTGAGACTTATTAAATGTCTTAGTGACGCCTAATTACGTAGGAAACGAGACTTGCTCACCAGACTTTTAATGAAGGTTAGAATCATCTCACAACCAGTAACCTAAGCCAAGCTAAAACTCAACTCTGAACCATTGACATCACTTCCTGTCTGACTGCCACTCCGCTCCCTGTAGCAACACATGAGCCTTTTGTTAAAGGCTGATATACTCTGTCTACTATATTGGTTCATACGACTATAAGTGTGACTGTAGGGGTGTTAGTTCATATCTAGAGGGCTCTAATAATGTTAAAAAAACATATTTAAAAGGTCATAAACAGGTTTTCTATGCTCTAAGAAAATATTCTATTAACAAATAATAATTTATCACGGTTTGTTCTGGGTCACATTGAGGGTCACTGGGGTAGGCTGGAGTCTATCACAGCTGACTTTGGGCGAGAGGCGGAGTACACCCTGGACTGGTCGCCAGTCAATCACAGGGCACATATAGACAAACAACCATTCACACTCACATTCATACCTATGGATAATTTAGAGTCACCAATTAACCTAGCATGTTTTTGGAATGTGGGAAGAAAACCGGAGTACCCGGAGTAAACCCACGCATGCACGGGGAGAACATACAAACTCCACACAGAGAATTGAACCCGGGTCTTCCAATCTCCTGACTGTGTGGCCAACATGCTCATCACTTAACCACCGTGCGGCGGGATTAATGTACATGAAAAGCTAAATTGTGCACCTTACTGATATATTTTGGACACATACAGTTTACACTTCTACAAAACAATCATCATATTTGGATGATTTTGGTGTTAAATAACTTGCTAGACCTGACCTTTAACCCTATCAAACACTTTTGGGATGAACTAGAACAAGAAATGGTTCTCTGTCAGCGACCTCTGACCCCACTAATGGATAGAAACTCTCTTGTTACTCCCAAATTTCCACTACCTATTTCATTCTTTAAACAGTCAGAATAAAATTACAAGCGTACAAAAAGAGCCTTTCCGACAATAACATTAACGTTTGACACGAGTTGTGTCAAAAAAACAAGCGTATCACAGCCAGAAGCGACCTTTGAAGAAGGCTGATTTTTAAGTCTTCAAAAGAAATAGCTTTTTAGCATAGCAGCAAAGGAATAACCTCATGACACCCAAACAAACAAACATGAGGCACATTTAAAAAAAAAAAAGTCTGATTAAAGCTCGACGACTGGTGTCCGACACTGCCGTCTACATGGTGCCTCCTCCTGTTCGCCGTGTTAGCTGATTTACAGCTCCCCCCCCCCCCCCCCCACAGTCTTTTCGCCTTATTTTCATTTCCACCCCGCTGAATGCCAGGTTGACAACTCCTGAAGAAATATTATGCTTTGCTGACAAAATACAGTGACAGGCGCTACAAAAAAGAGCGTCGGGGTGCGTTTCAGCGGGAGACAAGGCGAGCTTGATGGCATCTGTAAAGCCCCCCCTGCTTGAAATAGGCATTTGATCTAAACCAGCTCTGATTGGGTGAAATGATGTTTATAGCCGCCTTTCAATTAAAACTAAAATGACTCGCTGAGGGGGGGCGGGGGGGAGTAGGGTTGTAAAATTTATTGAACAACTTTTAGCGTCTGAGAAACATGTGGCGCACAAATGAAATGTTTGCAGGTAACTTGACGCCGGGGACTTTTTCATTAACCCCCAAGTTCAAACCCCCGCCGCTTGTTGTTCAGGCGTTTGTCTTTCCTTTTTTTTCTGTGCAACAATTTGATGTAAACGGATGAATATAAATACTCCAACCTATTTTGCGGCAACGACGTCGACTCTGGAGCTGTTGTAGCGTCCCCAGGCGTTATCATTTGCCGCATTATTATTTCAAAAGCTTCCACAACACAGCCGCCCTCTGATGTAATGCTTATGCATATGGAAGGTGTTTTGTTTCGTCGGAGGGGGACTTCGATACGCGGGAGGAGGCGACCCTTTCACGGGAAACGAAACGAGTGATCACAAACCTAATGAGGCGAACCATCAGCCGGGGCTGGTCGACACGTCTGTAATTAGCCTCTAGCTACATGAGCTTGTTTTTTTTCTATTTGTGGCAAAAAAAAAAAAATAAGCCAACAAAACCGGACCTGATTCTACAAGCAAGAGCCACCTCCTCCCTTGTGCGATAGAGGCTATAAATAAAGATTGTCATCGTAAGCTAATCAAATTACAAGCCACACTTTTTCTTGGCGAGGCTGTCAGTTGTGGAACGCTCCCTGGAGTGAATCCCCCTGAGGTGCTCTCATCTCTCTTCAGGAGCTCTTCTCTCCGCCAGGATTAAGCACAAATGGCACTCACATGATTTCAATAAAGCTCAGGGAGGCAAGAAGCAGCCTTTCAGCACATTTTTTTTATTTTTTTTTTTACACCCGGACACAAAGCAGACAACTGGTGGGCCGCCATTATGAGCGCTCATAATAGTAATAGAGCAGTCTGGCACGTCCGAAAAGGAATTCCAGCAGTCCCTTAAGTGCAACGATGTCATTTAATAACAACCCCAATAGAGTTTGAGGTAACACCCATAAAAGGTGACCCTCCCGCGGCGAAAGACAAAGTCACGGAAGTACCTGGATGAAGTCAACATTTGTGACGGACCACCCCAAAGCGCCAGAAACCCAAACGACCCAATAAATTATTCCTTGTGACCTTCCTGTGATACCATCTATAAACGTGCCGGGAACATTCTTGACTCATATTCAGTCACACTTAAAAGGGACTGGAACTGGAGACTGGGACTGGAGTGCACTCACTGCTGTTGATCATTTCATTATACAGTTGTTGTCTTGGTTAGCGTCATTAATCCGTTCCAGACGGTTGGACTATTTTCCACTGGAAAATAGTGTCAATTCAATTAATCTCTTCCAGATA
This sequence comes from Doryrhamphus excisus, assembly GCF_030265055.1. Lineage (NCBI taxonomy): Eukaryota > Metazoa > Chordata > Actinopteri > Syngnathiformes > Syngnathidae > Doryrhamphus > Doryrhamphus excisus. The sequence continues at coordinate 14,174,900 of NC_080474.1, forward strand.
CAAAACACACTTTATAGTAGGCGATAATTAGAGTTTTACATGCAGAAAATGATGCAAAAATAATAACAAATGAATCGATAGCTGAACATTTAACATCACCTAAAAGTAAAATACACATCTGCAAGTTCATATATTACGTGCGGAGTTCCCCAGGGGTCAATACTGGGACCAAAAGTGTTCAACTTGTACATCAATGATATCTCCAAAGTTACGAAAGACTTAAAGCTGGTATTATTTGGGGATGATACCACTGCTTTTTGTTCTGGAGGGAGTACAGACGAAATCATTAGAAAGGTCAGAGAAGAAATGGTAACACTAAAAAGATGATTTGATGATAATAGATTGTCCTTGAACCAAAGTAGAACTAAAATCATGCTGTTTGGTAACAGCAGAAAGGACACACACCAGCAAATACAAATAGATGGTGTAGACATTGAAAGGGTGAAGGAAAATGCATTTCTGGGGATCACAATAGATGAAAATATGAGCTGGAAGCCTCATATTACAAATATACAACATAAGGTGGCCAGAAATATTTCAATATTGAACAAAGCAAAAATTTGTTCTCAATCAGAAATCACTCCACACTCTTTGTTGCTCTCTGGTTCTACCATATCTTATTTATTGTGTGGAAATATGGGCTAATAACAATCAAACTCACTTGCTAAATGTACAGCAAAAAAGGTCAGTAAGGATAATTCATAATGCCGCCTACAGAGAACATACTAACTCCTTATTTCTAAAATCATAAATACTTAAACTTGCTGATATGGTTAATCTTCAAACAGCTAAAATAATGCATAAGGCTAAAAATAAACTGATTACCTAAAAATGTCATCCAATACTTCTCTACAAGAGAGGAGAAATATGATCTCAGGGAAGAACTACATTTGAAACACTTATATGCTAGGACTACGTTAAAAAGCCATAGCATTTCAGTATGTGGAATCAAACTATGGAATGGATTGAGTAAGGACCACGATGAGCCAATTCAAGAAACAATACAAGCAGTTGATGTTTGCTAAATACAAGGATGAAGAGTCTTGAACCTGTCATGATGTGCTATACATATCACTATATTGACACTTACTATGGTACCCTTTATGTCATTGGATGTTCATATCACCTCGTACTTCGGTACTTGACAAAAATAAAATGTATAAAAAATAAAATAAAAATAAAAAAATAAAATATTTTATTTTTTACTATTAACGCATGGGGCAGTAAAAAACAGGCACAGTTTTACATTCAAAAAACAATGCCACAAACATGACAAGTAAAAAACAACTTAACATCACATTTACCTATTTCTTCAAAAAGCGAGTGGGAGGAGAGGAGAATATGCTTGGAGGGCAATTCATTTTTTCCCTATGTTTCTAGACACATGTTGCAGATAGGTCTGCTTAACATGCAACTTTTCATATATAAAAAAAAACAATGCTACAAACATGACATATAAAATAGACAACTCAATATTTAACAACATTTTACCTGTAGTGGATGCTCTCCACAAAGCCGCTTCTGAATACTTTTCATGGTTTGTGGTCTCTATTTCGACTCCTGTCGCAACATTATCTGTATCGGTTACGTTGTTATTCTTCGGGATGGTACTTATTGTTTATGAGCGCATCCATCTCTTTTCTTCAACATGGACACCATCCTCAAAGTCAAAGTTCTTTATTGAATTCGGTAGTGGTACTCACTTTCTTTGGGATGACGCAACCATTTTGGGCTTCCACTTTTTCCACAATTTTGGATGTTAACTGAAAACCGTAATACATCATAAACAGTCTCTATCAAAATATTCTTTTCTGTTGGTTATCATTAGTGAGCAAGCATCCCTACTGAGGGCTTTGACTTTGTGGATTGTTTTGTGTCTTTGTATGTATTCCTATAGTGCAGTATGGCGGTTATGGTTTAAGGTTCCCGCGTTATGCAAAAATGACTTTTTAATGATGTCCCAACAGTAATCATTAGAGCCTGTTTATGACCACCAGAAATCGAATCATCTCCCTCATTTGTTTGCTTCGTTTTTGAAAGACGAGGCGCTCAAACGCTTGCTTTTGAAGTTCTAGTTTTCACAACACCATGGAAGACAAACCTCCTTGCTCATGGACATACTGCTGTAGCACCTATGACCCACCTTTAACTAAACCATCAAGTCAACAACAGCGTTGCAAAACAAAAGGCAGGCTCTCTATCAATCCATCCATTTTTCTGTACCTACACATCTTAACATACAGCCTGGAGTTCTTTCTGTCTGTGCATCACAGTGCCACAGGTAGGTGTAAATAAGAAATCCCAGTAAATCCTCGGTATGTTCAAGTGTGGACAGGGCCTTGGTTTTCATAGTTTTTTTATTTGGCCATTACACAGACCACTGAATCTGGTGGATGTGACGAATACACTGCCGAAAAAAACAGCATAGACCAGCAAGGAAATTATACTGGTCCATGCTGATTTTTGCAGGGTTTTTTTCAAGTTACTGTATTTGTCTAGTAAGACATTAAAAAAAGCATTTATTTTCTTACCGATCAGAGGTTTTCAAGTTATTTTTGTACCACCAAAACACATCAAAGAGATATTATTTTAGGCATAATAAAACATGGTGAGTAATCTCTGAGATGATGAAGCTGAATTTCTGTCATTGGACATAGTATTTTCTAATATAACAGTTTTCAAAGGATGCATACTTTAAATTAATTGATGTAATCAGGTATCTCAATTGAGTGTTTGGTATTCAGTAATCACAATACGGTCATTCTTATCACTTATGTTTACCTTTATGTTACAACTTTGGTATGAAAGTCAAAATTAACTTAGAGTAAGAGTCAAAAGTTTCCAATTTATGCGCATGTACGAGTACGCTGACACTTTTGATTTACTACTAACTACTTACTAAGTACACATAGGCAATTTTCTGTAGTATATAGACTGTGGCTTAGTAGCGGTCATAGGCTATGTGTCCCACTACACCACCATTGCACTGTACTGTTAAAAAAGCTAATAAAAAAGCTAATAAAACAGAAAAAATGCTCAACTCAATTTTGAGGTCATACATTTGAATTACAACTACCTAAGTTAAGCTAGGTTAAATTAGCAAATAGCTCAGAAAGTCAGTAAATGGAAGAGTTCAAAAAGAGTCACAGTGTGAATTGTAACATCCGCTTTTTCATTTTCCTGTTTGTGAATTTGACGAATCATCCGGCTTGGTTGGCTTCCTTCTCGAGTCCCTCCCTCTCTCCCTTTCCTGCGCCACTCGTGCACCGTCAGTGATTTTTCATCGCCCTTGTTGGGCCCATTTTATGCATTGTTTCCCTGATGCAGTGATTGATGTCCATGGGCTGGTAATCTCAGGGAATGAGAGGCTGGCTGGATGGCGGTACCCGCACCCGCCCCACTCCGACGCTGACACGTGTCGACTGAGATGTAACCCCCCTCCCCCCCTTCCCCACCTCCCTCCTGCCTCCTCCCACATCCTCCAGTTTGGCTGCGGTCACTGCTGAGCCCGCTCGCTCGCTCGGCCAGCCCCTCATTTCCATTTCAATCTCAACCTCATGAATGCAAAAAAACTCTGGAAATTAATAACGTGGCACACGCCAGGGGGAGAACGGAGAGTACAAGAAGGAGAACGGTGGCGCTGAGGGGATCTTTCTCTCACCCCTTTTGTTCCACCAAAAGTACCCCCCCCCCTTCTCCAGCCTCCTTTATTTCACCACCATGCTCCCAATGAATGGCATTACAGACAATGGCGTATCCAGACTGACACAAATTTATTTCGCAGTGTATCTCCAACACAACCAGAGGGCGATTTGTCTGGGGACAATTTGGTTTCCATAAAGGACTTAAAATGGTTTCTGTTGGAGATAGTGGGCCGAAATTTAATTTGTTTCTCATTTACTACAGCAGGTATGAAAAGGAGAAAAATTGGACGGCTGATGGGCTAAAAATTGGTGCTGTCCCTCTGCTGTATCCCCCAGAGGACCGAGGTCCTGCATCATATAGATTGAGTTCAGCCCCCCACTTCTCCTCCCGACCACAAAGCCCGGGCAGAGGCGCACACTTAGCATCCCGCCTAGAGCCCAGAGAGGAGAGCGCTGTAACCTTAAACCAACTTAAACAGTAACCTTTGGGGAGGCTGCCAATCACTCCTAAAACAACGTTTCCATCGATCGGGCCTGTCTGCGTGATTTATGGCCTCATTTTACACTAATTGAGAATTAGAGGGCGGATTAGTGGGCCTCAACACTTCGGCCTGATATGCACTCTGAGCAGTGTAATCTGTCACGGAGGGATGTCCGACACTCTCTTACTCACAAAGGAGGCGAGGGAGGGAACAGAGAGGGGAGGGGAGGAAGAGAAGGGGGTCTTTCTAATTGAATTCCCAGATAACACGGAAATTAATTTGACACCACTGAAATCTGACTACAGCTCCGGTGACGTGTCCTTCTCCCCAATCTCCATCCTCCCCTTACTTGGAAAACACTATTGATCCAAATCACTTTGACTGGAGGCCCCCGCTGTGACGCATGGCATCCCTAAATCCTATTGTCTCATATTAGGCTATCTCTCCCATCTTTGGCCACGTAAGGAATATTGCCTTTCATTTTGTTTGACTCGTCTTCTCCAGTGGAACCTCCCTTTCCCAGAGAGCCCCGGTGAAGTCGCGGCGGACGCGGAAACCTGCCCCGAAGTCAACAGTTGGAATTGAATTAGAGTGCCGGCTCGCCAGGTCCATTGTCTGGGTAATTTGTCGTATAAGTGGCAAAATGAAAGCACTCTCCACGCTTCTCTGAGCACCTGCTGTTGTGTCACTCATCGCTGCCGATACGAACACAAAGAGAGGAGCAATGTAGCCCAACCCTGCTTTGTCGTAATCGTATCACAACATTTGGTACCAACACAGTGAAAATGGCTAACAAACACAGTCATGCTTTATTGTGTGGGAGTTTTTTTTTTTTGCATTAAGGGCTCCTTAGCGGGCTAAATGACGCATTCATCTGTGTAATGAACTTTGGACGCCAGCTAACTTAATCCTGGTAATGCCTGCGAGAGTCAATTAGCGCACCAAGATTCAATGCAGTCTTTATCGCATAGAGTTTCATGTGAAGTAACTGTGTTGTTGCATTTGTGTTTATAATAAAGCACAAAGAAATATAATAAAAGTAAGTAATGAATACTACTCATCAAAATGAGGAATCATCAGGAAGCTTGGAGTTTGCAGTTTATTTGAAGGGGACCTATTATGCTTATTCCACTTGTCTGGCCTATAAATGTAGTTACAATGTTGTATTCTTGTTTAAACAATGCCAAAGTTTCATATAATGAAGCTTGCGCATTTGGAAGTGATCCCTGAAAGAAGTTTGGGATGGCTCAAAACTCTGACTTTCAGAGGGCGTCCAAACACTGGCGGTTTGTGATGTCACAGATTGCCGTGCTTCCTCATATGGGTGTGTGTTGTAAGCCAGATATGCTCTCTGCCGTCCCCCAAGCTCTACTTCTCTGTTTATGGTCTTAGCAGTGTCTCCCAGAAAGTGTTTCTTCGGGTGTAAGGGAAAGCTACATTTGTTTACGATTCATAACGAGGAAAACATCAAGTGTTTGGAGTTCCTAATTCTCTACCAGCAAAAGAAAAATATTTTGATCTGTCAACAGCATTTCACGCTGAGCTGTTTTGTGAACATGGGCCAGTATGCAGCTGGACTAGCCGACAAACTTGCAATTTATTAATTTGTAAACATTTATCAGTGTCCTAACTGTATTTACTTTGTGTAAGTCATGCAACAAAATGGGTTGTCTGTGTAGCATTATAGAGTGTGCATACAGGGAGTGGGGAGTCATTCACAGAGCCATGTCTAATTGATGTGTACACTCAATAAATTTCAGTCTCCGACAGTCACAAAGGGTGTAGTATGCAAAAACAAACAGCCATAGTCAGCATTGGCATAACAGCTGTGGCTGTGGGAAACCTTCCGATGCTTTTTAAAATGAATTCCATCTATCTTTTTTCTGTTTCGCTGAAGAACTGCAATAAATGGGGGATATGAAGTTAAGCTATACTATTTTTTTGCCTTTACAGCGGTAATGGTATGTGTAATGGTATTCCATTGCTGGGGACTGGGGGTTTGAAATCAACCACGCTGCCATGCATCTACTAATCGGATTGTGGGATTGCTGTGTTGCCGTGTGAAAGTGCCCCCAGTTGCAGCAATATCCTGACACAAGAGGATACAAGTCCGATCTTCTGATGATGATCTTCTCTGATGTGCCTATTTTGCAAGTACTGACCGGAATCCAGTTGATTTTCAGCCCAATTCATCTTGAGAATCTTTTTGCTGTTCTTGTTTGGATGTCATACATATGGTACACTAAACACGGTGGCACACAGGTGTCGGATGACGTATTCCTGTAAGAAGCTGTCAGGGATACCTTTGGGATCTTCATCATCCCCCATGACAGGGTCTGTATGCTGGGAATAATACTAAATGACAGCATGTGATAAGACCAGGCTGTTAGCAGGCACGGTCATGGTCTACATTGGCCTTTGTGCGTCTCTGGGGGATGAGTGCATGTCTATGTCTGTGTGTGTGTGTGTGTGTGTGTGTGTGTGTAGGTGTGTGTTCCAAACCTGCTTAACTTCTGCAAAAAGGGCTTGGCCCACGATGACCGTTGTCGTGCAGCAGGCAGAACACGGCAGCGGGATACAAAAGGTCTCTCTCTCTATACATCTGCCTGCCTGCAATATGCTCATTTCTTATTCAGGCCCGCTGGGACGAAAAAGGGCGAGAAGGGTGGAGGGAAGACGAGCTGTGGGGCTGGAGAGGCGGTGTGGGGGGGATAACTGAGAGGCTGATGGAGACTAGGTGACAGGTTGGAATGGGCCATCAATAGATCCATCAGCCGGGTAATTTGGAGCTCGCTTAACATACATCAGTGGAGTCGCAGAAGCTGGTATCTGTCTTGTCGTGGAATCACAGTAAATAACGGTTAAAGATGGTGTCAGGTCTGACCTGCCTGACCCCCCCCCCCCACACACACACACTTCTACACAGCATCAATGGAGCCTAGCACAGATGCAAAGGGATTAACACATGGTAGAACATAATAGCATAATAATAATATTAGACACCAGAAAGGGAAAAATAACAATCCCAGTCTGAATGAAGAACAGTAATCACAGAATAAGGCACAATTATGTTTTGTTTGACCCATATTAGTAGAATTTACTTGAAACTTCTGACAAAACTCAACACACTCATCAAAACACCCACTGTAATTTTGGGTGTTTAGCTGAATCACCCCAAAAATTAGTATACACCCGTTGGGGACTAGCAGGCACATTTGTGTATAAATTGATGTAATTTAGGGCCGTCTTTGACTGTGGATTTTCACAGTCAAAGTCGAATCTGATTCATGAGCTTTTGTCCGTCATCAACTAATAGTCCAGTGCGTGTGTTATTTTTAAGAGTAAAGGAAATAGCGATACCGACAAATAAACAAACCTTAGAGTCCGACACAGCCCCGCATACAACAAAAGTTCCTCCTGCACTGTGCTCCCAAATTTGTACTGAGTGCGTACTCATCCATAAATTCCACTCGTGAGTACAGTGGGTTGTTTTAATGGCTGCTTGATGTTTGATCACGTCACAAGATTCGAAAACTCATCACACCCTGCCAAGTGCTCGCCCCCCAAATGCAGCACCTATCTTAATGCTTTTTAAAGCACCGCACTGGTGAGATATTTTTGCGACACATTTTGCAGGGTGCAAAGCCTATATAACTCTCATAAAGACAGGAAGTCCCACACTCGGCCTTATGACGCAAGCATAGACCGATATCAGTACCGTGCTTTTTCACTGATGTTGGCCGATCCTGATCGTTTGGAGCATCCCTAGTAATAGCCTTACCTGTTTTAAATGATACACCATGGTGGATGTTGATATGTGCTATGTTAGATGCTGCTGTCACAAGTTATACTTCACTTTCTGTCGTCATGTTTAACCTTTTAACCATGAATATGTCCCTAAAAAGAAAAAATATCAGACGAAAATAGAGTTTAATTGTGGGATAGAGTGAATAAAAGGCCTGTTCTCAAAGTGACAAATAGGCTGGAGCATCTTTCAGTGACACTCTACAAACAACAATGCTGCAGGTGCTTTGACAAGTGTGTAGAACACCAGAGGGCAAGCAGATGAGCCTCATCCCAGTGGAAGGATATGAGTGTGTGACTGTGTGTGTGTGTGTGTGTGAGAATGAGTGTGTATGTGTGCACAGCATGCCACTATAAACGTGAACCACCTTAGGCTAAGTGCTGTTCCTGCCACTCAGACTCCCCGCTAACCTTTCAAACATGCGCCATCCACCACTGAGATGTCATCTGGCATTCGGGGGTTATTTAGTGGGATGAAACTAGTGACACTAACCCGCGCAACATGATGGCAACTTCTATCGCTGTCCCTGACATTCACCTCGTAGCTGGATCTGACTCAGGCACATGCAGGCCCCACATCAAGGATGATCAATGTATACCCCGTGAGGTCGTACGATTCCAATTTGAAGCAACTTTTGCATCGCAATTCAATTTCACATGGTTTCATATGCAAATGAGCTATTCGCTGCTGTCTGGGCTGCTAAGCGACAAAAATAATACACAAAAACAACAGATAACAAAACGTAAGCTGACATGAACTCTGCAACTTAGCGTTCCTATTTCTGTTATGTCTTACGTTATATTTGTTATTTTCAACATTTTTTTTCGAAATCTGAAATATAACGTATGCCATTACCTAAACAAATTGCTGTCGATTATGCTTTTTCCACTTTTCTGAGCTATAAATGTAGTTAGAATGTTAAATGATGCCAAAGTTTCAGCAAATGAGGTTTGCGCATTTGGAAGTGAGCCCTGAAAGGATTACGGGATGGCTCAAAACGCTCGGTTTCAGATACAGCTGGAATAGGTGCAGATTCTGGAAGATCTAGAAACCTTTCTGTGCTGGTTATTGTGTGTAGCTGCTCTATAGGAGTCCGCAATTTAATTCAAAGGGCAGAAAAATGAGCATAATAGGTCCCCCTTAATGTTTCCACTTATATGTTTATTGTTATTGTCCAACTAAAAAAAATCAAACATTTGTATACATCATAATGCTTTAATAATAATATAATAATAATATAATAAATAATAATAACAGAAAGAGTACACCACACTCACCTGCAAAACAAACATACAGTTCACCCAAACTGCATGACTAAATGACAAAAAGCAAAGTGTAATGACTAAATGACAACTCTTCAAATATGAAAAACAACAAGAATCTGCAATTACATATAAATCAATGACAAACACTAATTACAACTAATTACTATCTAAACCTTGACCCCTGTGTACTATTGAACTGGTGTCGGTCAAGTGGTTCATGCTTTAATTAAACCCAGTGAGTTAGCTGTACTAATACCGTTACTCTTGATACAATTTGGCCCCCTGCTTTTTTTTTTTTTCTCCTTGGCTTTGAGCGTGCGTCGTTACCTTAATCAAAATTGTCAGTTAAAATGAATCCAGTAGCTTGACTAATTAAATTTAATTGGATCTTGTCACTTCCCATGCCGCCGGTGGTTTGATCCTCGTCGAGTGTTTTGCTGCCGCGGCTCCATACCGAGTTTTATTACACTTTTATTAGAGCCTCCACCTTGTTGAGGCCCTGCTACTGACAGCGCTTTGAACCCTAAAAGGCCCTAATTTGGTGTTGGAACGTCAGCATCTTTTGATAACGTCTACTACTTTTTGAGAGTGGTGAAAGATGGTTGATATAAGTCTCAGGTATAAGTACATAGGTCAGATAATGCACTTTTCCTCTGAAGTCTACATACTGTACACTCATCCTGGGCCATTCATTTTGGGCCTTTAATGATTTATTTAAACCATAATATACATAATCAATGATTTTTGAAAACATGGACGGTACACAGGGTCAGAACTATGTATATACTACATGTATAGAGTACATGAGTGTGTGTGTGTGTATGCATAAGCCGCCTTTTTTGGAATATTTTCATAGTTAGAGCATAGAAAACCTGTTTATGTCATGACAAGCCATGGTCATGACCCCAAGATGCAGTGATGGGAATGGAGTGCAGGTAAAAAGAGTGCTTAATTGGCAGATATTTGAGTCAAAAACTAACCAAAACAGCAGTAACTAAAACATGGTGGGGTAAAAACTATACAAAATTAGCAAGTAGTGAATAAGCGAAATGCATATAGCCTGGGTCCAACACAACACACTAAGAAACCTGCTGAACTGGCAACCGTGCAAAACAGGTCAAGTGGTTAGCACGCAGACCTCACAGCTAGGAGACTAGAGTTCAATTCCACCCTCGGCCATCTCTGTGTGGAGTTTGCATGTTCTCCCCGTGCATGCGTGGGTTTTCTCCGGGTACTCCGGTTTCCTCCCACATTCCAAAAACATGCTAGGTTAATTGGCGACTCCAAATTGTCCATAGGTATGAATGTGAGTGTGAATGGTTGTTTGTCTATATGTGCCCTGTGATTGGCTGGCGACCAGTCCAGGGTGTACCCCGCCTCTCGCCCGAAGACAGCTGGGATAGGCTCCAGCACCCCCGCGAATGAATGAATGAATGAATATAAATCTCTAACACTTTCCCGTTTACCCTATTTATTTTGAAATACCCCTTGTCACCTGTCTGGCTTGGTGATGTGGGGGAAATGTGTATTTTTGATAACGTCTGTATTCATGTACAGTTCTACCTGCTTAAAATGTCTGCTTTCCAAAAGTGAATGCAGCAGTAAATGTGTCTTGCTCACTGATTGGATGAGCGAGGCAAGTAGAGGGGAGCCGCAATGAGAGACACCTACGGATATGTGACGAAGGTTATTTTGGTTATTTAGGTGTTTTGAATAAAGTGATTGTTGATCAACCACCTTATTGTCAGCTTGTTGTCAATGTCCGGGCAAAAGCTACAATATTTTATATTCACGCAAAAACATCACAAGTGGAACCCAGGTGCATTTTATAGCTATGAAATGAACATGCTTTGTTGTTGTTAAAAATGATCACTTTTGACCTCTTTAAGGTGTTATTTTGTACAGATTGTGTGTAATATTTAGTGGTGTCGATTGGATGCAATTGAGCAGTATGTTGCAAGCACGTTGTCGGTGTCACTGAGCGATGTATGCAGGTCCAATGCCCTTTTTTGGTCTGGAATTTGACACATTTGATGAATTTGATTATTTTGACAGGACAAATGGAAAGATCAAGGCACTTCCAAGCGTTCTCTGTATTATTTTCTTGATATGTTGTTATTGAATCTTGCCTGAGAATTTAACCTAGTCTTCCGCCTCATGTTTATCTCTGCCGTTTTTGGAATCGCCTGCATTTCCAACAAACTGTACCTAGATAAAATTGCTCCCCTCACGGCCCAAAAACTTCTAGGCGACCACTAGGGTCTTTTCCCTGGTCTGGAACTGTTGGGACCATCTGTGTGCTGAGAAATAAATCAAAGCACAGCTGGAATTGGTGCAGATTCTGTAAAATCTAAAAATCATTTAATGGAAAAAAACATGGTGAGCATCTAGAACTTTAACATCATTGTTATGTTAACTTGTTTTTCAAAAATAAACTGCTTCTAAAACTGTTTCCTCTCGGAAAGAAATAATTAAGTGGATATACACGGTTATCAACAAACAGCCATAATGTGATGAATGACAAGTTGTGAGCTCCCAGTCAACTCTTGTTGATAAAAATGTTGACAATCCTGAACTTTTAGATGTTTTGTATGTTAATTTGCCTCTCCTATATAGACCGCCTATTGAATAATACAAATCGCTGTTTTAAGAAATTCCCTCCCAATTGACTCCACAAAGCTCAATAAAGAAGACAATGACTGGTGACGTCTCCAAACATTGCGGAGATGGTGGAGGCCAAAAGGTGGAATAGCTTTTTTCGAATGTTGCCTTCAAGGGTTGAACATTTGTGTTGCCAGAGGAATGAAACGTCTAAACGGAGCGGTCAGGAATGGTCCCGGCAGCCTGCGAGTGACCCCCCCTTCCAGCTCCAGACTTGGGGAGAATATGGAGAAATTGAGCATGCAGCCTCGCTAGCAGTGAATCTTTATTCACTGGGAGCCGCTTGCTGCTAAAGCACATTCCCTTTCAATCCATTAGGGCCCCGCCGTCGCCTTCCCCTTCATCGCACTGTGCACCCCTTTAATTTGACAGTGACAAAGCGCCACTTGCAGATTTTAAATTTCATAATTTTAATCTGTCAAGTCTGACATTTAATTAGTGGCTTCCCTAACCTGTGTCTGCCTCGCTCGCTCTGAAGGGCGCCGCCGTGCAATCTCCGTGCGAAAGGAGTGGAGGCGAGTGGATTAATATATATGTACATTAGCAGCTGCTGCAAAGACAATACATGACCAGGGAGGCCATTAGGGCCTAATGCAGACAGATGAGGTTAATAATATTTGGGAAGTGTTGCTCTATTAAGCCCAGCGCTGATTAAGACCTGAGTGGGGGGTGGAGGGGGGGGATGCTGATTGGGCGTCTTTTGTTCTGCCTGGCAAGTGGAGGAATAAACACTCTGGACCACAATGACGACGAGCTAAATGAGAATCTTGACGCACCTGGACCAGCGTTGATGGAAGTCTTGGTAACTTCATAAAAGGTTGGGGATGAAGATTTCGGAGAATCTTCTGTCTCCCAAAAAGAAAGAGCTCAGTGATTGCTTTTGGCGCACTCTTGATTGTGTTATTAATTCAGTTCCATCAGATTCAGTCACTTTGGAAGTACGGTCATCCCTCATTTATTGCGGTTAATTGGTTCCAAACCGGACCACGATAAGTGAATTTCCTCAAAGTAGGATTCAATAGTAATTGAATAGTAATAGTAACGTGTTTATGATTTTTTAAACACACTTATTAGAGCTCTGTAGACATGAAACACACCTTTACACTCCTGTTATTGTTGGTTTACGCCACATTTCTAATGCACAGGCTACATTATTGCTGCAGGACACCTGAGACGGCGAAGTGACAAAACAAAGTGGTGAAGAAGGACAAAGTAAGAAGCCAAAAATGTACCACTTCCACATGGAATGAGAGGAGAACTATTTTCCACTATGTCATGTCAGACATGCGATGACTGAGGCCATGCAAGTAATGTAATCTAATATCATGTCTTTAATATTTTGGATGAATAATAGTCCATAATCAACCACTAAATAGCAATCATTTCGGGCGGGGTACACCCTGGACCGGTCGCCAGCCAATCACAGGGCACAAATGGACAAACAACCATTCACACTCACATTCATACATATGGACAATTTGGAGTCACCAATTAACCTAGCATGTTTTTGGAATGTGGGAGGAAACCGGAGTACCCGGAGAAAACCCACGCATGCACGGGGAGAACATGCAAACTCCACACAGAGATGGCCGAGGGTGAAGTGAATTCTTACAGGATTTGCTCACAATTGTTTAAGGCTTTGTTTATTTGGTTAAATTCCAAATTGTGCTACTTTAGTAGTGTTGAATGGAGTTTCCACTCTATAAAGGCATTTTAACAGCGAGACAGAATGTATAAGGAGAGGGTGCGTCTTTGTGAGGCCCACTAGTGGTGACGTGTCGCCTCTTCCGCTGCATCAAACATACAGTAGGTGCAAGAGCACTGACGAGGAATAAAATGGACATCCCCTTACTTGCCACCTATGGAATTGTCCACCAACAAAAAACACATTGTGTATTGTGCATCTGTGCATATGTCTGCATGCACATATGCACAGGTGGTTGTGTAAATCACATCCAGAGCTCAAGTGGTGCCTGATAATGCTCTCATTTCCTGTGGAGGAGACCTCCATAAATCACTGAGTAGTACTCTGCTAAACAGCCGTGCCCTCGTCTATAGGAAATACTTGGTGTTGGTGTGGATTTTCAATGGCAAAGGTAGGAAAAAGAAAAAAAAATATGTGTAGTAAATTAAATAACACCCCTATAGTCACCTTTACACTCATATTACAATATAATAAATAATAATAATATACATAATAAGAGATAAGACAAAATAATAAGTAATTTAAGACAAAAATAACACTCGTGCTTGTGTGTGTTGCTATAAATGTGTTCCCTAGGGCAAACAGGAAGTGAATACAGAGGTTTAGAATTGAGTTTCAACTTGGCTTGGGTTATGGCCATAGTAGCCCATGTTTTTATTTAGGTATTTTATTGTGCCTGTTGTGAGATAGTCCATACCTGCAATAAAAGCCTGTTGTTCCGTCTGGTGTTGTGTGTGTCTCACCGAATATTACAGTAAAATTACCTTGTGACCAGTGTAAAATACTACATATTATTCACAGCGTCTTTGAATACATCTTCTAAATGCATACACAGTCTATATATACTATATATTTTTAGTTCATTTACATCTACTAGGGTGTTCCGATCCATCGGTCTCAGATCGGTATCGGCTGACATCAGGGGAAAAGGACAGTATCGACATCGGCCAATAATATCATCTCCGCAGTTTTGCACCCTGCTTCAAAAATGTCTCACCGTAGTGGTGCTTTGAAAAGCTTTAGAATGGTCTAGAATTTGGGGCCAAACACTTGGCAAGGTTTGGTGAGTTTGAGGATGTGATCATCCGTCAGGAAGCCGTTGTAAAGCCTCAATTCTACTTGGTGTGGGCAAAATTTAGAGATGTGTACCACCTCAGTACGGATTTGGGAGCATGCATACACTATGTATGTGACGTGACGTGTGAGCATTAGCGCTGCGCTTGAAAAGGGTGTTGTGAACACTGACATCGCATGATCTGTGCATCTGCACTTGAGAAGGCAGCACATGCGGCTGAAACGACCCAGCAGAGGTGAATAAATCTGCTTTTCATTCAGTTTTTCAGTTAATAATGTGAGAAGACTAGAAATAAATGCATTGTGAAATACAAAAGGTGAGTTGTGGATACCAACGTGTTCTGGTAAAACAAGCCTCTTTGCTTTGTTTGGCTTGAAATAAGCCATGAAAATATTATATTTCATTTTGTAAAAGCATATCTCACAAGAAAAAAACTTACCGACCCCTAAAATATATCACTATATCATAATAAAATATATCACTATTTCAAAATATATCACTATAGTGACAGTTACTATGGTACCCATTATGTCATTGTATGGTCATATCACCTCGTGCTTCGGTACGAGGTGCATTATTAAAAAAAAAAAAAAAAACTTAAACTGTATTATGGAAAGCAGGAAGTGAACAAATTTAACAATTACTGATTGTAAAAGTACCAGATGGAGGGGTAGGATTTAATAAGCTTTGCTTCTTCCTACTCCTTTTGGACATGTGGAACTGTGAACTTATTATGTGATGCATTCAATTGTAATCTGATGCATGTTCAAATGAAATAAAACCATTACCATTACCAAAATAGCCAGTATATGAATTCCATCCCTAAAAAAGATACCTACAGTAGTAGCAGGTCATGTGTGTGTTTGTGTTGTCCCTAGGTGACTACTCAGGGATAGAAGAAGCACGAAAGTGAGATGATCACATGAATAAAATACTGCCTGCTAGCTCATTACTAAGTCTATTATTCATTAATTAACATTATTAAAGCGCTTAATAGACCCTGGCACTCCTCCCTAGTCCCCTCGCCTCTTTTTCAACTGGGTCCCTGCTCCTTGGTCCCTCCCATCTTCCACATGAAAAGAATAGCACATCAAAAGAGGCCTCGCTTTCCACGATGTGTTGAGGATTCACAGGTGTACAATTGCACTCTGTCAGGGGGCGGGGAGAATTGGGGATTGGGAGGTGGGGGTGGTCCTCATTGGCCTTGCATTGCATTTTACACGCTTTTACTTCGGCCTCGCTGTGACACGTGGAGCTCATCCCAAACCATAACAAACCCCCTCATTAGGCCAGAGTTGAAAATAGTGCTTGCTTGCTAATTAGGTCCCCGGTTTGAAAGCCCCCTTTCCCCCTCCACCGCCACCTCGATGTCACAGGGAAATGCTGACATGTGTACAGGGGAGTTCAATCAAGTGTGAGGATGCAAGGGAAAGTTTGGAGCACTCACACACAAAAGACCTGCAAGCTCAACATTTAGCGACAAAGCGCTAGGTTGCCCACACTGAGGGTCGGGGCCCTGCATTGGTTATTTGATAAAATGTGAATTTTCATCTTTTGTTTATTAAAGATTAAAAAATAAGTCCAGTGTAACTCAATGGGCTCTAACTTCGTAGACCACCTCACCTTGCGCCACACCTATTCCACAGCCAGCACACTTAGCAAAGTTCAAGAGCAGCGCAGTCAGGCGCAGTGCCGCGCACCCACGCCTCCATTTCTCCCACCGGTGCAAGTGGCAAAGAGGAAGGAGGGAGGGTTTAAGACAACACAGTGTAATCTTAACCAATCAAATGAACACCTTTCATTGCATTTAAAAGCGCCGGACTGGACTGCACATCAGAGGACACCATGCGCATCATTCACCACATACGCCACCGCGTGGGACATGTCGCTAATCTAAGCATCTTACTTGTCCACGCTGCGGGAGGGGTGATTTGGCGTGCTTCCAGTACAACCATGGAGATGGTTTTCACTTCTAAAATGTTGATTTCGGGGGACAAGTCATTTATTAATGGAGGCGTTGTCCACCACCACCCTTAACCCCCGCCCCAGTGTCGAGTCAGCCCTGTTTGGCATCATACTTTCAGCTGCCGTCAGGTTGAGTTTGTGCGTGACGTCTCAGAGTGTGTGGGTTGATGATGGGACAATTGATAAAAACTAATAATTTTTGGTTGCTGTCATTGTTTTTTCCACTGACACAATCTGCATATGAGGTTTTGGCTGCGCTTCGCCTGCGCCCCAAATAGACCATGTTGGAGATGGCGAGCTTTCTCCACACCTTTGGCGGGCTGTTTTGTCACAACATTGTCACTGCGCCAAGCTGAAAATGTGGACCCCCTCCCCTGGTGCGCCGCCACGGCCATCTTGGTGCAGCCCAGTTTACCAAATTGGCTGCGCACAGTGGTGCACGGGACAAAATTACCACTGCGCCACCTTGCGCCCAAAGGCTGGTTTGAAAATGTAAAAAAAAAAGAACAGGTATATACAGTGTCGTCAGACATGACGAGTTTGCACGTGCAGACAAACTAAATACAAAAACAAAATAATGTTAAATGTTAATGTTTTCGTGTTTGTAACATTCTTCTGGCAAACTGAAAAAAAGCATGTAAAAAAGCCTTTTACTGCCCCATGAGTGCAGTTATAGTTATTGTCTATAAAATGTGTTTAGTGTCAGTTATGGAGTAATCAAATTTACATTATTTTCCTTGGTTAGAGTCTGTTTTGTATTGAGTTGGACTATCAGGAATGGATTAATGATGCTAACCAAGACACCACTATATCATGGTAATATACTAGGTGACCGTAAAATGAAATGTATCTGTGAATTGTACTAACTATTGTATACTAGTATATGCCGAGGGCCAATGACTTCAATACTTTTGTCGTAATTAATGTCATCTGTGTGCTTTTTCTATGGTTTACATGCAGTATATGTATATATAGTATAATATGTTTTGGTGTTCCTCCACAAGATTGGAACTTAATTCTGTTCATTTTCAAGTGTATGATAAATGTACAATAGTCCTCAATCATTTTTTGTTGTGTTTTTCAGAGAAACGGATATATTAAAACTTGCATAATGCATGGATATTGCTCATGCTCGGAAAATGTAACAATTATCCAAACAATAGACCTTAGTTAAACATTAATGTCGTCATCTAGACAGCGTGTTTCAGCGTGTCCAGGAAGAAAATATTCCTTGTTTGGGGCTCATTATTTTCAAATAAACATGACAAAGAGGCTGAATGATGAATATGCAAAAAAAAACAACAGAGATATTAGCAGCAGTTTTAAACAGCAATCCCTTGATTGGTTTTTCTACTTTTAATACTTGAAGTTGTACTGTGACCTGAAAGGAGATTTCAGTGGAGAACAATATAAACACCATTAAGCTAATCTTTTATCATTACAGAAGGAGGACGGAGTCTCCTCGCTTTAAATTGCATTAATATTCCTATTTGCGGCACCACAATACAGCACACTGCATGCATATTGTATGGTGTCATAAAACAAATAAGGGTTTCCTGCGAATGTTTAACTTTGTGATACAATTCTTCACTGGATTATGTCATAAACTATAACAAGAAGCAAAAGACAGAAAATGAAGATTTAGAGTTTTAGTTGTAGTATTTCAGTGCTGGGCGGCACAGCGGTCGAGTGGTTAGCGCGCAGACCTCACAGCTAGGTTCAATTCCACCCTCGGCCATCTCTGTGTGGAGTTTGCATGTTCTCCCCGTGCATGCGTGGGTTTTCTCCGGGTACTCCGGTTTCCTCCCACATTCCAAAAACATGCTAGGTTAATTGGCGACTCCAAATTGTCCATTGGTATAAATGTGAGTGTGAATGGTTGTTTGTCTATATGTGCCCTGTGATTGGCTGGCGACCAGTCCAGGGTGTATTTCGCCTCTCGCCCAAAGACAGCTGGGATAGGCTCCAGCACCCCCTGCGACTCTTGTGAGGAAAAGCGGTAGAAAATGAATGAATGAATGAATGAATATTTCAGTGCCATGATGCACAGCCTAAGGTGGTTGCTACTGATAGCTGCTAGTGCTAGCCCAGCGGTCTCTCATAGCTATTTTGTAAGGTGCAGGTTGGTAGAAGATCACTTCATCGTCTGAGAATATGAAAAATGCTGTTATTGTCACCATTCAAGTTGGATATTAGCGGGCGGTGTTTTTTTATTAGCAGGTTGGTGCCATCAAATGGATGACATGTGGCCCTAAAATGTTATACATATATATATATACAAATACATATATACATACATATATACATATATACAAATACAATTCATGTTCTACCGCTTTTTCCTCATGAGGGTCGCGGGGGATGCTGGAGCCTATCCCAGCTGTCTTCGGGCGAGAGGCGGGGTACACCCTGGACTGGTCGCCAGCCAATCACAGGGCACTATATATATATATATATATATATATATATATATATATATATAGCCACAAAAAGAAGACTTGTATGTAATGCACTAATAATATTGTTACAAATCTGCATTAACTGCTGACTTGAAACAGTTCATTGCTGGTGGGAGGGAGTCTAACAACCTAGCTGTTCTTGGGTTGGCGGAGAAGAAAGATGGCACTCGGTTGGGGTGACTACTCTGCAGAAGATCGAGTGATGACTGCATTTGATGTTTCATCAGGTAGGATTTGCGCTATTTCACGGGTGGTTTCATGAAGAAGTGTCTCTAAAAGTGCAAAGGGACGCAGCTGTCCTCCTGTGTTCAGGTGGAAGAATTCCTCCTGCTCTCCATTTGTAATCATGAGAGGGCTTTCCCCTGCAGCTTGTCTAATAGTGAAAGTGCTGTGGTGCCTGCTCCATGAAATGCAAGCATAAAACGCTAAAGCGACAAAATAAGTCCACATTAATGATCAAAGACTAAACAGTGCAATCACCTTCTATAGTATAGAGTGTAATTGCGTGTAGAAAACATAGTTTCCTTATATAGGATTCTATGGTGGGCTTCTTTTTACACTTGTATAACAGCTAAGAATACATTTTAGTATTGTTCGTTTCAGTGGTTGGCTTCTTTTTACACTTGTACACTTGTGAAGAATGTTACGTAAAGCTTACGATGATAAAGTTTTTAAGGTATTGATAGTTAGAAGGGATTATGTCTATGTATGTTATTTTCTTTGGGAAAACTGATCGTAATTCCTTTTTACTTGTCCTGACAAGTACCTAAAAAGTAGCAGCATTCCATCTCCCGTGCAGCTGAAAAACCGTCATCCTTTATTTCCTCCTTCTTCCCCCCGCCCTGTCCTCCCATCTTGATTAAATCAGTTTCTCCCTGTAGGATTATTAGGATTCTAATTCAATGGGAATTTCAGGAACTTGTTTGCTTGGTTACCTGTCACGGCGCATCAGCTTGTCATATTAGTGCCAATGCTTTTGCTCCACCTAATCTGCTTTAAACAATTTCATTGGGCGCTGCTCTATAAATCATTCCCTAATGGGATTGACACGGTGGCGGCTAAGCTAAGGTAAACAAATCAGCTTTGTTTTACGTTAGGCAGCAATGAACTTGGTCTTGATCAACTTCCCATCGATTCACGCCCGCCGCAAAGTCAAAAATCTCTGTGGCCGCTCATCAGCGGGAGTAACTCGGCAATTAGAATTATGCATCAAGCGGAGAAAACACATCCTGCTCTTTTCAATTTTTTTTGAAACATTAATTTATTTCTCATCAAAGAGGCATTGAGAGGCCTTTCAAAGTGATGGTGCTGTGCACAATTCGAGGGGAAGCGCTCGTAATGGTTTTCTGAAAGGCCAAATAAAATCAATTTGTAAGTTTATTGACAAGAAGTCCGGGGAGCTCCTTAAAAACTCATTGACTTTCACAACGGATTGAAAATGTGTTGATTAACATGTGAGAGGCTTTTTTTTTTATACATACACTTTATACATATTTAGTCTTTGGGGAACTTTCACCATACTTATTTAATGCATGTTGATTTGTCTACCAAAAAGAAAATTATTAACATGGATACATTGGTTAAGGCTGCACAGTGCCGAGTGGTTAGCGTGCAGGGCTCACAGCTAGGAGACTCGAGTTCAATTCCACTCTCTGGCATCTCTATGTGGAGTTAGCATATTCTCCCCGTGCATGCGTGGGTTTTCTCCGGGTTCTCCGGTTTCTACCCACATTCCAAAAACATGCTAGGTTAATTGGTGACTCCAAATTGTCCATAGGTATGAATGTGAGTGTGAATGGTTGTTTGTCTATATGTGCCCTGTGATTGGCTGGCGACCAGTACAGGGTGTAGCCCGCCACTCGCCCGAAGACAGCTGGGATAGGCTCCAGCACCCCCGCGACCCTCGTGAGGAAAAGTGGTAGAAAACGAATGAATACATTGGTTAATGTTGAAAATGTGCATATCAGCTACACACAATAGCTTTGTAGATCTTCTAGATTCTGCACCTATTCCAACTGTATTTCCTTGGATTTGTACTTCCTACCAAATTTTAACTGTCTAATTTATTTATTGCCGCTGTGATTGGTCACACTCGGTGCTAACACGGTGAAATCATCCCGGTGCAGCAGAGGGCAGGTTTACAACTTTTATTCGGGAACGCCCATATAAGGAAATCCGGCTCACTGTGACATCACAGGGAGCCAGTGTTAGAAAAAACTGTCTGAAACCGAGCGTTCAGAGCCATTACAAATTTCTTTGAGGGCTCACTTCCAAATGCACAAACCTCATCTGAAACTTTGGTATAGTTTGACACAATAATACAACATCCTAACAACATTTTACTGGTCAGAAAAGTGGAAAGAGAAAAAGAATTGGACCCCTTTAAGGTTACTTATTTTTTGATGACGTGAATGCTACCAAAGACACAATGTGGCAGCGAGATCAACACATTCCTTTTCAACACCACATTTCAAGGAAGGTGGTGTCTCGCTGCCACATTGTGTCTTTGGGAAAATTCACATCAAGAATTACGTCTTCAGTGAAGGTACAAGTACAAATTTGTCCCTTTCATTCATCATTTACAGTATATGTATTTCATTTTGGTTTTCTGCATGTAAAACTATAGTTACAAAAATCAGCCCAAAAAACAAACATGTTTTGTGATAACATTTTTGGCTTTCTGGAAGAGATTCATTGAATTTAAATTGTCCGTTATTGGAAAAATCGATTCAGTCCGCATCTGTTTTGGTTAGAGTCCGACCTGCAGTGCTGCTTTGCTGCTATCTATCTTCCATATGTTGCAGTACATTTCCGTCTGGCACTGACAATTTGTAATGAATTTTGTTACACGTCAACCTGTTCTCTGCATTTTTGAATCTAATTGCTGGCTATGCCACCCGTGACCCATTCCACTATAATTGTATAACATAGTATCCTCCCGTTCATTGTCATGTGACCCCCATTAATTCTCCCAAACTACCAAATTGTCCAATAAAACATTTACAAACAATTGTAATCATTAATCATGACACCCACCCCCCATCAGATTGAGAGGTCAGAAGTTATTTTTGTCAGACCAGTCTGGCAATTTTTGTTTTAGTCCATTCTCTAAGTGTTTGTCGGGCTTCAACTAAAAAATGAGGGGACATCTTCTAGTTTCCATGGAAGTCCACTAATAATTGTCTAGCTAGTGACGGCACAAAATCAGTTGATTGAGGTGGGGGGGATAGCTTCCCACAGCCACTTAACAACAAATAATCTTATTTCAACACCACACGGTGTTTGGTGGAGGAGCAAAGGTGAGTTAATCCCACCTTGTTGGCAAACATTACAAACCTGCCACAAAAGGTCAAATCCCCTCCCAGGGCGAAAAGCTGCAGGAAATTGCCTGCATTAGGGAGATGTATTGGTGTGAAAAGATCCAATGACACGTCGCTGAATGGTTCTATTTTTTTTCCTTCCGGCACTGTCGCTCTGACACACTTTAATAGGATTGCCTCGTTCATTTGCAGATATTGAATTCTGATTATTTATTTTGAGGCATTTGGAAAGTGTGTTGTACAAAATCTAGTGTTCATGTTGGAATGGTGACAGTGTAAAAGTGCTTTCAGTAAGCTCTACTGAAGACACACTGTTTTGTGTGTTCGTAGCTTTAAAAAGGGGAAATGCACTTTTTTGGAATTTTGCCCAACATTCACAATGCTTACATGAAACATGAACACATATTTATTTCCCTTTTCTGTGCATTCTAACTCAAAAAAATAGTTTATACTGTATGAGCTACTTAACAACGGGCAGCATCGGAAATATTTATTTTGACTTTAAAGCCCTTACAAAAAAAACTAAAAAAACCAACAGCGTTTCATTTAAATAACAGACTTGTATATTAGCCAAGCTACAGCCATATTATTATTTTAAAAATAATAATTTTATCTCACGGACTAATATGATGGCTCGCTAATCGCTCGTCTCAGCGTCACTTACAGATGGAAGAGTGGATACCTAGTTCTCAATTTTGCTACAAAGACTCCACCTCACTCAAAACTCTCGTCAAATAGTCTCATTTTTGTGTTACGTTTGTGCCGCTTTCATTTTTTTATTCATTAGATGGGTCAACCAAAGGTCAGCATGCTCATAACTGAACCAAAGTAGTATACATTTTTGTGTTTGTTTTGTGCAGTTAAAATTAACGTTTTTGCTGCTTTCGTTTTTGCGTTATTAACTATTTATATTACATATATTATATTTTTATATTTATATTTACATAGCCAAAGTAAGCCAAAGTTTTTTAAAATGATTTTTTTCTGCTTTTGTTTTTGAGTTATGGCAGTTTATTACATACAGTGAAGAAAATAAGTATTTGAACACCCTGCTATTTTGCTATTTCTCCCACTTAGAAATCATGGAGGGGTCTGAAATTTTCATCGTAGGTGCATGTCCACTGTGAGAGAGATAAACTAAAAAGAAAAATCCAGAAATCACAATGCATGATTTTTTAACAATTTATTTGTGTGATACAGCTGCAAATAAGTATTTGAACACCTGAGAAAATGAATGGTAATATTTGGTACAGTAGCCTTTGTTTGCTATTACAGAGGTCAAACGTTTCCTGTAGTTTTTCACCAGGTTTGCACACACTGCAGGAGGGATCTTGGCCCACTCCTCCACACAGATCTTCTCTAGATCAGTCAGGTTTCTGGGCTGTCGCTGAGAAACACGGAGTTTGAGCTCCCTCCAAAGATTTTCGATTGGGTTCAGGTCTGGAGACTGGCTGGGCCATGCTAGAACCTTGATATGCTTCTTACGGAGCCACTCCTTGGTTTTCCTGGCTGTGTGCTTCGGGTCGTTGTCGTGTTGGAAGACCCAGCCACGACCCATCTTCAATGCTCTGACAGAGGGAAGGAGGTTGTTCCCCAAAATCTCACAATACACGGCCCCAGTCATCCTCTCTTTAATGCAGTGCACTCGTCCTGTCCCATGTGCAGAAAAACACCCCCAAAGCATGATGCTACCACCCCCATGCTTCACAGTAGGGATGGTGTTCTTCGGATTGTACTCTTCATTCTTCTTCCTCCAAACACGCTTATTGGAATTATGACCAAAAAGTTCTATTTTGGTCTCATCTGACCATAAAACTTTCTCCCATGACTCCTCTGTATCATCCAAATGGTCATATGCAAACTTAAGACGGGCCTTGACATGTGCTGGTTTAAGCAGGGGAACCTTTCGTGCCATGCATGATTTCACATCATGACGTCTTAGTGTATTACCTACAGTAACCTTAGAAACGGTGGTCCCAGCTCTTTTCAGGTCATTGACCAAGTCCTGTCGTGTAGTTCTGGGCTGATTCCTCACCTTTCTTAGAATCATTGAGACCCCACGAGGTGATATCTTGCATGGGGCTCCACTCCGATTGAGATTGACCGTCATGTTTAGCTTCTTCCATTTTCTAATGATAGCTCCAACAGTGGACCTTTTTTCACCAAGCTGCTTGGTAATTGCTCCGTAGCCCTTTCCAGCCTTGTGGAGGTGTACAATTTTGTCTCTGGTGTCTTTGGACAGCTCTTTGGTCTTCGCCATGTTACAAGTTAAAGTCTTACTGATTGTATGGGGTGGACAGGTGTCTTTATGCAGCTAACGACCTCAAACAGGTGCATCTGATTCAGGATGATACATGGAGTGCAGGTGGACTTCTAATGGGCAGACTAACAGGTCTTTCAGGGTCAGAATTCTAGATGATACACAGGTGTTCAAATACTTATTTGCAGCTGTATCACACAAATAAATTGTTAAAAAATCATGCATTGTGATTTCTGGATTTTTCTTTTTAGTTTATCTCTCTCACAGTGGACATGCACCTACGATGAAAATTTCAGACCCCTCCATGATTTCTAAGTGGGAGAAATAGCAAAATAGCAGGGTGTTCAAATACTTATTTTCTTCACTGTAGGTTAACTAAAGTTCACCCAGCCCCCCAACATGCTCCAAATTGTACCAATGTTGTGTATTTGTTTGTGCTCGTTTTGTGCAGTTAAAATGAACGTTTAGAGGTTTTTAGAGGGCTTCTAGTCAAAATAGGTGTATCCCGCATACAGCATTGTATGCTAGCGCAAATAAACTTGTTTTCTCTGTTATAATGCACAGAATAAAGAAAGAAATATGCGTTCATGTTTCACATAAGGATTGTGAATGATGGACAAAATAAATTTAAAACAGTGTAGTTCCCTTTTAATACTAATGAGGTGTTTGTCCACGAGTGTCTCTGACAGTTGTGTATCTCCAAGAAACACTGTTTTGTACTTCGTATCAACTTTTTACAAATGCACTATTTAATGTCTATCCAATGTTATATACGTATATAAGAGAACTATTGACAAGAAAACTAACTGTAACACTACAGTCACATTTTAACAGTAAAATTATGTTACCATACTTCAGTCTATTCGCTGAAGAAAAGCAAATTGCTGAAACTTACAGCTTCCAAGTCCATAGTAGGCTGACAAATATTTTAATGTGTAGCGAAGCCTGCTTTTTGCACAGTGCTGGGCATATACTGTACTTGTGGTGGACTCATCTAACTAGGGGAGGGTCAGGAATACAGGGGGAGAAGGTTTTTTAATGTATTCATACATTATAAATTGGCTTTCGGGATACATATTACTGCTTCATATATTAATAAGCCACTTTTGCGTCATCGATTCAGTCGAGTGTCTTCTTTGTCCATATAATGGCTCTTGGAAAGTGTACAAATCGCAGGTCCTTTCTTCCTGCAGCTATCAGGCTGTACAACCAGCACTCTTATGTACATCTGTGCAATACTTTGTTTTTTACATTCAGTATAGTTACTCCAGACCCCATTCACTGTGCAATATCTGATCAACCTCCATGTGCAATATTAAGGCTCTAAATGCAATATACTAAGTTCTATGTGAAGTATTGCCATGATGCCTCATATTAACTCACTTTAACCCAAGATCTCAGTGTATAGACTGGTCATATATCTCATCTCGTTTCATATTATCTGCATACTGTATTTGTATATAACTCTGGGAAAAAACTGTTGATTTTGTTAATACTTGGGTTGTTTATTTTTCTATATTGTGTATTTTGTACTGCTTAACTGATTCTGTACTCTTGCTGCTGTGCAATGCAAATTTCCCCACTGAGGGACAAATAAATGCAGGGTCAAACTGATGCCAATTTGAAACAATGAATTGAATGTCCATTATTTCCAATGGTAGAAATTGTTGATGCAGCCCAACATCCCATAACATGTTGTACGTGTTTCTAGTGTTCAACAGTATGTAGGACATGCTCTAAACGCACATACACTGACAAGAGGAGTGCATCAGTTTGGAGGCTCCTTCATGGGGGAGGTGAAGGCTCTTCTTGCATGTGAATCTGCCACAGTGGTTGACAAGACATCTGGAGTAAACACATGTCAACATCTGCGCCTTTTTTGGCGAAGGGGGTGGGGGTGGGGGGGGTGAAAGCCTTTTGTGTCTCGATACCGACACGCGACAGTTTGGAAGGCAAAGTTTCACCACTTGAAAAAGGCCTTCACATCCTCAAATCATAGCTGGCGTGTCGAGCGTAATCTTCTCAATTACCCGCCTCTACTGTACGTTTCGCCCCTATAATCGTCTGATTCCTTCGCTGCATGAGGAATGTTGTCTGGTTGCTGACAATGAGACGCAAACAACAACAAGGAAGGGGAGGAGTGTTTGGTACTCACCAAAATCCTCCAGAGGCCTAAAGGGGGAAGCCACCTCACAGACCCGAAAAACTGCTTCTCACTCCTCAGCTCTGGATATACTGACAGCAATTATGGCTTGCTCACCAAGGAGAGAGCCACTCCATGGGAAACCACAAGTGAGGGATGAAAACCTCCTCCTTCACACTCCGCATCTTTCTTCCTGAAAGAGAGAGACAGACATCTACCTTCAGCTCAGGGTGATTGTTTACTTTGAGTGATGTGCCATTATGACACTTGAGCAAATCAATGCAAAGTGTGGCAAACAGAGAAGGATTTGGGAGTTAAAAATGTATCGCTTCAGGTGCCAAAACGTTTGACAACCTGCTCTGCTGATGTACATTTATTAACCA
This sequence comes from Doryrhamphus excisus, assembly GCF_030265055.1. Taxonomy (NCBI): domain Eukaryota; kingdom Metazoa; phylum Chordata; class Actinopteri; order Syngnathiformes; family Syngnathidae; genus Doryrhamphus; species Doryrhamphus excisus. Next base: position 14,202,067 of record NC_080474.1, read on the forward strand.
AAGTAGGGGAACCTATTGACATAGAAGCCCAATAAATAAATTAGGATTTAATTATTGAACTAAATTACTTAAAATTATTCATTCATTCATTTTCTACCGCTTTTCCTCACAAGGGTCGCGAGGGTGCTGGAGCCTATCCCAGCTGTCTTCGGGCAAGAGGCGGGGTACACCCTGGACTGGTCGCCAGCCAATCACAGGCCACATATAGACAAACAACCATTCACACTCACATTCATACCTATGGACAATTTGGAGTCACCAATTAACCTAGCATGTTTTTGGAATGTGGGAGGAAACCGGAGTACCCGGAGAAAACCCACGCATGCACGGGGAGAACATACAAACTCCACACAAAGATAGCCCGAGGGGTTAATTAAACCACTTTTCCACCGTGCAGCCCAGAATTAAAAGTAAACAAAAAAATAACAGAAAAATGGGAATTGAGTAAAAGGTATGAAGTAAAGAGAAAAAGCTGAAATGTTGATACAATTAACATAAACCTTTATCTTGAGGGCAAGAGTGTGTGTGTGTGTGGGGGGGGGGGGGGGGGGGGGGGGGAGTACTTATAGCATTTCTTAAAGGCTGGCAGGTCTACTTTTCACAATTACAACATTGGTTCTGTTGCAGCTGCGTTGTGTAATATTCAATTATGTTTTCCATTCCGCTTTCTCATGCACTCCAAAATCATTACTAAAGTATAAAAAAATAAATACTTATTTAATACCTGGATACTAATACTTTAGTACCCGGGGAAAACCCACGCATGCACGGGGAGAACATGCAAACTCCACACAGAGATGGCCGAGGGTGGAATTGAACCCTGGTCTCCTAGCTGTGAGGTCTGTGCGCTAACCACTCGCTGGCCTTGCCGCCCTACTTAAAATTAGTGAATATTTAATATAACACATTTTATTAACAAATGCATGTGAAGTATCAGGGGGTTGCCTACAGCCACAGCTGTTGATGCCATGTTTTTTGACTTATATGTGTTGGTAGACCACACACTCAGTAGTGAACTTAAGTAGTGTACAAAAGTAGTTGTATTTCCATGGCGATTTCTGTAACTTGCCCAACGCCGACGGCGACTCGGCTGCAGTAAAACACAGAAAAAACTCTTTCATCCTCTTCATGTTTCATGAACTCGTCATATGAAGTCTGTCTCATGCCAGATAATTTCCTATCACACGGCGTCCGATCCATCTTTACAACCTCTCACATGATTCTCCTTTGACGTTAGAAGGTCCATGAAAGGCTGTGAGCAAAGTGAAGAATATTGGAATGACTCAGTGACAGCTCATTTCAAACTGCAGAAGGTGTGTTGGCCTCTCTTTCACTCTGCAATGGTCAACGCCAGGCTCACAAGGACCACGCCAAATCTCAACAAACCACATATTACTCTCTGTCGCTGTCCATTCTCCTCTCCTGGTGCTTGACAGCACCTGTACCAACCAATTTACATGGAAAGTGACTCTAATTGTCATGTCTGCAGACGAGGTTAGGCAGCCATTGCGGATGCACAGGGGGGGAAAAACACTTAGCTACTTTAAAAAGTAGCTATGGTGGAACCGTATGGGCTCTTATGCAGAGTGAGCAGCTCTGACATACAGTAAGTTAGCATGCTTACAGTCCTTTTCATGGATTAGCCATTTAATTAAAACATAAAAATCATAAAATAATAATAAATGTACTGTACTGTATGTCTAACTTTTTATATATGACTGCTGTGCCCCGCCCCACTTTTTCTCATGTTTTAGCTGTGTATTAATGAATGAATGTTGTATTTTAATGTATATTTTACTCCGTTTACTTGCTTTTATTCAACTCCATTCTTCTGTAAAGTGTCTTTGAGTATTTTGAAAAGCACTATACAAATAAAATGTATTATTATTATATTATTATTATTATCTCTTGCAACACAGTATCAATGCACCACCATTAAAATATATATATAAGCATAACACAATGAAAAAAGCAACAAATTAAATTCATTCATCCATCCATTTTCTACCGCTTATCCTCATGAGGGTCACAGATGTGCTGGAGCCTATCCCAGCTGTCTACCAGCGAGAGGCGGGGTACACCCTGGACTGGTTGCCAGCCAACAACAAATCAATTTTTCCAACAGTAACACTAACACTAAACACATTTATATAAGCCGCACCCACCACATTTAAAGAGAAAAAAAAATACACATATAGGCCGCAATTAGGTATAAGCAGCAGGTGTCCACGTTATAAAATAGGCTATTTACACAGAAAGACAAACTATATACCTTGTAATTCTACCTACACTGTTCCTACCGATCTACCTATGCTGTTCCCATCGTTACTCATTAGCTCAGACGAGTAAGACGTAAGACACTTTAATGTGACCCAAGCAGTCTAACCAGAAGCTATAGTAATACTACTCTTGATCAAACTTATTTAAGATTTGTCAGATCAAAACACGATGGCTGTATAAACGTATTCCTGAATGTGCACTCTAAAAATCATGGGAACTGTAGTTTTTTTTAGTAATAAATTAGCCACATCATTGTTTAAGCTGCGTCTTTGGGTACAGTCACATCTTCAGTGAAGGTAATCGTAACCTTAAAGTGGATGTATTATGCTTTTTCTAATAGGGATGAGCTGGATACTCGTCTTAAACAAGTATGTGTTACGGATTATGCATTTTTGCCAGATACGAGTATGAAACGAGTTTAGTCAATATCAGTATTCGTGTTTAAAGAAAATGGTCATTATGTATTCACTCTTCATGCTACTTTACAACATAATTATGTTAGGCATGTTCATTCATTCATTTTTTCATGTTTTTTTTTTCATTAAAAATACAGTGACTGATGTTATAATGGGATTTAATACAGTGCCTGTACAGCTAAAGGTTATATTGTGGGACAGTTTGACCCTGGAACTGATTAATTCAATTACATAATTCATTGTTATGATTCGCCTTGTCGTTCTTCGTAGAAATGTTCAAATGTTTCTATTAATTGTATTAAATGCAAGTTGTGTAATAGAAAGTATGGTTAATAAAGGTTTGGGCCTTCGGTTCATATTGTTTATTATGGGGACATTGTGTTTCAAAATTCATACAGCAACTACTCCTTGTCTTGATTATTCTTAACAATGATGGTGGTTAACAGGAACTAATTATTTTTCCATCCAAATTCCCAATCTGCATTGTTACACAATGGCAAATACTGACATTTTGATGTACTACAACCTCACTGGCACCACTTTTGTCTCAATACCTCGAGCCCCTTTGTGGCTTCCCGCTGTTCTTTCCCTTTTCTTTCCTACACCTTTCAGCTGTGAGGTGAAATTACCGCACTTTTGTCTGCCTTTGAATGCATCCCGCCAACGCCCGTGGGACCCTTAAATGTGCTCTGAGCGCTGGAGAGTAAAGTTAAAGCTGTCCTATTGAATTGATGGAGCATACATGAAACCAAAGCCAAAGCTCGTCACATGTGGAAATGACTTGCAGACATATGCAAGGTCCCGTACGCAGACACGTACGTACGCCGTGAGGATCCCCACCTTACAGTCAGGTGCTGAGCTGTTGCCCTGCAGGCACGATTCACTCGTTAAATCTCTCACGAGGAAAGCGAGAGGCCTCATTTTGCCGTGCTGCACGTTATTGAAATCACTGCATGGTTATTTTACACGGCGTTTCATTTCGGTAATCAACATCTGACGCTTGAAAGAGCATTTTGTAATGAGTTAAAAGGGTACCAAAGCATCACCTTGCAATTATTTACAGCCATATTGATTTATTGGACTCTCACATATTTAATCCAAATGTCTTATTACCTTGCCTGACAATGAAAAACAAGAAAAGAATGAATTTCAACGGGCGCTCATTTATGTCAAAATGGTGTGGAATGTCTGAATCATAGGCGGAAAATTGAAAGCAATTTTCTACGTATTAAAAAGGCAGAGTAATTCAATTTGGGCTCAGGGAACTGATAAAATGCATGAAGATCAATAAAAGAGAAAATAGTTGTCTGATAGATGAAATAGATGAATTATCCTGCCCTGCCTTGGTTTTAGCTTATAGTTTGGCTGATAACGTATACATTCTCAAAAAAAAAAAAGTTTTGACCCTTACAACTTAATATAGCATCTTTTACCCACATTGATATTAATGACAGCTATTGACTGCAACACTAAAGATTCCTGGTAAAGAACAGATTCAACCAATGAAATTAATATTGACGTCCGAAAGAGAAAGTAAATTATGAAGACTGGGCATCACTATATAACACTCCACCCTTTTCGACTTGTTGATATGCGGCATCCCTTCATGACACAGAATTACTGAAACTTTCCTGACTTTTTGGATTTTTCTGCCGAAACAACATAACATAGAAACAACACAGCACCATAAATGCGATGATAATCCACCCATTTTCTGTACTGATTATCCTCACAAGGTTCGTGGGCATGCTGGAGCCTATCCCAGCTGTCTTCGAGCGACAGGCGGGGTACACCCTGGACTGGTCGCCAGCCAATCACAGGGCACATATAGACAAACAACCATTCACATTCACATTAATACCTATAGACAAAGGAAACCATTATAGCCAGAGCATTTAAAATCGCGAAGTGGAAGGGAAAGAAAAAGTATTAAATAAGTATTTGTTTTGTTATACTTTAATAATGATTTTGGTGTGCATGAGAAAGCGGAATGGAAAACATAACAAAACATTGACAAAATTGAATATTACACAACGCAGCTGCAACAGAACCAATGTTGTCATCGTGAAAAGTACTCTACCCCCCCCCCCCCCCCCCCCCCCCCCCCACACACACACTCACTTGCCCTCTCGATAAAGTTAATAGTAGCAACATTTCAGCTTTTTCTCTTTACTTCGTACCTTTTACTCAATTCCCATTTTTTCTGTTATTTTTTGGTTTAATTTTACTTCTGGGCTGCACGCTGGAAAAGTGGTTTGATTAACCCCTCAGGCATTTTTGTGTGGAGTTTGCATGTTCTCCCCGTGCATGCGTGGGTTTCCTTCTGGTACTCCGATTTCCTCCCACATTCCAAAAACATGCTAAAAAAACATGCTAGGCGACTTGTCCATTGGTATGAATGTGAGTGTGAATGGTTGTTTGTCTATATGTGCCCTGTGATTGGCTGGCCACCAGTCCAGGGTGTACCTTGCCTCTCGCCCGAACACAGCTGGGATAGGCTCCAGCATGCCTGTGACCCTCCTGTGAATAAGAGGTAGAAAATGAATGAGTTTCTATGTGTGGGCCAACAAAAAACTTATGGAGGAGACAAAAAAGTGACAGCATGAAGTTGTTCATTGTTCTGCGTGTGTTAGATTAACAAATAAGTAAATCTGATGATGACGTTGTGCATTAAAAGTGTTCATATTCTTGAAGATTTTTCAAGATCATTTACACTCCGCACCATAAGTGTACCCAAAACTTCAATATTGTGTAGTAAATGAGATCTGGTCTTCTTTCGTGGTGCTGTAACTAATTAAAGTGTTTTCTGATCTGTATGAGTCATTTGTTTGTTGACTGGATGCACTGACTATGTTAGAAATCCCCCAATTTTGTATGTGTAAGGAAAGTTATGATTTCATAAATATGTCTTTTTTTCGGGCAGTACTTGAACACACCATATGTGTTGCAGACTGAGACTCTGATGCACAGACAGATATGTATTTCCATTTTTCCTTTCAAACAGCAACAAATACAGAACGTTTTACTCTAACATGAAGATGAGAAAGTGTTTCTCTACTTTGGTCTGATTTAATTATGGAGACCAACAAGCGAATTGTATGAATTATTTTTAGGTTTACAAATGTATCATCAAGCACAATATCCATGTCATGGTCCACCAGGATGATGTGACTCCATTTAACCCAACGATGTACTCCAGCCAAGGTGACAGTTCCGATCACAACACAACAATTCTTTGACAGGTCTGACAGCCAATCATTGTTTAGCTGCAGTAACCAAAACATCGGGCTTCCTCGTCACATTTTAATCATCCGCAATTAGTTTTGTTTTAATAACACTGGCAATTAAAAGGTCCTGCCGTCTGCATAATTCATGACGGAACCGCACCAATGTCAGAAATCAAATGCAACAAATTGGAAGTAACAAGTTTCAGACAGTGTGATTCAATTAAGATGCGGGGGGAAACACTGGGCCATGCATAATTAAGGGGCCGGCGAGGCAAGACTCATGTCAGGCCTGTCAGCCCCGCCGCTGCTATTGGATTTGGCCTGTCACACACACTCACATCAGTCCTGGAAGAATTGCAGCTTACACTGATTTCTTACTTTTTATTCGCGAGTGCTCCCCAGTGTGTGTACATGTGTGTCGCAGGGGGAGTATCGGATTGCTATATCCTGTTATACATTATCTATACGCTACAGTTGATATTATTGTAAAAATAAAGATAAAAAAAAACATGCAGGAATTCTGAAGACTGACATCTTTCATGGATCAGTAGATTACCGCTCCACAAGGTGGTGCTCTTCAAATGAAATAAGGTCAAACAAAAGTAGCCGGACTTTAAACAAAACAAACACACATTACAAGGTGTAATCCAGCTATTCTCAAACTGTGGTGCAAGGGCCACTGGTGGTAACGGGTTGCATCTAAGGAGGTTTTTCAGGTCAAAACGCCAAAGTATTTAATCGTTTCAGACATATATACAACGAGCCCGGTCATTAGCGTAATGCAAAGGTGCAATATTTCCATCACTACCTCTGTTACTACCTCAAATATATTTATTTAACAACTCAATACACTCAATACAATACACTTATATGTGACTTTACTCCTCATCTGTATACACCAGTCATTACTTGCACTAAAATTAATATCTGTAATATGTCTGCTCCTGTATATGCTCCTGTGCAATATTATGTGTATACAGTAAACCTCGGATATATCGGACTCGGATATATCGGAAATTCGCTCACAACGGACAGATAAAAAAGAACCGATTTTTCTGTAATGCATTTCCAATAAAAATTCATTGCATATATCGGATTTTTTATAACGGATTTCGCCTATTTCGGACAAAATCTCCAGTCCCGTTCCAATGCATTTCCATTAAATTTCCCTCGCATATATCGGATGGCCGCATCGTTATGCTAATCTTGTTGATGTCACTGGCTATTGTCTTTCTCCTGGCTCCAGATTTAGGACAAATATAAAAGTGAGTGACGTCAATAATACTAGCACAGCAGTGAATGAGATCTTAACCTCACTATTGGAAATAACGTAGGCCTGACGGGCGTAACAGGGCCTAGCTTAATTAACAATTTGTTATGCTCTGAGTCCAATAAAGTTAAATTCTCATTACCTTACGTCTCTTTTCATTGCCCAGTCCAGGTACATTGGAAACATAGTCAAGGAAGTGCCTTTTTATAACGGATAAAATCCGATATATGTGTAAAACAGACATTTTCCGGTATACGCATATATCGGACAAAACCAGTGGGAACAATTGAATCCGATATATCCGAGATTTACTGTATTTGGATATCTTGTATATATCTTGTATATATCTTGTTAAACTGTCTTTTTTACTCTACTTTTTGTATACTTTTTTAACTTGACTACTGCACTGAAAGGAGAAGCTCTCCAATCTCGTTGTCCATCTTGTATAATGACAATAAAGACCATTCCATTCCAAATGATCTCTTTTGGAAACGCCTTCCAGAGTGGAACCATCTGAAAACACCGGCTTGTTGTTTCCGTGTTGACAAGTAACCCACTTCTTTTTAAAAAATGATGACATCACCGACCAGTCGCTGTCACGTGACTAGAAGTGAGCTTTGACGACAAGCCAACGTAATATCTGAATATTTCGACTAGCATGACTCTCACCCTCTTCAACATTCTACGGATATTTTATGGTCTCAAACTCATCGTAAATCTAGATGAGTCTTTGAAAACGGAAGACTGACGTACGCACATGCATTCTTTCTTTGACTATTATAGTATTATTATAGTAGCCATGTGGTTATGTAAGCGTGTCTGTTCACACTGCCACACATAGGCGTACCTTGGATATGACATTGTTTTCACCCAGGCACTCGTTCTGGTTGGATGCAACTATTTTTTTTTTCAACATTCCTGTGCACAAAGGGCCTAAATGGTAAACACAAGATTTAAAAAAAAAAAATAGATTTAGAAACAATAGAAAAGCAAAGCAATAGAAAAGCAAAATTACAAAGCCTGCGATTGGCTGCCAGCCACTCCAGGGTGCACCTCACCCCTCGGCCAAAGTCAGCTGGGACAGGACTAGGCGACCCAAGTGGGGGTAGAAAATGGATTGATGGATGGAAATTCCAGAGCAATAAGCTGATTTAAATGAGACAAGTCAATTACCTCTTTGTAAATCAAATGTAGTGGCTAAAGTGGAGATAGCAAAAATGGTGGTACTGGTAAAGCAGAATACTTTTGAGGTGGTACTTGAGGTGGACGAGTGGTTAGGAGACCCTGGTTCAGTTCCCCGCTCGGGCATCTCTGTGTGGAGTTTTCTCCAGTTTCCTCCCACATTCCAAAAACATGCTAGGTTAATTGGTGACTCCAAATTGTCCATAGGTATGAATGTGAGTGTGAATGGTTGTTTGTCTATATGTGCCCTGTGATTGGCTGGCCACCAGTCCAGGGTGTACCTTGCCTCTCGCCCGAAGACAGCTGGGATAGGCTCCAGCGTGCAGGTACAGAAAATGGATGGATGGATGTTCTATAGCTATTTTTAATATTCACAATTTTGCTCAATTGAATAACACGCCCAAAATTTTTTCCTTTAGTTCTTCCTTTACATTTTCCTTCCTCCAGTCCCATAGTAGTGCTGGCTGGCTTGACTATACTTAATAAATATGGTATTTTAACATCTACCCGGATGTTGTATAGATGACAAAAAGGTAGTTGATCAATAATCTAATTGCCGAACCACGCCAAAACAACATCAGCAAATTCAACTCTACTTTCTGCACACAGCCCCCCCCCATCACAAAAACTTTCAACATGACACATAACTGCCATGTCGGTGATTCCTTGGAAGTGACAGTAATCGCTAGTGTAATTGTCTGAGTAAGATGGAAAGGTTGCTAGTGCTTGGCTGTTATTTTTATTAGTTTCATTTAATTATTCTATTTAATGTTTTATTACAGTACTGTATATTAAGTCATGTGTACAGTGTGATTGACAGGAGTTAATTTTTCAATTTCTTAAATGCAAGATTTTTCCTTTTGTATGGTAGTAAGGTAGTAGTTTGCATTGCATTATCACACAGTACTCTATAAATAACTAAAACACCCATCATGCTAGACCCCTAAGGATTAACAGATGAAGGTTGTAAGCCTATACAAGAAACACGTGGTGATAAATGCAATGAGCAAAAGTCGTACGCCCCCCCCCATGGAGTACTGGCAAAAGCGTAAGTCATAAAGGCACTTTTCTATTGTTTCAAAGTGTTCAGAGTTGCGAAATGTGTTCTGTTTTATGAAACACTTTTGGGACTTCTTAATTAAACGTCCAATCTTCGGGGGCGGGACTAGTTAAAAGCAAAGGAAATGAGCGTACCCCTTTTTTATGAGTTTGCAAACACCCTTCCTCTTAACACTTATTTCATTAAACAATCCTAACCACATCTCATAAAAAGCGTAATGAGATTGCCTAAACGAGGACCACATTAACCCGCCATGTCAAGATGGTGTGAAGGCATTGTTGTATACTGTAACAGCTGTAAATCATGCATACGGTGGCCATTTTTTTAAGCTCATTATAGCAGAATGTTGCCTTGGAAATCTGTAATCACTAATGACCGAGGACCAATAGCTCCCTGAAGCATCATCTCAATCTCGGAGCCGACTGACTTAATTGTACCCAGACATACGCCCTCCCTCCGTGGCCTGCATGTAACCCTTCCCATTTTTTTTTACAAATTCGCTTGATCCTTTTGCCGCTGCCTTATCTGACTTTTCTTGAACTGTTTCAGCCATCATGTCACATGGGAAACTCCGATCTGATTAAGTCGCAGTCATTAATTAGCACCTAATATTTTCCACATGACTGTAAATAACACTTGTGGCGCTCCTATGAGTTCCGTGGATGTTCCCATTGTTCTGACATTAGGTGAAAATCCAATAAGGGCAACACCAGCTGCAGTCAATCAGGATCACTAATTAGTTAATTAGTTAAAGGTCTCGGTCTTGTCAAATTAAAAGACCTTCATTACCATTTATTGTGACATTAAGGTGACTGTTAACATTTGTTGCGCCCCCTATAGGTTGTGGTCAAAATGCTTTGAAACACATGATGGCATAATGTAATACAGATATCTTCAAAGTTTTATCATTGTGAAACAAATGGTTAATGATTTATGAACAACTGTTTATTCTTGTTTATTGCTCTCACGTGAAAAGTAATGGTATTTTTTTATTTCATTTGAACATGCATCAGATTACAATTGAGTGCATCACATAATCAGCTCACAGTTCCACATGTCCAAAAGGAGTAGGAAGAAGCAAAGCTTATTAAATCCTACCCCTCCATCTGGTACTTTTACAATCAGTAACTGTTACATTTGTTCACTTCCTGCTTTCCATAATACAGTTTAAGTTTTTGTTTTTGTTTTTGTTTTTATAATGCACCTCATACCAAAGTACGAGGTGATATGACCATACAATGACATAATGTGTACCATAGTAAGTGTCAATATAGTGATATGTATAGCACATCATGACTGGTTCAAGACTCTTCATCCTTGTATTTAGTAACCATCAACTGCTTGTATAGTTAGAGCATAAAAACGCTTGGAGATATAGTTTTGAACATTAGAGCTCTCTAGACGTGAAATAACACCCCTATAGTCACCTTTATACTTGTATGACACAATACAGTAAATATTCATTCATTCATTTTCTACCGCTTATCCTCACAAGGGTCGCGGGGTGTGCTGGAGCCTATCCCAACTGTTTTCGGGTGAGAGGCAGGGTACACCCTGGACTGGTCGCCAGCCAATCATAGGGCACATATAAACAAACAACCATTCACACTCACATTCATACCTATGGACAATTTGGAGTCGCCAATTAACCTAGCATGTTTTTGGAATGTGGGAGGAAAACGGAGAAAACCCACACACGGGGAGATGCCCGAGGGGGGAATGAACTGTCTCCTAGCTGTGTGGCCTGCACGCTAACCACTTGTCCACCGTGCAGCTTACAGTAAACATAAGAGTAAATAATCCGTTTATGATATCAATATGACTCATGTGCTCATGTGTGTTGCAATAAATGTGATGCCCCGGGGAGGTGAGTGAGGGGCAGACAGGAAGTGACGAGGGTTCAGAGTTGATTTTCAGTTTGGCATGAGTTAAGGCCGCATAACTAGCGTAGTGTTGTGTTTTTATTAGGGATTATTGTGCCTGTTGTGACATAATTCACTTGTTCTGGCGATCAAGTCCGGTGTGTGTGTGTCTCACCGAACATTACAGTGTTAGAATACGACAAATCATTCATTGAACACATCTTTTGAATGCCTAACAATTGCATTTTAGTTGATTTAGCCATTATTATGCTTGACAAGTCACATTTGCTTAAATATACATATGATGCAATTCATTTGTGATACAAATACTACTAAAATCAAGAAATAGCCCCTGGCACAACACAAAGGTGGTGTCTGTGTTGATATCACTGCAAAATGGTCTCTCCATAAAGAATCATGTTCCAGTGAAGGTAAACGTATCCTTAAATGTTCTTTTATCCCTTTCATTCATAATTGATATGCATTCTGAATTGGTCTATGCATAAAAACTCGTTGTGAAACTTTGAAAAATGTGTTTTGTGTGGAATGGATTAATTGGATTTACATTACATTATTTCTTAAACGAAAAATGTATTTGGTTAGAGTATACTTTGTTTATAGTCAGACCATCTGGAACGCATGAATGATGCTCACCAAGGTTCTACTGTAGTTGTATATACTGCTGGTATTTTATATAGCCTTAGTATTTAGTTTTTGTGTTTCGTTGTATATAGTGTAAATATGTAGTTTGTTAACCAGGTTATAAGACAATGTCAAAACAAAGCCATTTGATTAGTTCAAAGACAATAAGTCATTAATAAGTCAAGTCAATACAATAATAACAGCGCCACTATGTGGTGTATTTGTCAGAAAAATGAAAGCACAGGCACAATATTAGTGGTGCATGTTTTGAGTAATGGTCATCTTTTTGTGTGCAGCAGTTAAGGAGTGGAACAGGTTGCGAACTCAAACACATCGTCATGTAAAAAAAAAAAAAAAAAGACACCCCATGGGGTAAACGTATGTAGCTGCCTTTCCACCACGTTCCTGAGTTCTTGCGTCCTAAAGGATCTGCTCCACCAAGGAGACCAGCCATGAATGAAACAGACGCACAGATCTCTGAGTAATTGCACTGTTGCACAACAATAGCATGGCCACTTAGAGCCGGAGTGGCCTCACTTAATTGTTGAGTGGGAACTTTCCCGCGAGAGACAGTTCTACATTAATGCAGCTGGTTTGGGCTCAACAAAAAAAAAGGGGGGGGGGGGGGGGGGGGTCTGAGGAGCTAAGAGGGGAATTGGAGCGTTTAGCCATCTCTAGACGCAAGGGGCGAAATGAGCCTTGTGGCCTTTTGTGCTATCTAATCTCGTTTGCATTTCCTTTCAGCAACATGAAAGAGAAAGCTAATCAGGGCTTTCTGATTGTGTTTGTTTGGTGAAATTTCTCATTTATGGCCGGAAAATAATTCTTCTTCCGTTGAGCCGCCACTTTGAGATGATGAAAGATTGCAGCTTTAAAACAACAATAAAAAAAAAAAGGAACGGAAGACTTTCCGAGCAAAAAAAAAAAAAAAAAAAAAGTGAAGGTGAATCTATGTGCGTCTTCTGTGCTTGTGATTGACTAGCGGAAGGAAAACGCCGGCCCGATGACAAAAGAGACAGGATATGGACAGCGAGTGGATCTGACGTGACGGGTGCCAATGCCCTCCATTGATCAGCAGCATCGGCGCCCCCGCCGGAACACGGGAAGGTGGGGTTGGAGTCGGCAGGCAGCTGAAGGTCACAGCTCACTGTCACAGCACTGTCCGATCGCATTACGCCGGATGCCGTCTTGCCTTGCTCGCGTGACGGACAGATGACAATCATCTCTGCCTCATTGTTCCGCGCCGTATCGTCGTCTCTCGGATGCCAGCTATTTTGTTCCTATTTCCATCTGTGCAAAGTGTCAAACTAGATTGTTCACAAAAAGTGTCTTTTATCTGAAAAACTCAACACTCATTGAGGAATCGTCATAAAAATACAAGCGGATCATATTCCTTTCCGTCAAAATGTCCTTCTGATCACTACTATAATAATCCTAATGGACTCTTATTAGTTAAAAAATATTAAAAGACAAGTAATTTGTAGTATTCTGCTCACGAGGCATCAGTAATGTTATATTGATGACATTATCTTAGATTAGATTACATTAGTTTACAATGAAAATCACAACATTTCATGTAAACATGGCTACTGATTTGTATTTTATTTTGGATCAACCCCACCTTTCCGCAGTCCAGGGGTCGGTCATGGAAGGCGTTTGTGGTGGTAGCCAATGAGCTCTTTGTGTTTATGACGAGGGCAAAGGATAGAAAGGTGATTTAGGTAGACAGCAGGTCTGCTTCTTCTCAACCTTCCAAAGCAGGCAGGCCATTAGCGGAGGTGACACTGGAAAAAAAAAAAAAAAAAAAAAAAGCGCAAGGCGACGGAGCTTTGATTCTGATTTACGCCCCGTGCCGACGAAGCCAAACAAATTAGAGGAACAAAATAACGTTGCGGTGAGAAATAAATCACGTTAACGACGGGGGCTTTGAACGACAGTAGACATGAAAGCGAGCGGCGGGGCGGGAGGGCATCTGGAGGAGTAGAGGGTGGCATATTAGGAGATGATATTAAGGACGCGTCTTCACCAAAGAGGCTGACAACAATCAAGGAACAGTGGCGGTTAACGAGGAGACAAGACTTTGTTTTCCTGCCTTCCTATCAGCAACTTAACACCTTGTTATTCAAGTCAACAGCCACACGAGCTCGTTAGGACGAGATGGCTGACGCTCATTAGCTGACAAAAAGGTGGAACCCAAATGGAAATGAGATAAATTGAGATTTTTTTGTCTTTCTTACAAAGTGATCTGAATCAAGTACACTATTCATTTTGTTGTTTCAATAGTGACAATATATTAGGACTAGATATGGTCAATATTGGCTTTCTTACGATATCCAATATACCAATATTGACCAGCACTTCTTTTCAATACAGATGTCAAAAAAGCATGAAATCACATCCCTGTGATGTCACAAGGAGCCGGGCTTCCTTATATGGGCATGCACTGTAGGCCAGATACGCTCTAGGACTGCCTTCCCCACAGCTCTGTTTTGTTCTATTTACAGTTGTTAGCTATGGTTCCCAGGGTCAGGCAGAAGTGGTTGGAATTCACTCAGGACTGTTTTTGTAAACATGAGTTAAAATATCTGGCAAACTGTTGCCGAAAAAGCGAGAAGCAGCGCATTAATGTTGGACGCACTATGCCTACACTAAATAAACATACGTTACCACTCTGAGTTCATACACGGTAATTCAGGGGTCTCCAACCAGTAGCTCCAAACCACTTACCAATGAGCTCTCCAAAGGCTTTATTGATTTATTAGCAACTCCTATACCCACAACATTAGAAAGTGGGGATCAGCAGTATTCTGGAAGTACAGTACTTAAAAGCGCTTGGGAGTGTGACTAATCACAGCAGAGTGGGCGTATACAAAATACAATTAGAATAGGTGCAGATTCTGGAAGATCTAGAAAGTTTTCAGTGCGTAGCTGCTCTATAGGAGTCCACAAAAAAATGACCGTAATCGGTCCCCTTTAAATAATATTGTTAGCTGCCAGTCTTTGTACAAGTGCTTTGGCTGAACAAAGTAAACAAATAAATGGCTGGCTGACGCTTTGAAAAGTGATACATCTGGTTTTGATTTTTGTTTTGTTTATTTCTTTCCATAAAAACAACTTTGCAACGGCAAAAAAATACGAAGCACCAGCATGATTATATACCCAAGCTCACCAGGAGATGATCAGACTTTTATAAAGTATCAGAACTGGAGATGGATAGGGTGCAATAAATAAATCAATTGTTGTCCTCTTTATGAGCAATGTAAATGGCCATGAACATCACTGCTTGTGACTAATAAACGCAGCATAAAAAAAAAAATTCAAAAGTCAATGAACGATACCTTGCTGCTATTTTGCATAATCAGTGCTTTCATTGCAAATTGCATATTTACAATAAAAAGGCAAAACATGGACATACTGCGTTAGCAAGCTTGTTGTTCTGTGGCGCACAATGCCAATGGTGATATCCCCAAATCCAAAGTTTAACACACAATTGACTTTGGAGATTTGAGAGTTCCAGTACCGGTCAGTGGAATCTAATCCAAGAAGCTTGGGACACACAGTCCTCTGGATAAAGTGGCGTAGAAGCCAATTTGCACCAATCACCCGCAATGGATTCAAAACGACAGCGCTAATGGATGATCCTGTCGTCTAATCATCTCTATCCCCGAGTCCTTGTTCAACAGATGGGCTGCATTTCCCCATTCCTAGACCTCCTTGACACAGACATGCAAAACTCATTACTCGTCTTATGTACGCACTCCTGCAGGAGATCCCCAATGATTCCATAATTCCATTTGATTTAAAAGGGGGGAATCCTCCTTTTTAAATATGCTCCGACAATCACATCTGACAATTGAACCAGAAAGTGAAACGGTGTGTTGGTTTCCATATGACCAAGCTCCACATTTATCATTGCTGCATTATACATATACCACATATCGGCGTTGGTGTCAAAAGTACTTCAATGATATATGAAAGATGCGGCAACTTAGGATAGTGACCATGAAATACTAGCTTTTTATTAAATCGTGATGCGTCGAACCCAGTGGTTCCCAAATAAAGCATATAATGTTAAATAACTTGAAATATTGAAAATAATTCATTGGTTCATTAATTTTATAGTAATTCCGGTTGAACAATGTGTATTTTGCATGGTGACATTAGGATAAAGTTTGACATGGGCACTGATAAATAGATAAGTTATCATTCATTCATTCATTTTCTATTGCTTTTTCCTCACAAGGGTGGCGGGGGAGCTGGGGTCTATCCCAGCTGTCTTCCGGCGAGAGGCGGGGTACACCCTGGACTGGTCGCCAGCCAATCACAGGGCACATATAGACAAACAACCATTCACACTCACATTCATACCTATGGACAATTTGGAGTCGCCAATTAACCTAGCATGTTTTTGGAACGTGGGAGGGAACTGGAGTACCCGGAGAAAACCCACGCATGCACGGGGAGAACATGCAAACTCCACACAGAGATGCCCGAGGGTGGAATTGAACCCTAGTCTTAGATAAGTTGTATTTTATTCCATTCTGATGTTGGCAACCTTCCCTTTGAATCCATTTAATTTGAATGGACATAATTTAAGCTTCACTTTTTGTCCACTCGGGATGGCTACAGTTTAAATCTGCATATTCATTTCATAGCAAATATGGAGGAAAGTTTACCAATCATGATGAAGCAGTATCCATCCAAATGTTGGTTTAACATTGATGTCTGTTAGAAGTAGAACATTTAGTAACATTGTCTTATTGTTGTATAAGCAACAAGTGGTTGCTTTTGTAAATACCACCTACTATCACCACTGGATGTCCATGTTTGGGTGCGTTTGCTGTGATTTACAAGTGTCCCTGAATACAGCGGCAACTTGTATCCGAGGAGTTATGCGATGCACCTGAATGCACCATTTTAGGAAAAGCTTACGCAGCACTGACTGCAGTTTGCTAGTTTTGGTCCTGCTTGTTGGGTATGAAATGTCCATTATGTGACTGGAATCTTTCCATGGTGTCCCAACTCCAAAATAACCACTACCCCCCTTCTTAATCTATCTAAAATACAAAAATACACTCAACCATCAATAAAGCCGCATATCTGAATCTCCACTCACAGTGACATAATAAATTGGGATAAATTGGAACACCAATATACAGTAAATTAAATCTGCAAGACAATGCACTCTTAAAGGGGAACTGCACTTTTTGGGGAATTGTGCACATCATTGACTGACATGAACACATTTCTTTCCCTTTTCAATGCATTATAAAACAAGAAAATTAGTTAATTTCAGCTAACTAACAATACTGTCTTTGGGATACACCTATTTTGACAATGGAGCCCTCTAAAAGAAACCCTCTAACAAAGTTGCATTATTTGATATACATGCTGTGATCATGCATTAACACGTACACTGATGATAACATGTAATAGTTGCAGTATTTTTCTGTATTTTAATGATTTAAAACCTGATGATCCAAACTTCGTTCGGGGATGAAGCCCCTCAGGGATTGAGCGCATTGTCGACATAATCTGTTTTTTAATTCACAAGAAATCAGCCATCAAAGCCCTTCACCTCTCTCTTTCTCACCACTCAAAATAAAGCCACTTCTCCATCAAGATCTGGCAGGAGCTTTTGCCCCCCCCCCCACCAGGATACACAAATAACAGAGGCGCATTTATATTATTTGTATAATCCCTGAAGTGAAAATTACACACAATTGAGATGAAAGGCAATTAGACAATTACAGCTAATGAGGGCAATCCTCTTCTTTCACCCCAAAAAGAGTCCGCTGACTAATTGTCAAATTAAAGAATGCTTCTTTCTCCCGATGACCCCCGCCTGTGGACTAGGCTGGGAAAAGCAAACATTGGTGCTCTGTCGGGCCTGAAGGCTGCAGCAGAACAGGCAGGCAGCATTTAGAAAGTGATGGGTGTATTAATCACTGCTACGGTTAAGACAGCTTTACAGCTTGCCAGGCTATATGTGTGTGTGTGTGTGTGTAGTATCAGACTGTAGAGGACAAGCAGCCAAACAGGAAACACGGTCATAGCCACAGGAAGAGGATCGGTACAGACGACTAGCTGGTGAACTCTCCCTGATGAGGTCAAACGTTTTAATGAAATGCACCTGATGTTGGACAAAAAAAATCCTAATTAATTCGTTGGTAAGAAGGGGTTTTATTTCCCCTGACGGCAGCGTTCATCTGACTTGAAATTCAATAATGAGCAGCGTGATCAAACACAAAATAACGGTAGTTACTATTGTGTATGACATACACATGCATAGCATTAATTTTAACCAGTGGCGTGCAGTCATTATGACAAAAAAATAACATTAAAAATAGGGGCTGCACGGTGGACAAGGGGTTTAGCACACAGGCCACACAGCTAGGAGACCCAGGTTCGATTCAATGCTCTGGCATCTCTGTGCAGAGTTTGAATTTTCTCCCCGGGTTTTCTCCGGGTACTCCGGTTTCCTCCCACATTCCAAAAACATGCTAGGTTAATTGGCGACTCCAAATTGTCCATAGGTATGAATGTGAGTGTGAATGGTTGTTTGTCTATATGTGCCTTGTGATTGGCTGGCGACCAGTCCAGGGTGTACCCCGCCTCTTGCCCGAAGACAGCTGGCATAGGCTCCAGCATACCCGCGACCCTCTTGAGGATAGCAATAGTAAATGAATGAATCAACATTAATAATAATATTTCTCCATTAAGAAATACATACATTGAACTGTATTTTAAAAGGCATTTTTTCATATGATTCCAATCATTTTAAACATGTTCTTGGTTGGTGGAAGCGAGAAGGTGCTTGTCACAGCCGTTCTTCCACAGAGATTAAAAGCCAGCGTTTTTTGGACAGTTTGAGAGAGGTCAAATGCAACGATCAAAATTTCTGTTTTAACATTTGTGTGTGGAATATTTCCCAGATGGACCGTCCAATCATGGTGAAGTCTTATCACAAACATTAGCCCGCCCCTTCCCAAACTACATGCAATCTGAGACAACAGCAAATATTGGCAAAAAAACACAAAATCTCTGGAGCAGCATGAATGGAAACTAGCAAGGTTTACCTAGTTTAGCAGAGCATGCTAGTGAGACCCAAACTGCAGGAGCGTCTTTACATTGTGTGTGTTTTACCACTACAAACCAGCTTGTCTTAACCATCAACAGACATTCTCTACACACACACACACACACACACACACACGGCCAGCCTTCAAAATAAGAGTGCTGTTCACCACATACTGTATAATTTTGTAAACAAAATAATGGTGTCATAAAAAATATCCAACATTCATAACACAATTGGAATTGCATTAGTGACTATGTCTTCCTTAAGCACAAGCACAGCCATTACAGTTTTGCTGAGGATTGTGTGTGTGCACAGGATGACATCCCATTAGAACACTTAAGACAAATACTGGGCAAAATTGGCCAATCGTGTACGACAACAATAAATGTCAGGATTTTTGCATTGTATTAAGATAACTTGTATTGCCTGAATTGACACTCAATCCTGGCAAAATAAGTAATGGGTAAAAAACTCATTCATTCATTTTCTACCGCTTTTTCCTCACAAGGGTCGCGGGGGATGCTAGAGCCTATCCCAGCTGACTATGGGCGAGAGGCGGGGTACACACTGGACTGGTCACCAGCCAATCACATGGCACATATAGACAAACAACCATTCACACTCACATTCATACCTATGGACAATTTGGAGTCACCAATTAACCTAGCATGTTTTTGGAATGTGGGAGGAAACCGGAGAAAACCCACGCATGCACGGGGAGAACATGCAAACTCCACACAGAGATGGCCAAGGGTGGAATTGAACCCTGGTCTCCTAGCTGTGAGGTCTGCGTGCTAACTAGACCGCCGTGCCGCCCGGGTAAAAAACTGAATTTAAAAAAATAAAATGGATTTCATAGGGCCTGAAATGAATGATTCTGACTGTCAAGATGGAGGATACATACCAAAGCTCACCAAGAGGTGATCGGACTTTTACAACAGAGTATCAGAGCTTTTCCTGGAGAAGGATAGGTAAGACCCCGACATCACTATTTCATATTCATCTTGTTTTTTCCCATAAGGGTTCGACATTTTATCAGTTAGAATGCATGACTTTTGACAAAAATCAGTTTCCCTGGATGGTGCAAGCATAAATATGCTGTTTTCAAGTTTAAAGTGTCTTTATTGGGTCGGGTTGTTGCTTTAGAGTTCATCCAATAAGACAAACAAGCCACACTCTTTTAAACTTTGAAATGGAGTGCAGGTTGGAGGGCGGGTTGAAAGGTCAAAGTGAAGTTCTTCTCAGACTCCCACGCCTGACCTTGGTTCTCAGAGCACCGCATTACAGGTGCAGGGTGTCTCTGAAATGACTTAACAGCCTACCATTTAATTGTTCCCTGCTCCGTGTCAGCGACCGGGCCAAAAACACTGGCTTGTTATTGCGTCTCTCTCCGTGCTCAGTAATTTTCCAGCGCTTGCGTCTGTCTGACATGAGGGGTTGGGGTTTGGTGCGAGTTCACAGTGTTACCGCCATGACAGTAACTCCTCCTGTCACCTGCTTTCAGGGACAGGGAGGGACCCTGACATCCCGGACATGACTGCTCTTAATGAGGACTGATGGGAGCTCGTCAGTGGCACATTAGGGATGGTTACGTTATCTATTGGGTTGTCATATAAATCTCGAGCTATGGCAACTATTTGGCGATGACCTTCCAAAAGTTGAAAACAAATTACGGAGGGGACCTATTATGTTAATTTTTGGTACTTTGTATTGAGTTGTGAACTCCTGATTCTGCACCTTTTTTGTAGTCCATTTTGTAGTCAATTTTCTGTTCAACAATCGGATATGATTTATGCTGGAGCCTATCCCAGCTGACTTGGGGAAAGAGGCGGGGTACACCCTGGACTGGTGGTCAGCCAATCACATGAATATTTGCATCAATATGCATATTTTTGATTAATAGGCCATATCCAACCACAAAAAGCAGGATTTATTAATTAATTCATTCATTCATTTTCTACCGCTTTTCCTCACGAGGGTCGCGGGGGTGCTGGAGACTATCCCAGCTGTCTTCGGGCGTAAGGCGGGGTACACCCTAGACTGGTCGCCAGCCAATCACAGGGCACATATAGACAAACAACCATTCACACTCACATTCATACCTATGGACAATTTGGAGTCGCCAATTAACCTAGCATGTTTTTGGAATGTGGGAGGAAACCGGAGTACCCGGAGAAAACCCACGCATGCACGGGGAGAACATGCAAACTCCACACAGAGATGCCCGAGGGTGATTTATTAATTCATTTTGTTTATTTAAAAAAAAAACATAATAGGATGAATGTACAAAATTGGAATCTATAAGTGCATCTACTACTTTATGAAAATATTGATGCTTTAACACTACAATCCTCAACAAATTGACGAAACGAAACTGTTGAGCTTTTTGATGTTTTAACTTTACATTTCAACTTTATGTGAATGTCACATCTAAACAACCAATGTAAACATGTTTTATTAATTTTGTTTTTGTCAAGTATTTCCATTCCAAAACACAGGAATTGACGATTTCCCTATTTCTTTAGTTGGGGAAATGCCACAGTACTGCAAGAGTTGATCATCGTAACTCTGTACTTGTTAAATTAACGTTAAATGTAAAACAAACTCTGCACACAGTTGGGTGACTAAATTAGCTCAGAGAAATTTGAGTCATGTGGATTTCTACATAAAAACATTTTTAAAGACTTTTATGTACATCCGCTTAAATATCAAAAAGTTAAATCAGACAGACTTGAATTTCTGTGACTAAATCTGTCTCAAAGAGGTAGTTAAGTACTTAAAAAAATACTTTGCTGCTGTTATTTTGCACCTGGCACAAAAAAAGTAATTATTGTCTGACGGCTACAATATTCTCTCTCAGAAAAGACAACAAATATCCCTCCAGGAAGTTCAACAATCGGATATGATTTATGTTTTTTCTGTAGGTAAGTTGAACTAAAAGCCAGCACTGCTACGCGTAAATCTCTTGTGGATACAAAAAACAACAGCAGCACTTCTTTTGTTACGGTAAAGAAAGCAAAAGTGTCTGCACAAGTAAAGCTCTGGGAATTGGAATGAGACAAAAATAGGGGGAAAACAACCACATGAATTTTACCGCAATGACCAGCTAATAATAACAAGACAAATTGACTAATTAAGCTATTTGATGAATGATTAATATTTTGGTATAGTTTGAATACACCAAGAAGAAAATCTGTGAGCCAAACTGATTTATCAGACAGGTTAATTAATTCTTTACTTATATGATTTCTGAGCCAAATGTTAACTTTTTTTTTTTTTTTTTTAAACGCACACCTCTGTGGTTCCACGGAAGTCCCAGAACGCCATCATTCCTAACAATCATGCCATTTAAAGTGGAAATGGGGATGGAAGGGTGGAAGGGTGGAGGGGGTTTGGCCCTTTAGCTCACCAAAACGTAGTCATACATCCTTGTCAGGACTAACATAGACTTATTTGCTCATTTGTCTGAATTGTTGGAATCATTTGTGTGAATGCGCTTTTAAACCTCATGAGTGGTCCATAAATCACACCCTGCAGTTCTTTTGTGGCCAAGCAACATCATTTATTTTTTTCCCCTCTTTGTTTGTCCCATTTTTGTCAAAACTTGATTCACGGTAGAGACAAATCTTGTTAGCAGGGTTTGTCAAGTAGTCACTCACAGGATATTTTGTGCTGTTTTTTTTTAATGGATTGCTCAAGTGCTTCTAAAACTTTGCCACTTCTTAAGCTGGTTCTTTTGCAGCATATGTCACAAAAAAGGTGAAAATTAGTTAATCTTTTCCTCGCATAACAGACATTTCAAACGAGGAAGTTTTGTGCAATTTCAACGTGTATTTTTGGCAAAATTCTTCTAAATTCTGTTATTAAAATCCAGGAAATGCATGCAGAGGAAAATGTTGCTGCCCCCTGACAGTCCTTTATAGTGTAAAACCTTTCAATTAACACAATTAAATGTGAGATTGAAACACGACGTGATGACATTACTTGTAGAGAGAAAAAAAACAGGACAGCCAGAAGCTAATAGGATTGTGAATGGCATCACTAATGTGAATGATTATACTCATAATATGGAAGTGACAGTGCACGAGGCAGAATTGGAACTGCACATGAAGTACCTTACACACACTATAAACATTGCAATCCAAGCTGGCCTCAGGTTTTTCCAATGAGATTTTTTTTTCCCCACCGCATCAGAGTTCAACAGCTACCCTGGTGTTCATGCCCAGAAGCTGTAGTAATTCTGCATGTGATCTTTACTTGAGATTTGTTGGATTAAACCATGAATGCTGCATAAGGTTTCAAAACGTGGTACTGTATTTGCGTCTGTTACTTTTTGATTCAGCGCTCTAAGCATCACTATAGTTGGCAATCTATTTTATATGTGTCTTTATATTACACATCCAACCATCCATTTTCTGTACCGCTTATCCTCACGAGGATAGCAGGCATGCTGGAGCCTATCCCAGCTGTAATCACAGGGCACATATAGACAAACAACCATTCACACTCACATTCATACCTATGGATAATTTGGAGTCACCAATTAACCTAGCATGTTTTTGGAATGTGGGAGGAAACCGGAGTACCCGGAGAAAACCCACGCATGCACGGGGAGAACATGCAAACTCCACACAGAGATGCTCGAGGGGGGAATCAAACCAGGTCTCCTAGCTGTGTTGGCAGTGCGCTAACCACTTGATCACCGTGCAGCCGTTTGCAGTACATGTTACAACCAATTTGGCCTTGCAGCAGCTAGGTTCAGAAACAGCAGTTATGCTAGCATTCCAGGTCTTTAAACTACACTGAAATTTTAGACAAGACATAGCCAGACCATATTTAAGGCAAAAAATCCAGTCGGGACCAAACAACAGGAGACAATTAAACATTGAGACAGGTTAACATCTTGACTCTGCCCATAGGATTCATTTGCAAATCATCAATTTGCTAGAGCTGGCATCGGAAAATGAGAATATATAAATCATCCACTGAGTGAAATTCACTTGCACACTTTTAATTTGTTAGGTTTTGTAACAGCGATGCTTTGGGCCTTCTCCAAAACTTGACAAGTGGGAATCAATCAGCATGAGCACGTGTGAGACATGGGGAGGGAGAAGTATTCCGGCAGGAGTGGGAAAACAATTGTTCCTGACTGATTTTCCTCTAACCCCATAATTAAGGCCATGTGTACAGCAGGCCTTTCAACAAGCTGCAAATCGCCCCCCCACCCTCCCCACTCCGCTCCCTCCACTAGATTAAAGCAACAGCCACTCACCTGCTGCTCATTAGCCTCAGCCGGCTAGCCAGGAACAGACCCGGACAAATAAGTTAGCACCTGTATGTTTCAATCTTGCCTGCCAACTCTTTGTGTTGAACCTTGAACCTGACATTTCAAAGCTGACATTTCATGCACTAAGCCATTTTCTTTCATACAACAATTAACAGGATGATGATGATCGAAAAGATTTTCTAATTTATGTAAACCCGCAATGTTAATTCGGTTATCCCGTTTTTCGGAGTATTGGAACCTCACTACCACTCACAGTCAATTGTGATTGCAAATACATTACTATAAGTTCTTTTAAGGGCAGCCGTTCAGGACCAGAAAAGTTACACAATGGGGAGTCCTTCATTTTTCTCATGACTGTAAATGACCCCCCCCCCATGGTTTGTGATCAAAATGCATTGGAAGACATGTTGGTAATACAGATACAAAAGGGGTGTCACAAAATCACCCAAGATTAAAATGTGACAATATTTCTCATGTAAGAGAAAAGCTGTGTGCGAAGTCAATCAGACTCTGAACTATGCCATCACTACTATGAATGATGATACAGTAAACCTCGGATATATCGGACTCGGATATATCGGAAATTCGCTCACAACGGACAGATAAAAAAGAAACAATTTTTCTGTAATGCATTTCCAATAAAAATTCATTGCATATATCGGATTTTTTATAACGGATTTCGCCTATTTCGGACAAAATCTCCAGTCCCGTTCCAATGCATTTCCATTAAATTTTGGATGGCCGCATCGTGGCGCTCCGATTCGCCGAATCGTGACAGGCCGCTATACGACGTCATTTGCAGCGTTGCCTGCGCGTCCAGGTACATTGGAAACATAGTCAAGGAAATGCCTTTTTATAACGGATAAAATCCGATTTACGCATATACCGGATATAAATCCGATATATGCGTAAAACTGACATTTTCCGGTATACGCATATAACGGATTTCGCTTATATCGGACAAAACCAGTGGGAACAATTGAATCCGATATATCCGAGGTTTAATGTACAAATAATATAAAAAGTCTGCAAAGCAGGATTGGAAACGCAAATTAAGTGCTTTGAGCAAGATATACAGTAAACCTTGCAACCCAACTTACCTCCGTGTTCCCAGCATCACTATTTGACACGTCTAATCATTAGACTGATGGAAAATCAGTATCGTACTTGATGGCAGTCTTTGAAGTTTTGTTCAGATAGCTTAGCATATACTGTATTGACTTTCACTGGCTTGATTTTCTTTCATCTTTCATGCACAAAATGTACCAATTTTTCTGTGGACACTCCAGCTACGGACTTATCTCAACCACATTGCACCTCTCCTGAAAAGTAAATGTTATCAAGAGCTTTTTGGGTTCAAAGCACTGTCAGACTCGGCCTCAGCAAGGTGGAGGCGCCAATAAAAGTGCAATAAAAATCTGGATTTAGCAAGTGCAAAAGAATGGAGCAGAGAAATGTTCTGCATTTGGAGTCCACGGAAATAGATGACTGAACACATGAGACATAACCCTGAAGGAGAAGTAAAGAAGAAATAAACAACAAACAGGAAACCCACGCAAAACGACAACAACCAAATATAACAGGTTATGATGATGTGAATATATGTAGTGTTAAATACGCTCGGACATGCTGGGCATTATTACAGAAGAACCCTAAAGGGCAATGTGTGGGATGGGATCTGTTTTAGTCTGTTTTTTTTTTTGCTAAGCGCTGACCTCTGCCTGCTCTGAATGGAAGCATATTAACACTCCAGGCTCTCAGCAACATTTAACCAATTTAGCAAATTATCTGTCAGGTCACTTTTATAAGCATTTCTTATTATTCAGAATTGGGAGGGGGGCAAAAAAAAAAAAAAAAAAAGACTTGATCAAGGGGCATGAATAGCTTGCTTCCATTTATGTACATGAGAAGAGCTTTTTCCCAGAGACCCAAGGAGGAAGCACCTGTAGCCTCTCATGGTCCCCACCCTCCTGTGGATCTTAGACCAATCCCCCTCGAATCACCCTCAGAAACAGGTGTTCTCTGTCAAATTTGACCATAAGGCCATACAACTGGAGGGGGAGGCCGAGCCCCCGGGGGTACTTCCAGTTTGTTAACAGTGCCCTGATGCTGGGTCCAGGTGTTTGATAGCATCACTTCCTATTTACCAAGCATGCAGTTGTTCTCCAGGCCCTGCACTCACATCAAATTGCTGGTTTGTAAAAGAGATGTCTGTTCTGTCGACGGAGGGGTTAAAGTTAATGTAATCGGGCACTTTAGTCCGGGGGGTGGGGGGTGGGGGGTGGAGTGGTAACATCTGCATTCGGTGGCATGGCCCCATTTGTTGCAATTTTGGCTCTCATTTCCATTTGCAAGAGAGATAACTGCCCGCATATGGAAGCAATAGATAGAAGAGGTCAACGCTATTTCTTTCACTGGTGAGGAGAAGAACCCGTATGCAGTAATCTGGCTTGGCAGAGGAAGAGACAACCATCTAGGACAGGGCAAGTCAACTCAACTGTTCCTCAGGGCCACATTTTCAACAAGTTCAGGACTTCAGAACGTCAGACCTATCACCTTGTATTATGTCTGTAATAATGATAAACTTTTCTGTCAACCTGAACGTGACATAACATGAAGTCTTAAATTAAAACTGAAGCACTATGTTGATGTTAGTTAAAGATCTTCTACATGACAGGAGCATTCTGCTGTTTTTAAAGATCTACAGTGAAAACACTAATCAAATATCTTCTACATGACAGGAGAACTCTGCTGTTTAAGGATCTACTGCAAAAACACTAGTGAAAGCTCTTCTACATAAGTGCTCAGTAGTTGAAGAACCCACTGCAAAAATGCTGGTTAAAGATCCTGTATGACAGAAGTTGTCACAAACAATTTTTCGACGATTCAAATATTTTCTCTATGACAAGAGTTAGACTGATATTTTTAAGGATCTACTGCAAAAACACCGGTTAAAGATCTTCTATATGACAGGAGTGCCGTGCTGTTTGTACGGACCTGCAGCAAAAATGCTGGTCAAAGATCCTGTACGACAGAAGTTGTCACAAACAGTTTTTAGACGATTCAAATATTTTTTCTATGACAACAGTGCACTGATATTTTTAAGGATCTACTGCAAAAACAATGGTTAAAGATCTTCTATATGACAGAAGTACCGTGCTGTTTGTACAGACCTACAGCAAAACTGCTGGTCAAAGATCCTGTATGACAGAAGTTGTCACAAACAATTTTTGTACGATTCAAATATTTTCTCTATGACAAGAGTTGCACTGATATTTTTAAGGATCGACTGCAAAAACACCGGTTAAAGATCTTCTATATGACAGGAGTGCCGTGCTGTTTGTACGGACCTGCAGCAAAAATGCTGGTCAAAGATCCTGTCTGAGAGAAGTTGTCAAACAATTTTTAGACGATTCAAATATTTTCTCTATGACAAGAGTTGCACTGATATTTTTAAGGATCTACTGCAAAAACACTGGTTAAAGATCTTCTATATGACCGGAGTGCCGTGTTGTTTGTACGGACCTGCAGCAAAAATGTCGGTCAAAGATCCTGTATGACAGAAGTTGTCACAAACAATTTTTAGACGATTCAAATTTTTCTCTATGACAAGAGTTGCACTGATATTTTTAAGGATCGACTGCAAAAACACTAGTTAAAGATCTTCTATATAACAGGAGTGCCGTGCTGTTTGTACAGACCTGCAGCAAAAATGTTCTGATCAACCAGGGGATCACAGCTGGTTGATCAGAACTCAAAAATGAGTCAAAATTACAGTTGGTCAATACAATCGTGCCTTGGTTAGAGTCAATCCACTCCAGAAAGTCCAACTCAAACCAAACGTACTCTAACCAAGGCAAGTTTACCTATATAAATTAATGTAAATCAACTTCAAGAAAAGTTCAAAAAAGTTTAACCCAAAACACATTTTATAGACAATAATTATAGTTTTACAGGGATACAATTATGCCAAATAATTGAAATGACAAATGGACTACCACTTACATTTAACTCACAAAAAAATATGAAGAAAAAAACCTGAGACTCTGCCGGACGTTCCCAGAACTACCAGTTTGGGTCTCCCAGGTCTGTCCAGACCCCCTCCCCAAGCCATCTAATCCAACTCAACACCAAGCGGTGATCAGTTGATGATTATGACGATAAAGTCGATCATAGACCTGTGGCCTCAGGTGTCCTGGTGCCAAATGCACTCAGGAACATCAGTGTGTTTGAAAATGGTGTGAAACAAACTGTGTTTTGCATACTAACAGTAACAAAGACTGTTCCTCACGGTTTATAATTGTTATTGCATGCAAAGCTATAATTGTAAAACTATGAAAAGGCATTTTGTGTTAACATTTTTGACTTTCTGGAAAAGATTCATTGGATTAACATCATTACTTATGGAAAAAAATTATTCAGTCAGTGACCGTTTCATTGAATTTGGACTTTCTAGAATGAATTAATAATGCTAACTAAAGTTCTTAATTTTGTGCTCTGAAATATATTAAATTTAGTGGATTTTTGGTTGAAAAGATGACATGCGTGTGCATTGAACGCTATTTAAAAATAAAATATCAGGCTTTTATCTCTATAAAAGTGGGTCACTATTTAATGACCATGCGGAAATGGGGGGTCCGAGGATGAGACCACCCCCCATCTAAACGACAGAGTCAAAAATCCTCGCCGACAGAAGTGCTTTGCTGTTTTAGAATCAAATTAGTCCAGCACCTTCTCTTGAATATACATCTCCTCAAAATGGGTTAAATTAAATCTTCTTTCTCTTTCGACTTTCCCCTTCAGAGGTCGCCACAGCGAATCAATCTCCTCCATCCAACCGTCTTCTGGATCTGTCTCTCTCACACCAACTCCCCTCATGTCCTCCTTTACTACTACTTACTTACTACTACTCCTACATGGCAGCTCTAAACGCAGCATCCTTCTACCAATACGTATATTCACTATCTCTCCTCTGGACATGTTTGAACCATCTCAGTCTGGCCTCTCTGACTTTATCTCCAAGGCCTCTAACATGTAATGTCCCTCTGATGTACTCCTTCCTGATCCTATCCATCGTGGTCACTCCCAATGAGAACCTCAGCATCCTCATCTCTGCTACCTCCAGTTCTGCTTCCAGTCTTTTCCTCAGTGGCACTGTCTCTAGACCAAACAATATGGCTGGTCTCACCACAGGTGAGATAATTTAAACAAATTATTGATATTGTAAAATTGATGCTAGCATCGAAAAATCTTGGTATCGGTCTTCTCAATATAATGGTATGGACTCAGCTATCATTCGTAGGCTGCCTAATAACTTAACATGCAAATGGTCGGTTCTATCAAACGCGGCTACATCATAAGTGCTCCCAAACTTTCTTGTTGCCTTCACATGAAAACATTTTTCCCAACTCCGGGCACAAACTCCAGACATCATTATTTCACAGGCTTCACAACATGTTCCCTTCGCTAATCAAAACACGGCCAATCTAATCACCATGTAGCGACTTGGGATGATTTCAATCTTCTCGTCAGTCTAAATTCAATACGCACAAAAATGGGCGCCGCTTTGAAAATGGCCTAATAAGGCCCAGTTAGAAACCTCCGCGCTCGCAGCTGATATGAAGCCACCAGAGAGCAATTACGCTTTAGCTTAATAGTTAGCAATGGGCCAGAGGAATGTCTTCTCTCTTATCAAGCCCCGACTTGGGAGACTAATCTAATTGAGTGGCTTTTTTTTTTTTTTGTGGTGTGTGATTATTTATGATTAGAAAGTGTTAGCAGAGACTGTCGGGAGGGAGTGATATATCTGGGAATGGTGAGTGTTTGATGCGGATCAGTATTGTGCTCGCATTAATTGCGTCCGAGTGCCTAATGGGGCAGCTTGCGTCTTACAAAGACGACTTTAAATGAAGTCTTTGAATTTTAAAGTCATTGTGAACCGAGTGTAGGCTTCAAAGGAAATGATTTACTACACAGAATAATAAAATAAAAATAGCCAGAAAGACAATTTGGTTCTTGGCAAGTGGTGTTTTTGTCAGCAATCCATCGATTATTATCACTGGAGCCTTTGCGCTCACATCTGCTTTAGGTGTGCAACGCCGTCTGTGAACCACCATGTGAACACGCCGCCCGACTCTTTACCCCTAAAGCTCTCATTTCCTGTTGGGAAAGTCAGTGGAATTGGCTTAAAAGACATGGCTGTGGGGTTAGGTTGGGATTGCAAGGGGTGGGGGGCTAGGCACATTTCCATCCATCAAAAGTAAAACTCTCTGTGACCCATTTTGGTCCAAAATGAAATAATGTTGCTCTTGTTATTTTCATATATTTTAAAAATTCATCCTGAATTTTCGGACAACGGCAAGATAGAGTCTTAAAGAGACAAGCAATGTGTTGCTTTTCCCCAAGACGGAGCTCATTAAAAGAGGGCCTGTGTGTGTTTAACAGATACCAAGGGGTCCCTTTCTTTCAATAACAACTCATTAATGAAGGTTTGTGTTTGGAGGGGAATTAGAGAATCATGAGTCAAATCGGTCTTGTATTGCCCATCAGATCCCAAAACAGCATCCAGGGAGATAAACATGGATGGCAGCAGGGAGAATAATCACCTTTTTTAATGGATCTTAATTTAATTTATGACTTAAAGGGGGCTGCACGGCGTTCGAGTGGTTAGTGCACAGACCTCATAGCTAGGAGACCAGGGTTCAATTCCACCCTCGGCCATCTCTGTGTGGAGTTTGCATGTTCTCCCCGTGCATGCATGGGTTTTCTCCGGGTATTCCAGTTTCCTCCCAAATTCCAAAACATGCTAGGTTAATTGGTGACTCCAAATTGTCCATAGGTATGAATTTGAGTGTGAATGGTTGTTTGTCTATATGTGCCCTGTGATTAGCTGGCAACCAGTCCAGGGTGTACCCTGCCTCTCGCTCGAAGACAGCTGGGATAGGCTCCAGCACCCTCTGCGACCCTCGTGAGGAAAAGCGGTAGAAAATGAATGAATGAATGACTTAAAGGAAAACTGCCCTTATTTTGACCATCATTCACAATTCTTGTGTGAAACATGAACGCACATCTCTAAGATCTAAAAACAAAAAGAGGCAGCTAAAATTGCACATACTGAAGTCCAAAAAGCGGCAACAACGTTCCATTCACATAACTGCATATTCACCAAGTTGAGATAATTCGCATTGTTTATTCGCATTCGCATCATTATTATTATCATCATATCATCACATTGAAGAACTACTTTACTAGCGTAGTGACACCTGGCTAGTGAGAAGCTTCACCACACGCTTGCTCACTGCGCGTCAGGCCACTACCGAAAGGTAACCCTTTATAGTCCTATGTAACGCCACTGCTGGTTTTTGTTTTGTTTTTAAGTTTGCAAAAGTCAATTCTTAGGTGTAGCGTTCATTTCTGTATCGCTATGTGAAATCAATGTGCCCAGGAAGGAAGTTCCAGGAATGCTTAAAGTAAGTCAAAATACTGCAAGTATGAAAAGTTGGAAATTTTTGTGTTTTAATGGTAGGCTTTGAAGGTAGAATAGATGTGTGCATTATTTACCCGTCTCTTTTTATCTGTTTTCATATCTTAAGAACGCACAGAAAAGACAAAGCCACGTGTGTTCATGTCTCACATATGGGTTGTGAATGATGGGGCAAAATTCCAAAAAAGTGCAGTCCTTGAAACACTTAAAATCAGATTATTCTGGATGGCATCATTATTTATATGCTCTTTAGGATGGACGCATTTTGTTGAAATGTTCCCAAATGTGACAAGCCGGGTCTGTTATAGCTCTTAGGTTACTTTCAAAGCTGGAACATTGTCGGGTCAACTTCGGCCCCACGTTGACTACAGCTACACTGCAGTTATTTAAAAAAGGACCCCCTGGATGTACAGGTTGTATATTTTGTAAGGCTAACACTGCAACTTTTATTTTCAGTTATTAAACCCCATAAATTGGATTGACTTGATGTCTGGATGATCAATATGCACTACAAAAAACCCTTTGTAACATTTGTGGTAACGTTTGACCGTTTATCCAAATCACATCAAAAAATGGCACACACCTTTAGGGGACTGGCAAGCACATGCCTGAAAAATGTGAGTAATAATGGTTGAAAAACATGGCCGCCATCAAGCAAAACATCTTTTGCAGACACTGGAGGGATTTCACAACTGACTGCATGCAATTCATTCACCATTATTCTAATGATTTTAACATTTTGAGGATATCTATTGCATGTATTATGGCATGTACCATTTGGGGGCGCCAAATTTTTACAGATGTGTGAAAAAATTATATACTTATATACACACACACAAATACAAGAGGTCTTGACCAGTCCAGGGTATACCCAGCCCCTCGCTCAAAGACAGCTGGGATAGGCTCCAGCATGCCCACAACCCTTGTGAGGATAAGCAACATAGAAAGTGGATGGATGGATGATGTACTTCAATGTAACCTTGTTAAGTATGTTGCAAATACACATAACATTTGTCTAAATCTAGCCCTAGAACATAACTGTCCATCTAAAAATACTACAATGCCTTAAAAAACACAACATCATAAGAGAAGAAATACAATTGGTGGGTGGGGGTGAATAGAAGAGGAGAGTACTGGGTAATCCCTGCTGTGATTTATGTCCTGTATGACCATTAAACATGTTATGTGTACAAAGACAACACGCCAGTTTATTGCAAAAAAATAAAATAAAATAAATAAATACCTGCCCTCTTTCAGATAACAAGTGTTCCATTTTTCCCTGCTTCAAAAGAGGCGCGGTGCTGCAGGGGAGGAAACACAATTACAGAACAATAACAACATTGAAATGTAAAAAGGTGGTGAAATGTGGGTTATTGTAGGGAGCGAGGGGGGGGGGGGGGGGGGTGTGGGGGGGCTCTAAGAGTGATTAATGGGCAATCATCTTGCTATTTGTGCTGACTGAGATTTACATTTGCCGTTATTG
Source organism: Doryrhamphus excisus (assembly GCF_030265055.1). NCBI lineage: Eukaryota > Metazoa > Chordata > Actinopteri > Syngnathiformes > Syngnathidae > Doryrhamphus > Doryrhamphus excisus. The sequence continues at coordinate 14,235,340 of NC_080474.1, forward strand.
CCCCATCCAAAACGGTTTATGAAGTCGTTTGTGTACAGCGAGCGTCCAATGACGGCTGGTTAGGTCGGAAGATGTTGTCGCATCACAGAGAAATGACTGGGAAAGGGTTGTTGGTGGTTTGTAGAGGTATTTTTTCCTTGCCTCTATCGCCAAAGAGCTGGTTCATGTTGGTTTTCTTAATAGATTGGTTCTAGACGCAGGGCATGTGGCTGATTTGCATACTAACAGTGATTGGATGGTTACTGAGGAGAGGGAGGAAGGGGCAATGAGTGGATCTATCTTCTGCTGCATTTTAGAAATTTTTTTTTTAGGGGGCGTTGCACCTTGCACCCCCGCTCCTCTGAATTTGCTCCAGAAAGCCAAAATATGTTAACACAAAACACATTATAGTAGAATATAGTTTTTGGGGTGTCTCAGAATAGCCGAATATTCGACAAATGGACGATAGGACTACTTACTAATCTTGCAGTTGAGTCATACAGTAAGTGTAAGTGTCATGTAATCGAGATTGTACCATTCTGAGTACACTGGGAATGCTGAACATACAGTTTTACATGGTAAAAACAATGCATTTGTTTTTGTCGTATATAGCCGATTTTGATACTAATTGAGCCTAATTTGTTCTTATAGGTGACCTATTATGCTTTTTCCACATTTCTGATCTATAAATGTAGTTAGAATGTTGTATTCTTGTGTTAAACAATGCCAAAGTTTCAGGTAATGAGGTTTGCGCATTTGGAAGTGATCCCTGAAAGAAGTTTGGGATGGCTCAAAACGCTTAGTTTCAGAAGGCGTGGTAAAACTGCCCCCTTTGTGATGTCACAGAGGGGCTGACTTCCGTATATGGGCATGGCTGTAAGCCAAATAACCTCCCCCAAGCTGTGCTTCCCTTGCTCTCCCTCAGGCTTTGCTCCTCTGTTTATTTGCCAGCAATGGCTTGTACAGCAAAGCCACATTTGTTTACAATTCCTAACGAGGCCACCATCATTAGAGTTCCTGATTCCCTACCAGCAAAAGAAATCTGCTAAACTCAAAATAACCTTTTTTACTAAGCATTTTCCTCACCAACGTGTGGTCTTTAGTGAATTAAATATATAAGTTATGATTTCACATCAAACAGGACACTTTTGAACTGCAATGTCATAATTTTCACAGACACATGACTAAACAACATTTACTCGCATTTTGATAAAGAAGGTGAGCAATACTATCGAATTAAAAAAATAAAGGTGCGGTTCATGTTCATCTCACTACTAAATCATGTCTTTCGGAACAATCACATTGTCAGTAAAGGTAAAAGTAACCTTAAATGGTTATATTTATATTTTTCAGAATTATCTTAGGCATGTAAAACTATTATTGTAAAACTAGGAAAAATGTGTTTTTGGTTAGCATTTTTTCGACTTGTGGAAGAATTGTGTGAACAAGGACGGTTTGTGATAAAATACATGAAGAACACAGTTGGACTCCTGCAGTGTTTTAATAATATGACAAGATGCGCTCCATATTGTTTGCTAACCGGAACATGTACACAAACCAAGGCAAGACTTTGGTGTATATATTCAGCATAAACCAAGACACACTAACTGGGGTGTAGGCTAACGGAGGTTTCGCTGTGTGTATATATATATATATACACACATATGTATATATAAAAAAAGAGTTATAGGCATAAAAATTGCCCCCCCAAAATACATATATTTTTTAAAAATGCAACAACACAACAATAATATAACTAATAACTAATAATCAAAAAACTAAATTAACAATTAAGCTTTGCTTCTTCCTGCTCCTTTTCAGACACGTGTAGTAATGAGGTGTTGTATGTGTGTATGTACGTATATATGTGCGTGTATGTATATATATACAGTGAAGAAAATAAGTATTTGAACACCCTGCTATTTTGCTATTTCTCCCACTTAGAAATCATGGAGGGTTCTGAAATTTTCATCGTAGGTGCATGTCCACTGTGAGAGAGATAAACTAAAAAGAAAAATCCAGAAATCACAATGCATGATTTTTTAACAATTTATTTGTGTGATACAGCTGCAAATAAGTATTTGAACACCTGTGTATCATCTAGAATTCTGACCCTGAAAGACCTGTTAGTCTGCCCATTAGAAGTCCACCTGCACTCCATGTATCATCCTGAATCAGATGCACCTGTTTGAGGTCGTTAGCTGCATAAAGACACCTGTCCACCCCATACAATCAGTAAGACTTTAACTTGTAACATGGCGAAGACCAAAGAGCTGTCCAAAGACACCAGAGACAAAATTGTACACCTCCACAAGGCTGGAAAGGGCTACGGAGCAATTACCAAGCAGCTTGGTGAAAAAAGGTCCACTGTTGGAGCTATCATTAGAAAATGGAAGAAGCTAAACATGACGGTCAATCTCAATCGGAGTGGAGCCCCATGCAAGATATCACCTCGTGGGGTCTCAATGATTCTAAGAAAGGTGAGGAATCAGCCCAGAACTACACGACAGGACTTGGTCAATGACCTGAAAAGAGCTGGGACCACCGTTTCCAAGGTTACTGTAGGTAATACACTAAGACGTCATGATGTGAAATCATGCATGGCACGAAAGGTTCCCCTGCTTAAACCAGCACATGTCAAGGCCCGTCTTAAGTTTGCTTATGACCATTTGGATGATACAGAGGAGTCATGGGAGAAAGTTTTATGGTCAGATGAGACCAAAATAGAACTTTTTGGTCATAATTCCAATAAGCGTGTTTGGAGGAAGAAGAATGAAGAGTACAATCCGAAGAACACCATCCCTACTGTGAAGCATGGGGGTGGTAGCATCATGCTTTGGGGGTGTTTTTCTGCACATGGGACAGGACGAGTGCACTGCATTAAAGAGAGGATGACTGGGGCCGTGTATTGTGAGATTTTGGGGAACAACCTCCTTCCCTCTGTCAGAGCATTGAAGATGGGTCGTGGCTGGGTCTTCCAACACGACAACGACCCGAAGCACACAGCCAGGAAAACCAAGGAGTGGCTCCGTAAGAAGCATATCAAGGTTCTAGCATGGCCCAGCCAGTCTCCAGACCTGAACCCAATCGAAAATCTTTGGAGGGAGCTCAAACTCCGTGTTTCTCAGCGACAGCCCAGAAACCTGACTGATCTAGAGAAGATCTGTGTGGAGGAGTGGGCCAAGATCCCTCCTGCAGTGTGTGCAAACCTGGTGAAAAACTACAGGAAACGTTTGACCTATGTAATAGCAAACAAAGGCTACTGTACCAAATATTAACATTCATTTTCTCAGGTGTTCAAATACTTATTTGCAGCTGTATCACACAAATAAATTGTTAAAAAATCATGCATTGTGATTTCTGGATTTTTCTTTTTAGTTTATCTCTCTCACAGTGGACATGCACCTACGATGAAAATTTCAGACCCCTCCATGATTTCTAAGTGGGAGAAATAGCAAAATAGCAGGGTGTTCAAATACTTATTTTCTTCACTGTATATATATATATATATATATCGTAAGTGTATTGTATTGTAAGTGTATATGTGAGAAAGAATAATGTAACATAGTATGCATGTCTGAAATAAATTAAGAAAAGAAAGAAAGAAACACTTCATAAAAAAAATAAAGAATAATGCCATCAATGCACCACAGAGCTTCTTGATACTTTAGCACTTTAAGTGTTTCTGCTTGCGATATTTGACGCTGACAACAACCAGGCCCGCTCCAGCAGGATTTATTTAAAAAAATATCCCTAATCCTCTAATGACGTCTCCTCTTCTCTACAACAGATACCGACTTTCTTCACCTTGCCTGAAAACTCCCAGGGCCACTAAGTGGTCTATATGATGACTTAAGCTGGTGGGACTAAAAGGTTGGATGCAGGGGTAGCGACAGGAAGCAGGGCCGTGGCTTGCGGTGTCACGACAAGTGAAGAGAGCGAGGAGAGGGAGGGAGGTAAGGGTGGCGACCAAAAAACAGACGAAACATTCACCCCATAGAAAACGCATTGCGTGGACTAATGGGGAAATTGTTTATGAACTATTTGCAGTGCACCTGAAAATACCTCCAGTGAAATTATGTTTGGCAAGACACGTCGCTTTGAAGCCGACGGAGTGGCAATAAAAATTAGGCCTTCATTAGCGAGCCGGGGCCTTTCAAACTGAATTGGCCCAGTCTCGGCGGGTCAGGAGCGTTTAAGGGAGCGCTCCGCTTCCTTTGGCTCTGGCAGCTGCAAACACATGGAAGCAATTTTCCCTGATTCTTTTGCTGTTTTTATGACTTTCCCCTTTCATTTTGTTTCTCTCACTCACACACACACACATACACACACCACACTACACTCCTTTTATGTTGTATTTAGGAAATTAACACTAACCGACAAATTACTTTGTAAATAAAAATGTAGAGCGCTAAAATATTGAAAATCAGAAAATGCCCTAAAGGCTATCGTTCTAGCAGAGACAAAGAAATCCTTGAGAATGAGCTAAGCGAGGCCATTTATTCGGAACACATAAAAATCACTTAAGGGCATACGGCGGTCAAATAACAACAAAAAAAAAAACTTGCAGCGTAATCTCAAAGACAATCAGATGGCACCAAAGTCCAGTGGAACGTAATCAACAAAGATGTAAGCTAATTACTTAATCGCTTACATGAGCAAAATCACATTATCGCAACAAGAAATTGCCGGTGTGATTGAATTACCGATATTTATCGTCTAATGGTGCTGATTAGCACTCAGTGCTAATCTGTCATCCTGAAAGGCCCCGATATTAATGACATCGATCTAAAAAAATAATAAACACGTAATATGAAAGAGGTGTTTGTGGACTCGGCAGCCACATGGCTTTGCTTTGGAATGTGCAATATTTAGCTAACGACATGCACGGCAAAATGTTGACTTATTTAATTGGAGTTGTTTTGCCCCATTAACCTGTTGTCTGACTTGTGTTTTTTGCACGCAAACGGTCTTCAACGTCTCAAACAACAGAAAAAGCCCTACTGTTTGCAGTTTTCCTTGCCTCTGTCGCCAAAGCACTCGATCATGCGGGGTTCATTTGGTTTTCCTGAAACCGTGTGGTTCTCCACCTAACATTACATGGCTATTCATTCATTCATTTTCTACCGCTTTTTCCTCACGAGGGTCGCGGGGGTGCTGGAGCCTATCCCAGCTGTCTTCGGGCGAGAGGTGGGGTACACCCTGGACTAGTCGCCAGCCAATCACAGGGCACATATAGACAAACAACCATTCACACTCACATTCATACCTATGGACAATTTGAAGTGGCCAATTAACCTTGGTTAACAGGTAATAATTGCAGTATTTTGACTTACTTTAAGCAACTTCCTTCCTGGGCACATTGATTTTACACGGCGATACAGAAATGAACGCTACACCTAAGAATTGACTTTTGCAAACTTAAAAAAAAAAACAAAACCAGCAGTGGCGTTACATAGGACTACAAAGGGTTACCTTTTGGTAGTGGCCTGACGCGCAGTGAGCAAGCGTGTGGTGAAGCTTGTCACTAGCCAGGTGTCACTACGCTAGTAAAGTAGTTCTTCAGTGTGATGATATGATGATAGTAACAATAACAGGAGCCTATCCCAGATGTCTTCGAGCGAGAGGCGGGGTACACACTGGACTGGTCGCCAGCCAATCACAGGGCACATACGTATAGACAAACAACCATTCACACTCACATTCATACCTATGGACAATTTGGAGTCCCCAATTAACCTAGCATGTTTTTGGAATGTGGGAGGAAACCGGAGTACCCGGAGAAAACCCACGCATGCACGGGGAGAACATGCAAACTCCACACAGAGATAGCCGAGAGTGGAATTGAACCCTGGTCTCCTAGCTGTGAAGTCTATGCGCTAACCACTCGACCACCGTGCCACCCTACATGGCTATTAAAATTACAAAAAAACTTTGTGGTACACCATACATTATGTATTCTAAGTTGTTTTTTCAATGACCCGAGACGTTAACTCTGAAATACACCAGGTTTTTATTTTGCAATATTTTATGCACCTTTTTGGAAAGCCTTTGAAAAATCCCAAACGGAGCTTAGTTGTGTGAAGTTATTCACCGGCGCTCACTCTAATGCAACAGAAGCAGGAAGCATAAATTATGCATCAGGAATATGTATGTGTATTGACTTTAATAAGAGCTATTTCCTACATTGCAGAGAACCACTTGGGTGCTTGCGAACGCTCACTTGTTCTGTCGTCTCTCACATACTTTTTTTTTGACATCCAGCTGTGTTTTTTGGGGTGTGATGTGAGGGTGGGGTGAAATAAACAACAAAAAAAGACAGCATAATTAAAATAATAGCGTCTCCTCTTGTTTGGGGGTTTGGATGTTTTCTCGCAGCTGGATGTTGGCAAGGTTGAAGGCATTTGCGGGACGTGTCGAGGAGCGTTAACGTACGGCGGCTTTGTTTGATTGCGATAACTAATCAAGTTGTTGCTGACAGGCTTTCTGTACAATTGTTTTTTGTTTTTTTTTTACCATTTCCAAGTGACATTCAGTCAAGAGTTAACGCTACTTTGTGACACAGACAGAGACGACAGTGTGACTCATTACAAGGTGGCAAAGCATATTGAGATGCACTCACCAAGAATCGTATTTATTCTTAATTAACTATGACGTAAGATGGTTGCAGCAGTTGGTGTCAAAGGAGAATTCAATGTTCTTGAAATAAAGATAATAGGAATTCTATATTTGTCCCACAGTCACAATTCCAAACCTTACTTTTCTAATAGACTATTGATTTTGATTGACAAACATTGTCAATGTCAAAGCAAGAGTTTTTGATTTGCCGGTATCCTTACTAATGACATCTGTATTATAGTAGGGATTGTTAGCTACCAACTTTTAAGACTTCCTAGGACAGGGGTCTCAAACTCAATTTACTTGGGGGCCACTGGAGCTACGGTCTGGGTGAGACTGGGGCGCATCAGGTTTTCAAAAAAAAACAAAAAAAAAAACGCATTTATTAAAAACAAAAAAATAAAAAAAACTTCTCTTTGGTTCCAATTTTCTACAAGAAAAGCTCTGATAAAACATTCCACTGTTCTCAAATATCTTACTTTTTATTTTTCTACACAAAATAAGATGAAAAATAAATAAAAAAACAAGAATAAAGAAAATCAATCAATCAGTAATAAATAAATAAATATAATAATAATAAAATGGCAAATAATACAAACTTAAGAAACCACATATAGTTGGTGGGTAGACAAATTATTTTTTTTTCAGATTAAAATTAACAAAGCATTATTAGAGCCCTGTAGACATGACAAAACACGGCTATCGTCACATTTATACTTTTTTTATTTACAACATATTGCGCAACTGCAGGGTCTTGAGACACATGCTAACTCGCAAACTAGAGCGCTAGCGACCTAAACGGTAGCCTTCAAGTTATTTCCTTTAAACTTAAATAGCCAAAAACTTACCACTTCCACACAGATAGGGAGGATAACTATTAACAGTTATTTAACCTTTAACATGAACATTAATCAAAAGTAATAATTTTTTCTGGGTACATGATACCATACAGCATCCATATCAAACTTGCGCGGGCCGCACTGACATTAAACTTTCATATCAAGGCGGGGGCCTCAAACTAGTGTCCTGCCAGCCACATTTGGCCCGCGGGCCACGTGTTTGAGACCCCTGTCCTGGGATTATGTCTTCACAATCAAAACACAAATCCAATTGATTTCTAAGGACAAACAAAAAACTTAATGAATAAAATCAAAGGCCAATGTCATATGTTGACAGTAGCAATCGTCTTATAGTCGTCTCTCAGTCAATTGTCAATCACATTTTGATTTTCACTGACCAACCTTGATGCCTATGAAGGTATTCAGGGATGATCCAATGCCCTACTATAGTCAAAAATACCATCGACCAATTATGTCAACAAACCGAGAACCATCCAACCAAACTCTTTTGGTTTTTAAGGGCAAAATGTAATGCTTAATATTTTGGCAATAAAAATAAAATAATTGATATTGTCTCACAGTGAAACACATTTAAACCCCACAACAGTTTTTTTTTTCCTCAGACTACTGATTTTGATGTGGGATCAACCAAACTTTACTGATTTTAATATCATTGACATCAAAGATCAGTCCCCTTCATAATGACATGTTTATCATAGTCCGGATCATTATCTTCAAGGCAATCACTTCGGGTGATTATGTCGACAAAATCAGAGCAAGATCGCCATTACTATTGAATGCTGAGGCAGCTCAAATGAAAATGCAATATTTTGATGATAAATACACACAAAAATAATGTTTTTTTTCTCAAACCAGTAGAATTTAGCGGCACTATAGTACAAGTCAAAATGAATGTTGTGCTTTTATTTATTTTTGGTGTCAAAGCGGAACCTATTAAGAATTTAAGAATTGTGTAAATTGTGTGGAATTGACCAAATCCACGTTGTACATCTTGCCGTCACTACGGTTGCAAAGGTAACGCTGGCCCCTTTCCCATCTGACTTCGGGTAAATAGTGAACTGGTCGCCAGACACATATTGACAAAACCATTTTTTACAGTCCCATTCAAACTTATGGACTATTTAGAGTCTAGTACCCAGAGAAAACCTACACATGCACGGACGGAGCACGGAGAACGTGCAAATTCCACACAGAAATGTCCAAATGTCCAAACATGCCAAACACGAGGCCATCTTGTCTTGAAGCAAAATTGTGTGTACTACGTGGCTGCAACCAGCAGAAGTACTGTTTATTCAGTTAGTTTTTCCAACTAAACTTCAGTCGGATATTTTCAATCCACTTTCCTTCATTGCTACACAGCAACGTTAGCTCTGAGCAGAAATTACTTTCATTTGTCCTGAAACACTCTTCATGTTCTCCACCTCTGCTGCTTTGTGAGTATGCATGCTAGCGCTTGATTTCTTTAGCCCCGGGGCGAGGTAGAAGCTTCTTTTTGGATTTTCACATTCTACTATGGTAACCTGCACCATATACTTTCATGAACATGAAAGCACATACTGTCAAAAACTAGTAACTACTCTTCTATTTCTTTATGGGCGCCGACCCTTGACAGCAAACGGATGCCGTTCACATGGAAGTGCCGGGAGAAAAGTGAGAGGTCAATTGTCGAGGGCTGAGGGAGACCACAAAGAAGATGTCATCAAAGAAAAATGCTTAAAGGAGCACACGCTGAGAGAAGGATGCTTAACAAGAGGGGGGGTAGGGTGCTATTAAGATGACATCAGGTACAAGCTCTCAACAGCTGCATGGAGGTGCCGCCTCTTAGGAAGGGCAGAAACAAGGGAACACTGATAGACTTAACAACGACAAGGGAACAGAGTCATCACCCGGCTAAGCATGTGCTGATTGAGCCCGGCCCTTTTTAAACCGGCATGCCTTTGGAGACCCGCTAGTTGGCAGCCGGTCCATAAGGGTGCCAGTGGAGGCACGGCGCCTCAAAAAAAAAAAAAAAAAAAAAAATCCCCATTGCCGCCTCACTGAGTGAGTGCATGTTTTGCGTGGAATGCTCAGAGACTCACTTTAGACTCAACGTTCTGATGGAGGCAACAGCTGGGATATGACATCAGCCTGAGCCTTGGCCATGTTTTTACTCACTGGAGCAATTCTGCCACTTTAAAAGGTTCCATCAGTACCATTCGGGTGAGCTGCAGAGAGCAGCTTTTCATCTCTTTGGCCCTGCGAGCCGCCAGCTGGTCCGAGAGAGGCCAGGGCACTGTACTCATAAACGGCTCATTGTCTTTGGAAGTGCCCAGGCGATAACTTAAACACTTTTTAAGATGGTTAACCCTTAAATGTCCATTCTTTGATCCACTTTTACATTTGCAGTTACAAAACTTTTTAAATAACTTCAGCTTGTGCTTTAAGTGTTAATAGACATCAAAACTAGTCCAAAGTCTTGATCCAAACCATCCATATATGGTTTTTTTTGGTGGGGAGGGGGGTATTGACTGCCAGCCATATTTATTGGCCTACAGGAAACATACTATACACAAAATTAAACATGAAATGTTATGATAAGCCTCTACCTGCCCACACGCACACACAAAACTTTAAATTATTATTATTTATTCTAAATTATTTAAATTATTTGTACAAATTACTGTTTACGTTGTACATTGTTCATATTTGATGTCATCTATTTATTCTCCACATTATTATATATTATTATACAGGAGCCAGGCAACAACATTTCATTGGCAATTTCACTGCTGTGTTATTGTGCAATGACAATAAATAAAGTCTATCTATCTAGTCTATCTAAAAGGATTAAGGACACGTGTAATTATAATTACAGGGAAATTTGTCAAAGAGTAAGTAATTTACGAACAAATAAAGAATAAAATAATGAGAAGAGTATCTTACCAACATGGCACAGCCACAAGAAAGTAAAGTTGTATCCCTGTAAGGAAAAAAAAGAGACAGTTGTCAGTTGTAAACAACCTTGAAATACGCATTAAAACCACCTACAAGACTAATGTCAAACATTACATTGTTAATTAAGACAAAAAAACCTGTTACTAACAACTACTAATAGCAGCAGAACATCCTGCTTTTAAAGACACTGAAGTCGTCCACATTTTCGGCCGTTTGAGTTCTGTTTCTCGCACAATATTACACTATTCTTAAATTACAGACAATGGCATACATGTATTAGTCTTCTTCAGTTTTTCAATAACTTTGCAGAAGACTGGTTTAAAATGTAGAAATGTATGCTACATTTTTCTTTCAACCGTCATCAACAGCCAAACTAGCACAGTGTTCTTACGCTACCTGTAAAATATCCCGCTTGCTTCTAAGCTAGCTATTTTTGCAATTTTTTTTTCTTAAGTATGGCTTCCATGCCTTTTTGGGAAATTGGCATATTGAGGCAATTGTAGAACGGCCCCTCTAAATTATGTTTTCAATAGTGAAATTGTAAACAAAGGATAATGGGACTTTAGGGGTGTTATTTCATGTCTACAGGGCTCTAATAATATACATCGTATTTACAATGTCATAATCAGGTTTTCTATGCTCTATGAAAATATTAGATTTTATTTTAATATTAGTGGGAATGGTTGTTTGTCTATATGTGCCCTGTGATTGGCTGGCGACCAGTACAGGGTGTACCCCGCCTCTCGCCCTGGGATAGGCTCCAGCACCCCCGCGACCCTCGTACTTGCTTAATAACACGTTATCGTGGATCACCATTATTTTAACATTTGCAAAATAACCCTTCTGTTTGCTAACTTGTTAATGTTTTGAGCTACTTTTTTGTGTGTGTGAGTGACGGACAGAAAAGCTCTGTTGGTCAGCATGTACAAATCTCCATATGCTGAACATACAGGAATAGACTTATTCTCTCTGGAAAAAAAAACGATATTTAGGAAACAATATGGTACTTTCGTCATTGACTAAAATGTACAGACAAAAAAAAAAAAAGACAGGTTTGTTCTTCCACCACACGCATGCTTTTAAAAAGCCTGGTGTAGACACAGCTTTTCTGCAGTCGAAGCAAAGCAGCACCCATGTCTCATATGTCGGACATGTTTTGGCAACATTTCCCAATCATGGGTTTGACCTCTGGACAGGTACTTGAGGATGAATTTTCATGAGTGTTACCGAGCAGCACTTTGAATCCCGGCTTCCTGCAAGGGGGCCCTCTTAGAAACACTAAACTCAACCTCCACAAGAGTGCATGCTGCGATTTGAGTGTTTGAAGCTTACAAAAAAAAATCCTTTTTTTTGTCTTTGTCTGGTGTCCAAGTATCCTTTCCAGCATGACACCGAGGGACCAATTGAGAAAGAACTCTATTTGCACTGCTCTGCGCTGTTTTACGTCTGAACAGAACAGAAAGCACACATTGCCTGCAGTCAGTAATCACTAGGGTGGAAGAAAAGAGTAGTAAAAAAAAAAAAACAGGCAGTTACAAAGCAGCTTAGCACATTTAGCAAGCACTTATTAGGCCGCGTGCCTCTCCGCCTTGGCTGCCGAGAGATAAAGTCGAGCTATTTTGCTTCAGACGGATGGCGAGTCTGGGGTATTTCTGATGAAATGTGGTGACATCGAGAAGACTCGCTCGCTCGCTCTCCTTCGGCGTAGATCTACACACCTCAGAGGGTTGAGGCGGTTTGATACATATTTGTGTAGCAAAGCGTGCCGAGTGTTTAAAAGCTTTTAGGGCCGCCTGGATTCATGCTTCTGTTGTTTTCATGTTTTAAAGTTTTAATGTGACTGTGTGTGTTTGTCCAGAACCTGCAAGCTATGTAAACTTTAAGACATTTAAATTTGACTAAATAAACTGATTCATTCACTCATTCATTTTCGCTAAAATTGCTGTAATCATACTTGGTTATATGTTACTGTACTGTCATTTTTTTACCCATTTTTTAAAATATATCTTTTAACTGAAATAAAATGAATGGCTAAAATGAAGACACCTTCTATCACAACAACCACATAGTTTAATTTAGACATTAACAGTGATTAATCTGATGTATTAATCTTATTAATCAATGTATCCATTTCTATTCCTGCAATCCAACAACATTGATAGCGCCTGAGGTAGTTATTCATGCTAGAGCCATGTGCAGTACATTGACAATTAATTTGCAAGGTGCATAATTAATAATATTAATATTAATGATATGTGCATTGTGATTAAAATGCTGTTTATTTGTTATTTTGCCATGCACAACAAAATTAAATGCCATATTTCCTGTGTGTACAAATGTTTCGCCACTAAAAAACAATCCTGTCACAGACTTCAAATTTAATTTTAAATTTAAATTAAATTAAATTAAATTCATTTTGTTGATTTTCTGTTAAATAATGCATATATTTTTGATATTCTGCCCATGTCCTTGTGTGGCAGGCTTTTGCTCAAACATGCAAGCAGACGGACTAAGCCTGTTCACATTTGCCGCGTCAGATTCTTTGGTATTATATTCGGCACATATCGAGGAGGACAGTTGTTTGGATACCGCATACCGGGATAAAGGAAAAAGCGTTAGACTGAATATGGATTACTGGAGGGTGCTTCTACCATTAACTGTCCCGACTATTTTTCCTTAACCCAGTCCTGGGAAAACACACACATTAATATAAATATATCTATATCTATATACACATGTGTGTTTTGTATCTTGCAGTCTCTGGATAGATCGGTCCGTGTCAATTACTGCCAATAAAACAACATAGCTTTTGTGGCCAATTTCTTTTAATGCGTGTTAAAAGATGCTCAATTAACTGGTTTGTCAACATGCAGAACTGATTTTGTAACCGATACTGGTAGCTGACAGTGCTTAGTCTCAATGTATCAATAACTACTCATCTAATCTCATTTAATTTGTATTTCATACATTTTACTGGGGTATGACGGCAGTATGACAAAAATGTTTTATTTGAGTGAATATTTTTTTCTTAATTATTGCTCTTTTTTTGTGTTACCTTCTTTATGACATTGCTGCCCCTTGCAACTTGTTTGGCTCCATTTTGCAGCCGTGATCCAAATAAAATCAGAGATTTGAGGTAAGAAATCCTATTGAATTCAAGAAATAACTCATAGCAAAACAGGAAGGTGGTGTCTGTGTTGTTTTTTTCTGCCACATCCTGTCTTCAATGAGGGTAAAGGTCACCTTAAATATTCATTTATCCCATTCATTAGTGATTTATATGCATTTTTTATTATTTTCGGTATGTAATGGTAATGGTTTTATTTCATTTGAACATGCATCAGATTACAATTGAGTGCATTACAATCAGTTCATAATCAGTTTTATGTAAAACTATAAAATGTAAAAATTATAAAAACACACTACTTACTAAAACACACAGAGCATGAGTCTTATTTATGTCTTCAACTTGAATCAAAACTCAATCTGATTATGTCTGCTATAACTCCAAATTGTCCATAGGTATGAATGTGAGTGTGAATGGTTGTTTGTCTATATGTGCCCTGTGATTGGCTGGCGACCAGTCCAGGGTGTACCCTGCCTCTCACCCGAAGACAGCTGGGATAGCCTCCAGCACCCCCGCGACGCTCGTGAGGATAAGCGGTAGAAAATGAATGATTGAATGAATGTCTGCAATATTGTTCTAATACTGTGACGTGTGTGTGTTGCAGGTACTACTCCGGGGGCCGGAGGCAACAAGGTAGGTTTATGCAATCATTAACACTTAAATGACAACTTAAAGGCACAAGAAGAGTATAAATAAGGCAAAACACGAAATAATAGCTACTAGGTGTGCTGTTGACTCACGAGACTGGACTGGTTGACACGAAGGTTGACCAATAGCGGGTAGCAAGGCAGCAGGAAGTGAATGTGGCACATGGTATGAAGTGTAGCGCTTGGAGTGGGAATCACTGAGTGCCATCCAGTTGCCACAGGTGAGCCTAAAATGGATGGTGATGATGATGATGAGGACCAGCTGTGCCTGTCCAGTAGTTCCGCCCACAACAAGGCACTCAGATGTCTAAACAAGAAACACAATGGCAGTAAATAAAACACAGAAAAACATTATTATAAAACCATGAGAAGGCAGTAAAAAAATAAAATACTGTGTTTAAGCAACTATGTGTAAAATGTCAATATAGGCATGTTAATTCATGTCTAGATGGCTCTAATAATACTAAAAACTGTATGTAACTATGAAAATATTTGATCCATAAATAAGAACTCCTGCTTTGCAAATGAATTCACTTATCGCAGTCTGGTCTGGAACCATTTAACTGTGATAAATGAGGGTTACCAAGGTTAACCAAGTTTCCGCAGTATTTGTACCAAGTAAATGCATAACGCAATAAATACTTTGAATGCGTACTGCTTGGGAATTCAGTATATTATACACCTAATCCCTAAATCCTGTTTATGAGCGCCAAATGTGAGAAAAAGCTAGCATCTCCCTCACTTCTTTGCTCCACTTTTGAGAGACAATGCTAGCTTTAAAAGTTGTGTCTTTTAATTATGTCATGAACATGAACATGAAGAACAAACCTTTTACCTTATGGACAGGATACCACCTTTTTGCTAGATAAGCAAGTATATGCTATAAGCATGTATACGCCACCACTTCACAGAGGACAGCTTTGTAAAAAGCAGGCTTCGCTACACACCCTAAAATAACATTATTCATTCATTCATTTTCTACTGCTTATCCTCACAAGGGCCGCGGGGGTGCTGGAGCCTATCCCAGCTTTCTTCGGGCGAGAGGCGGGGTACACCCTGGACTGGTCGCCAGCCAATCACAGGGCACAAAAAGACAAACAACCATTCACACTCACATTCATACCTATGGACAATTTGGAGTCGCCAATTAACCTAGCATGTTTTTGGAATGTGGGAGGAAACCGGAGTACCCGGAGAAAACCCACGCATGCACAGGGAGAACATGCAAACTCCGCACAGAGATAGCCGAGGGTGGAATCGAACTCGGGTCTCCTAGCTGTGAGGCCTGTGTGGTAACCACTCGTTCCTTATTATAAGCATTCCTATAAAATTAGATTTACATACAAACTTCACACAGAGATGCCCGAGGGTGGACTTGAAGTCAGGTCTCCTAGCTGTGAGGCCTGAGCGCAAACCACTCGTCCACTGTGCAGCACTTAACATTATTTTTATTTAATTTTCTCCCGCTTTTCCTCAAGAGGGTCACGGGGGTGCTGGAGCCTATCCCAGCTGTCTTAGGCGAGAGAGGCGGGGTACACCCTGGACTGGTCACCAGCCAATCACAGGGCACATATAGACAAACAACCATTCACACTCACATTCATACCTATGGACAATTTGGAGTCACCAATTAAACTAGCATGTTTTTGGAATGTGGGAGGAAACCGGAGTACCCGGAGAAAACCCACGCATGCACAGGGAGAACATGCAAACTCCAAACAGAGATGGCCGAGGGTGGAATTGAATCTGTCTCCTAGCTGTGAGGTCTGCGTGCTAACCACTCGACCGCTGTGCAGCCCCACTTAACATTATATTTCTGCACCTTAGCTCACATAGCTATACCAGGGTTGCTAATATTTGTGTCCTCCTGTCCCAGTTACATACAACAACATAGCATTAAGGTTACATTGTTGTGTGTAATATATGGCATCTATTCTGTGGTTTAAAACAAGCTTGTGATCTCTAAAAGGCAAGCGGCAGGTTCTCACAACACACCACTTGTCCTTGTGAAAGCCCGAAGGGAATCAACAGCATTGTGACTGTCTCGGCTTACTTATTAAGCTTCCCTTTGTGTGTCTGCCAAAAAAAAAAAAAATGGTCCTGTAGCACATAGCGGCATGTTCATTCTCACGTTAGTGCCCTGTCGTATGCAATCAAGTGCTTTGCTCACAGCTGACTGATTAAGCTATAAGAACCAATGAGAGAGTGAGAGACACACACACAGCATTTTAAGTTACTTACTTGAAGTTAAAATAATGGCGACACAATTAGCGCTTTGTGTCTGATGAAAGCCGTCGCTGACCTCGCCAACGTCGACGGCAGCGGAGAATTAACCTCCCAGTCGATCTCAGTTCTGAAATGTTAAAACAATTGATGTTAATCAGACTAATGGCTGCTTTGACTGAATGTACAGACTTAAAGTGCTTTTCTCCCTCCTTGACGGCATACAGTACAGCGACGTTCCTGTTTCTGCATATATACAACAAATCAGCTTTCAAATATGGAGGCCAAGAACGTGCTGATTTTGTGTTAAGTTCCCTTTTAATTGAATACAAGCGGCAATACACGTAAGAAAAGGTGAGGGAAATATTTCACAGGTCTGGGCTGCATCAGGTTTTCCAAAAAAAAAAAAAAACGCATTTATAAAAAACAGAAAAATATACAAACTTTTTCAGTGCTTTGGTTCCGATTTTCTACAATAAAAGCTCTGATAAAACATCCCACTGTTCTCAAATATCTTAATTTTTATTTTTCTGCACAAAATAAGATGAAAAATAAATAAAGAAATCAAGAATAAAGAAAATCAATCAATCAGTAATAAATAAATATAATAATAATAATAATAAAATGGCAAATAATAAAAATTTAAGAAACCACATATAGTTGGTGGGTAGACAAATTTTTTTTTCAGATTAAAATTAAAGCATTATTAGAGCCCTGTAGACATGACAAAACACAACTATAGTCACATTTATACTTTTTTTATTTACAACATATTGCGCAACTGCAGGGTCTTGAGACACATGCTAACTCGCAAACTAGAGAGCTAGCGACCTAAACGGTAGCCTTCAAGTTATTTCCTTTAAACTTAAATAGCCAAAAACTTACCACTTCCACACGGATAGGGAGGATAACTATGAACAGTTATTTAACCTTTAACATGAACATTAATCAAACGTAATAATTTTTTCTGGGTACATGATACCATACAGCATCCATATCAAACTTGTGCGGGCCGCACTAACATTAAACTTTCATATCAAGGCGGGGGCCTCAAACTAGTGTCCTGCAGGCCACATTTGGCCCGCAGGCCGCATGTTTGAGACCCCTGCTATAGTGGAACAACATGATCATCAATGGGGTTTATGATACAGACACTTTAAATAGGAGTTCAGAATATTCAGATAGAGGTGCTCCCACTTCATTATAGACAATCATGTCAATAATAACAGTCAAAAGAACATGGCTAACTTAAAACTCCTTTCATATTCACAAACATCCAATAACGACCCTTGTTGCATGAAAAACATAAATTAAAGGGCAAAAAAAACTACAACAAAAAAAACTTTGATCATTTCATTATTTCATTTGTTCATTTGTAAATGCACAGAGAATATGTTCTCAGCAAAAGCAAAAGTGGAAGCAGGGGCGACAAAAGTTTTTTTCCCCCTCCACAATCTCTGGCCAAAATTGGGTCGAGAAAAGTGAGGAAAGGGACATCAAAGTCCAGTAATCAGAACATAAACATTACACAAAGTTAGCAAAATGAAAAGCTGGAATGATGAATTGGACCAAATGAAAAAAAAAAACAATCAAATATTAAAAGAGGGCATATCAGCATGCCCTCTGTGACATCAAGGCTACATGATAATAATGATGTTCATCATTGCCTCCATTTAGTGTAAGCGCAATAAAAGACATGTCAGGGAGCTGGGTCCCGCTCATTAGGAACAGGGGGACGCCCACATCCCCTTATCCCCGGTCCCTGCAAGGACATGATTTAGGCAAATCAGGTTGTTATGATAATAGAACTGCTCCTAATAAGGCGCTTTTAAGTGTGTTTGCTTATTTTGTCCCCAATATCACCACAAAAACAACACAACAGTGCATCCGATTGGCCCTTCAGCAGGACGTCTTTGAGACGAGGTAAGAGATGAAGCGGAATAGAGCTCGGAATTCCTTTTTTTAAAGCAGTATTTCATGATATGATCACTTTGTGTAAAGTGTTCAAATCTACAGTGGCGCTTTCCCTATTTCTATGTAATTACTTACCTACACAGCTTGTTTTAAGACACAAAACTGTGTCTTTCTTATTTATCCAAGCTCAATGACATTTTCAACACTAAATTCCAGCATATGAAAAGCTGAGTCAGTTGATTTGACATATTAACAATAGAAATAATGCCGATTCCAGTACAATAATCCATGAGTGAAATTGGCCAATATCGATCACATGAATTAACTGTACAATTTTAAATTAATTTACGATGATGGTGGTATTAGTCAGGGGCGCTGTTAGACAATTCACAGGGCCTCTGGCAAATCGGTGATTATTACAAAATAACCTTTGGGCGGATTGTCTTTTTTTATTTTTATTTTTTTGCCTTAATTTGTGTAAAACATTTCTTGTTCTGGGGTTCGCGGTTGTTCTAGTGGTTCGCGCGCAAACCTCACAGCTAAGAGACCAGGGTTCAATTCCACCCTCGGCCATCTGTGTGTGGAGTTGCATGCGTGGGTTTTCTCCGGGTACTCCGGTTTCCTCCCACATCCCAAAAACATGCTAGGTTAATTGGCGACTCCAAATTGTCCATAGGTATGAATGTGAGTGTGAATGGTTGTTTGTCTATATGTGCCTTGTGATTGGCTGGCGACCAGTCCAGGGTGTACCCCGCCTCACGCCCGAAGACAGCTGGGATAGGCTCCAGCAACCCCTCCGACCCTCGTGAGGAAACGCGGTAGAAAATGAATGAATGAATTTTTTGTTCTATTTGATACCTGAATTCAATTTGATGCATGTTTTGGAGTAATACATGGGAAATAATGCTAATTTTATCTCAAGATAGTAACATTAACAGAATAAAATAATGCAAATAAATATCTTTATGAAATAGACATCCGTTCAGCTCAACTTAAAACAGAATAAATGTACACTTTTCCATGTTGTAATTTCTTCTGGGTAAAGGAAAGATAGTTGGGTTAGTAGAAGCACCCTCAGGCAATACACATTCAGTCCCAAACGTTCCTTTATCTGAGGCATATTATCAAAATAACTGCCAAACAACCATTCACACTCACATTCATACCTATGGACAATTTGGAGTCACCAATTAACCTAGCATGTTTTTGGAATGTGGGAGGAAACTGGAGTACCCGGAGAAAACCCACGCATGCACGGGGAGAACATGCAAACTCCACACAGATATTGGCCGAGGGTGGAACTGAACCCTGGTCTCCTAGCTAACTCGACCGCCGTGCCGCCCCAAACATAAACAGGGTTTTATATTTCTGTCCTGGTAGGCGTATGATAATGTATTCAAAAATAAGGAGACATTATTATGTTTTTAGGACGAGTGGTTAGCGAGCAGGACACAGCTAGAACCCAAGTTCAATTCCACCCTTGACCATCTCTGTGTGGAGTTTGCATGTTCTCCTTGCACATGCGTGGGTTTTCTCCGGGTACTCCTCCCACATTCCAAAAACATGCTAGGTTAATTGGAGACTCCAAATTGTCCATAGGTATGAATGTGAGTGTGAATGGTTTTTTGTTTATATGTGCCCTTTTTTTTAAATCAGTATCAAGTATTCCTTGTTAATGAAGGCTAAAAAGTGTAACAAGTCACACAGTGACTATGTGATCTCCCTAATTGCATGGTGGACAATGGCTAAGCACTTTGGGGAATTTCACCAGCAACATAGCACAGATTAACAGTCCCACCATGCTTTGTTCCTGCTTGATTTGCATGATAATTAGTTGGTGGCAGTGCACAGTGTGTACAGTGTGTACTCATTTATTTATGACTTCACAGATATAGGTACATAGGGACCTACGTAGGGACCGTGAGGAAGGAAACACACACAACAATGTGCATTAATTAAAACGATTCAAAACATTCACTGAACTTTGCCCGAGTGTGTTTTCTCAACTAACAGGCAAAGTGCACAATGACTAATATGGCGACTAATTGTTCCATTTTCATTAATTTAGCTTCATTCATCTTAATACACCATCACAGCAATTTATGGGCTACAATCTATGGTTATATGGTCGACAAAAGCTAATGACTGCCGGGTGATGACGGCAGTATACTACTTTTGAAGTATTATGAGTAAAATGTTGCTACTCAACTGCCATACTCTTGTTCAAAATGAACTAAACTGTGATATTTTTGCTGACTATGCAGTTTGCTACATACCGCTATTACAAAATTGGTCATGTTTCTGCTGTGTTGTGCTGTGGTTAATAAATGAATTAAACAAATAATAATAAAACAAAAAGCACTATGGAGTCTTTTCTTACTTTTCCATACACTCCTAATTATTGTTAAAGTTTAAATATTAACTTGTTATATATAATGAGTTTCTCCAGGGGAACAACAATGGGAACCAGGCCCATATCCCTGTGTCTGATCGCAGCCAATAGTCCAGAAAGAGGTTTTTGATTTGAAGGATGAGGATGCCATTTGCCTAGAGAAAGCCCCAGGATGAGAGCCTCATCACAATGGCAACAGGCATCAGGCTGTCAGCTGGCATCTAGCAATAATTGCATCCCATGGCAGGACTTCATGAAGAGCGGCAGGAGAGGGGTCGAGGCAGGGATCCAAGTTTCAGGACACTCTTAATTGTTGCTCGAGTGCAGTGGTTCCCAAACTTTTTTTTTTTTTTGCAAGGTCCCCCTTTTGTTGGAGATGAAATTATTTTCACTGCATTGGTCACTTTTGCAGTTTAAAAATTAAAAGTGATGTTTACCAAGCGAGCTAGGAGACTGGGGTTCAATTCCACACTCGGTCATCTCTGTGCGGAGTTTGCATGTTCTCCCCGTGCATGCATGGGTTTTTCTCCGGGTACTCCGGTTTCCTCCCACATTCCAAAAACATGCTAGGTTAATTGGTGACTCCAAATTGTCCATAGGTATGAATGTGAGTGTGAATGGTTGTTTGTCTATATGTGCCCTGTGATTGGCTGGCGACCAGTCCAGGGTGTACCCCGCCTCTCGCCCAAAGACAGCTGGGATAGGCTCCAGCATCCCCCGCAACCCTAGTGAGGATAAGCAGTAGAAAATGAATGAATTAATGTTTACCAAGCAACCATTTCTGCTGTGCACACAGCTGCCTGTGTCTATTAAGATTAAAATTGAATTAAATAAATATGTAATTACCAGTCCAGGGTGTACCCCGCCTCTCGCCCGAAGACAGCTGGGATAGGCTCCAGCACCCCCGCGACCCTTGTAAGGAAAAAGCGGCAGAAAATGAATGAAATATGTAATTGATTCTAATGTGTGGCGAGATACATATTAACATGTTACACATAAAACATGTTAATTTCAGCTATCTTACAATGACGTCATTGGGACACAATTATTTTGACTATGAAGCCCTCTAACAACGTTGAATTGTTTGATATACATACTGTAATCATGCATTAACACGTACACTGATGATAACATGTAATAGTTGCAGTATCTTGCCTTATTTTGATGATTTAAAACTCTATGCAAACTTATTTTCTAAGCCCATATTACACATACTAGTTCCTTCAATAACAACAGCAGCGACAACACTTACAATGTCCGCTCTCCTTGGGATGGCTGTGTCTTCCAGCACGAGACGTGAGCACCTGACAGTAGCGAAA
Organism: Doryrhamphus excisus; assembly: GCF_030265055.1. NCBI lineage: Eukaryota > Metazoa > Chordata > Actinopteri > Syngnathiformes > Syngnathidae > Doryrhamphus > Doryrhamphus excisus. The sequence goes on from NC_080474.1 coordinate 14,257,353, forward strand.
TTGAGAGGTATGTATCCACTCTTCCGTCTCTGGATGAAACAGAGACTAGCGATTAGCGATGCATCCTATCAGCGAGATATCAATAGTTTTTCATGCTAGCTACTACAATAATAATATTGCTGTAACTTGGTTAATATACGTACATGTCAGTTACTGTATGAAAACATTCCTTTCATAAATAAGGCATCTGACGTAGTGAAAATTGACTTATCATGGGCAGGTCTGGAACTAATTAACAGCGATGGAAAAGGGATTATTGACTGCAGTGTTACCTTCGGGTGTTTCATGTACAGATGATAACTATATCCACTTCCACATTGACCTATAAAAAAAAAAAGAACAATCCGTTATATCTATGCCAGGCCACTAGTTAGCAGAGGTGCAGGAACAGTGCAAAGTTGCAACTGAAAATACACACTTTCTCAAAATTTGTGAAGCATTTTTTTGTTAGCATTTTCATTTTTTTAAAGTTATATCAATTCATACAGTACAGACAAAAATAACAAAATACTCAAATGTAATGGCACTAGTTGATAATGCCACAATGTCAACAAAGGCCGATATGAGCATCCACTAGTCTTAACGTTACTGGGATAACTGTGTCCTGAATGTATTTTCTGGCACTACACATCAACTCTGATCTGACTCCCGTTTGCCACCTGGTTTGAACCCATCACTCACCTGTCCAAAGCTAATTCCACGCGGTGTCAGGCACAGAATTGAATTCCAGGAACGGAGAAAGTCTCACCACCTTATCCACCTTGATGTCTCCACGGTCTTTCTGGGGTGCGCTCCCACCCCCCATGCGTGTCACTTCAAGGCTGGTGGAACATGCTGAAAATTCCTGGTGGGGTTAAGTGGCATGGTTTGGCGCGATGGGCAAATCTCCAGTGACATCCTCTTTTTTTTTTTTTTTTACCCGTGATGCTTCAAAGAGAGATTGGGAGAGGTGCATTGTTCAGGGTGCAAGACGTCAGAGGACATTGTGTCTGTGTCACATTGACGTCCTATTATCTGTTGAAAGATGTCAACTGAAAATTGACACTTTTTTCTGTTTTGGGGGCAAGAGAGGGTCAAGTGTTCCCCAATTCTAGTCCAAATATTTTCTGGTAACACTTTCCAATAAGATGCACAAAATTAGTGAAGTTAATGAGGAATGAACCAACTTAACCACTAACCATAACCACTACTCATTCATTCCTCAGTAACTACTCTATACAGTTTTTATGTTCATTAGTTTCTCATTAGTTCTGTATTAGTTCCTCAGTAACTACTCTTAATTGATGTGCCTTAGTCATTAGTTCCTAATTAACTACTGTATTTTTGTGTACTTTATTGTAAAATTATTTTTTTCAAGTTAACTAGTTTATTAGGTGGCACGGCGGTCGAGTGGTTAGCGCGCAGACCTCACAGCTAGGAGACCAGGGTTCAATTCCACCCTCGGCCATCTCTGTGTGGAGTTTGCATGTTCTCCCCGTGCATGAGTGGGTTTTCTCCGGTTACCCCGGTTTCCTCCCACATTCCAAAAACATGCTAGGTTAATGGTTGTTTGTTGTCTATATGCGCCCTGTGATTGGCTGGCGACCAGTCCAGGGTGTACCCTGTCTCTCGCCCAAAGTTAGCTGGGATAGGCTCCAGCACCCCCGCGACCCTCGTGAGGAAAAAGCGGTAGAAAATGAATGAATGAATGAACTAGTTTATTAAATGGCCAAAGTCCAAATCCGAGATGCTGATGCTGCTGATTGACAGGTAGCCGACCATATACAGTTTTTTTGTTCGTTAGTTTCCCATTAGTTCTGTATTAGTTCCTCAGTAACTACTCTTAATTGATGTGCCTCAGTCATTAGTTCCTAATTAACTACTGTATTTTTGTGTACTTTATTGTAAAATAATTTTTTGCAAGTTAACTACTACTAAATGGCCAATGTCCAAATTTAAGCAAAATTGGTCTACACCATTTTTACGTCATTGACTGTTTGTCTAATGATTAGAAAACTTGGAGGATATCGGTATTGCATATATGCTAGCATGTTTCCGAAGCATTTTGACCATAACCGATAGGGGGCCTCACAATTGTCATTTGCAGTCATGTGACCTAGTATGGCCTCCTCAACATGTTTGGAATCAATGAAAAACATGGCAAAAATCACTCACGTGATTGACAGGTAGACTGACCAATGAGGAGCTGAGGGCCTAGCCGACCAAAAACTGGCATCTTATTGAGTGTTTTAGGGGGGGTTTTGGAGGCAAGTGTCAACAGTGCAAGATTACCCCCTGCGTATATTAGACTGCTCACTGCTTACTCAGCCTGGAGGCATCCTAATTGACAGCTCTCATTACCGCACAATATTCCCATTCTGACACCTGTCACTCTCCACCTGCCTGTCCACCTAATGTGGGAGGGCTGCTCCACAAATGGCCTGTGTTTGGCGCGCGGCGGGGCGGGGGGTGGTCTCTTGTAAACAAACTAGTGTGATGTTATAGCACTGAACTGCAAATGAGAGCAGGGAGTCGACACACCTCAAGTGCATTCAATGCATACAAGCATAGCAGGTGTATAGGTGTTAACACACAAAAGGTGCCTGTGCAGAATCTTAAGTACCTTATGCAAACTGTATGTTTGCCAGGGAGGCACAAGCAGACAGAGCGCTTGAGATGATGATGATGATGATGATGATGAGTGGGCTCATTATGGCAACAGCAGTGGCGCTACACACCGGGCATCGCATAATCAAAGCCTGGGGGTACGTATTAATTATCCTTTTGAATAGTGATGAAATTTTAAAAAGCTCTCTCCTTAAGGCTCACATCACAGCAAGATGAAACAAAAGCGGCGGCGCAGCTTGCGCGCCCGGGCCCACATGTGTTTTTACATCTGTTCAGGATATTTCAATTTGATGCTCCACCAGCCGAGCCAGGGAGATTAAAGGATAATAATGTGTCATCCGAGCGCCGCCGCCATCGCTGCCATCTCTTTGCCGTAGTGGAGTAGCAGGAGAAGGCAGGAGGAGCTTTAACAGCCGTCATAGGCAAAGTCGATCCATGACTGCAGTCAAGGGGGGGGGGGCACTGTCGCAAAACCCTCAAACCCCACCCTTCACTGCTTGGTTGTATAGAGATTTGCTTGAAAGAAATATTTATGAGCTGATTTTCCCTTTTTTTTTTCCTCATCGTTGTCTTTAATGAACATGCTTTTAGATTGTTTTGCCATGTATAATTTAAAGGGGAGGAGCTACTTCTAGAGCAGGGGTCTCAAACTCAATTTACCTGGGGGCCACTGGAGCTAGGGTCTGGGCCGCATCAGGTTTTCTAAAAAAAAAAAAAAAAAACGCATTTATTAAAAACAGAAAAATATACAAACTTTTTCAGTGCTTTGGTTCCGATTTTCTACAATAAAAGCTCTGATAAAACATTCCACTGTTCTCAAATATCTTAATTTTTATTTTTCTGCACAAAATAAGATGAAAAATAAATAAACAAATCAAGAATAAAGAAAATCAATCAATCAGTAATAAATAAATATAATAATAATAATAATAAAACGGCAAATAATAAAAATTTAAGAAACCACATATAGTTGGTGGGTAGACAAATTATTTTTTTCAGATAAAAATTAACAAAGCATTATTAGAGCCCTGTAGACATGACAAAACACGACTATAGTCACATTTATACTTTTTTTATTTACAACATATTGCGCAACTGCAGGGTCTTGAGACACATGCTAACTCGCAAACTAGACAGCTAGCGACCTAAACGGTAGCCTTCAAGTTATTTCCCTTAAACTTAAATAGCCAAAAACTTACCACTTCCACACGGATAGGGAGGATAACTATTAACAGTTATTTAACCTTTAACATGAACATTAATCAAACGTAATAATTTTTTCTGGGTACATGATACCATACAGCATCCATATCAAACTTGCGCGGGCCGCACTAACATTAAACTTTCATATCAAGGCGGGGGCCTCAAACTAGTGTCCTGCGGGCCACATTTGGCCCACGGGCCGCACGTTTGAGACCCCTGTTCTAGAGTGTACTGACTTGATGTTGAATAGTAGTAAGGTGACATGTCATTAGGCATTAATTTCATGTTTAATCTCTACTTCTCTACTAGCCTTGAGTAGTATTAAGGTAACACAGCATTGGATGTAGCAAAGATAATAGTAAGGCTATTTAATAACATGTTTATTGTTACTGCGCTGTTACCAGCCTGTCTCCTGGGGTCTCCTCCACGCTCTTGACACTGTGCTGGGGGATGCAACTGACCATGTAATGACTGACAGGTATCTGTGTCTGTAATCCCATAAGTGTTACTTGAAATTTCTCACACAGCTCAAGGCATTCTACAAAATACCTGTTGTAACTTTAGAGTGTTTAAGTAAATCACGATGAAATTTAGGACATACCTTTAGGGGACTGACAAGCATGTGTGTAAAAATTTCAGACTATATTGCATTAAATTGAAGTGTCATACTTTTACCTAAAGACTTCTTCATACCCCCAACCATCCTCAGAGCTGAGCAGACGAGGTCACAGCCAATCGTCACTGACGGAAGCAACCGTACAAGAACCCGAAAGGAAACTTATTATTTACAAAGCCGCGCCTCCAAGCTCATCAGCCTCAAAGTTTGCCTTCACATGATCAGCGTCAACAACAAGCTCCACTGTAGCTGTCAACATTTTCACTTCTGTCTCAATGTCGCTCTTTTTTTTTTTTTTTACAAGCACCTTATGTAAACATAAGCACATGCACAAAAGACACACACACACACACACACTGCCATGAAAACCGCCCACATGTAACGCACGCCACAATTTCCTTCAGTGCGGGATGCTGGGAAAGCTGTCAGACGCTCACAAAGAGAAGGAGCAAATTTATTTATTTCTCCGAGTTCACAGTAATTACAAGAATTATAGTGGCACTTGGCGGTGACGTCTCTTTATACCATCAGGTGTCAAGGTGAGTACAGAGGAGGCGGCGAGGAAATGCTAGAAACCCGCTCCCTTGTCTCATCTCTCATCAAATTAAATAGGTGAGAACTTTCCCATCACATAACACTGGGAAGTGACTGGCAGAATTATGTATCTCGCAGTTTGACCTATGACCTTGTCTCTCTCACTGTTTTTTTGTCTGATTTCTTTTAATATGAATGGTTTTCTACTAGTGAAAAGCAACCGAAAACTAATATAATGAAGTTTGTCCACTTCTCAGTGTAAGAACATCCTTCTTTTATATTACAAGTCTTTCAAGAGTCCCACACTGAAGTTTAGCTTCCTGTCTACATTTAAGCACTCGATTAAACATAACAACTTAGATTACCGAACTAACACCCAGTTAATCCCCCCCTTCTCCAGGTGACACTTGGGAGAGTCCAATTAAGGCGATCAGCCTCTGGCCTGCACTGACATGGGCGCGCCTCCATGTTTGTGCCCCGACCAATCACCTCAAAAAAAAGGAGAAACTGATGAGAAACTACGAACAAAACCAATGACTCGTAAATGAAAAACTAACTAACTAAAATGGCAATTAAACAACTTAAATGGCAACCAAATATAATCAAAGTACTAACCAGAATATATGTAAATAACAAAAGCCAACTATATACACAAATAGAAACCTGACAGTGTGTAGATGGGGCATACACCTGATCAGTGAGGGAGGATTGGCAGCTCCCTCACACTCAGAATGAACAGGAGGAGTCCTGCTTTCCACTATTCTATGTCATGTTGTAAGCAGGTATGATGATTGACACACAGACTGACCAATGAAGAGTTGGTAACCTAATCTACCAGTCAGGTATCGCCTGAAATGATTGATATCGAGCATGTCAATTGAGGAGCGAGTTACATAAGCAGCCAATGACTGACTTGTAGACTGACCGATTAAATGTGAGGAATGTGACGGACCGATTGAGAACAAACTGAAGACTCCACACCCCACCGGAACACCCACCACCCCTACCCTCCCCCTACTACACAGCTTTGTCAGATATTATTTTATTAAAACTAGAACAAGTGACATCACTGACCAATCACTAGTGGTGTATGTAATGACATGTCATGTAGACTGACTTATAAAGCACAACATCTTTGACCAATCATTGGTGTTTTGTGTCATTATTGACATTTAGACTGACCAATGAAGTGTGAGAGATGTGACTGATTTGGTGCTGTGTGCAAATTTAACCTTTCGATTGACCAATGAAGAGTAAATCAAGTAACCCACCACTCAGCCATTTAGACTGACCAATGAGGCATGAGGAACATCACTACCTGAGATATAATAACTGACATGTAGATCAGCCAATGATCTGAATTGACTTACTACTGGTAGTGTGTAACTGTTGACTTGTGTCATTACTGAAAGACTAATAAAGATAAGGGATCACCGGGATGACATGCGATGATTGACAGATTGACTAACCAATGAAATATAAGTAATGCAGCGTTCCCTCATTTAGCGCAAGGGACAGGTTTCCAAAATCGCCTTCAGTAAGTGAAATCTGTTAAGTAGCCAACTTCATTTGTTTACAATTATCATACATGTTTTAAAAAGGGTGTAAATTCCCTCACAATACACTTTTTTCACTTTTCTCAGACAGGCATCACATTTTCTCACATTTTAAACACTCTCAAAATTGTAAGTAATTGTAATAAGTTGAGTGACTCACGATATTCACTGGTCTGACTGCGCTTCGTCCTGGCACCATTCAGCTGTAGTGTTTTTGTATCCTTGTTAAAACATATTCCTCCTGCCGTCATCCTCCTCCTTAAACCAAAGATTCATTGAGTCAGTTTAACTTCTTTGGCTGGCTGAGGGTTCGTAATTGCTGGACAAGACACATAAACACAAAGAGGAGCTGGAGCTACACGTCTTCAAGATCAGTATACAACACCCACTACTGGTAGCAGTAGTAAATACAATAATAAATAACAACAATTCATCACGGGCGGCACGGCGGTCGAGTGGTTAGCGCGCAGACCTCACAGCTAGGAGACCAGGGTTCAATTCCACCCTCGGCCATCTCTGTGTGGAGTTTGCATGTTCTCCCCGTGCATGCGTGGGTTTTCTCCGGGTACTCCCACATTCCAAAAACATGCTAGGTTAATTGCCGACTCCAAATTGTCCATAGGTATGAATGTGAGTGTGAATGGTTGTTTGTCTATATGTGCCCTGTGATTGGCTGGCGACCAGTCCAGGGTGTACCCCGCCTCTCGCCCGAAGACAGCTGGGATAGGCTCCAGCACCCCCGCGACCCTTGTGAATGAAAAGCGGTAGAAAATGAATGAATGAATGAACAATTTATCACCCTAATACACCACAAGGACACAGAACACAATGTGTGTTCATAGCCATCCATCTATTTTCTATGCCTCCCCACTTATCCCCACTAGGGTCGCAGGTATGCTACAGCCTATCCCAGCTGACTTTGGGTGACACCCTGGACTAGTCGCCACCCAATCACATTCACTGGTGACCAGTATAATAATCAATGAGGCGTAAGGGATGTCACTACCCAACCACTAGCACTTAATATCTGACATATAGACTAGCCAATGACTGTTTAGAGTTTCTACGATCAAAAAATGTGGGTAAAAAAAGCCACAGCACAAAAAAATGCAAAGCAACATCCCTATGTGATGCTTAATTATTTAAAAAAAAAAAGACATAACAGGAGAGCACTATTTTGGTTGAAAGTTACAGGTGTCAAACATTTACTTAGCCCTGGCAGAGGTATTACGCATTCTATTCATGAGCTCTCAGGCTAAAAGCAAACAGGAGAGCTCTATTGAAGGTATTTGTTTCCATTTTGCCAGCTATTTGGCAAAGATGAAGCTGGATAAAAACGTTGACTCGCTCGTGCTGGTGTAGCTCTCATCTTCTCCTCTTTGAGTGTAAATAATTCAACAGAGCGAGGAAGGAAGGCCTCTGCAGGGTTCACATCCAGTTTCACCCGCAATAACGCAGAGATGAGACCAACGCAAGCAGGTGCAACGCGCTCACACGCGGCTTTCAACGAAGATACAACACATTTGAAATAAAGCAGACAAAAACATTGGGCTGGTAGCTTGAGGGACAGGTGACATGCAGGTCTGTGAGGCCTTCTCGTGTTGAGAACGAGATGGCGGCCCTGTGCGCGTGACTGCAGGCCTTTATGATAATGAACACTAACATCGGGTCTTCCCTTACTAAAACACATCAATAAATAAAACGTCCTCTGTCGTAGATAGCGAGAGAGAGAGAGCGGCTACGCTTCCATTCGCAAACACTTAAGACGAACAATCCACCTGAGACCGACGAGGCAAGGCAGCCTTTCCCCACGATCCATAATTAACCAGGGAAAGTGTAAAGATGTAATTGCTACGCTGTTGATTATCTTGATTACCATTATTAAATACGTTTTTAAAGATACATGACTCTCAGCCATATTTAGAGCACCTAACTTATTCATCAGGCAGCTGTTTGCTCTGCTCACAACTGCACTAGAGCAGTATTGTACCAAGTATTTTCATTGTAAATAAAGAAAGCACAGCTAAATTTGAAGGACAACAACGTGACGTTATTAGACAAATACAGTGGAATTAAACTAACTGGAGTGAAGACCTTCACAAGGCCAAAAAAACCATCTTGAATTCCTGAATTTTATCAGTAAAACTAATACATTATTCATTGTGAAATAATGTAGGGGGAAAAAACCCTGACAAAATCAGGGATATGCACCAAAATGTACTTTTGTTGCGCAATTAAAGTGCATAATTGTGTGATTCTACACTCCAACTATTGATGGACATGATTATGTGCACAAAAGTCATTAAAAAAATGATGAAATTAAAAAAATACTATAAAATTATGAAAAAATGTCAATTACAGTGTATAGATTTCTTGGTTATGTATATTATAATAGTAAATACATGTTTTATGGTGATTTATATTATATTTATATTGTATAAAAGCATCCATCCATCCATATTCAATGCCGCTCATCCTCATTAGTGTCACAGGGGTGTGCCGGCGAGAGGTGGGGTACACCCTGGACTGGTCGCCAGCCACAGGGCACATATAGACAAACAACCATTCACACTCACATTCATACCTATGGACAATTTGGAGTCGTCAATTAACCTAACATACATTTTTCCATGCAGACTCTACATAGAGATCCCCAACGGAGATTCGAAACCAGCTCTTCCGAATCTCCTGACTATGTGGCCTATATGCTAACCACTAGACCACCGTGCGGCCCCTGTATAAAAGCATATATATATCCAAAAACCTACAGTATAACAGTGATGAATGTATAGATATAGTTATTTTAAAAGGCACAAACCAGCAGTTTACAATGTTGAGATTTGAGACAATTTTTCAAAATTTATGATACAAAAGTTTCACTTTTTGAAAAATATTACAATTGATGTATAAAAATATCGAATAGTTAGGGCGGTGGATTACTATTTTCATACATACTCTTTCATTATAATAATAATTATTTTCATTTAATATTATTTAATATCACATTTTTTGTGAGAAAAAAACTGTCAATACAGGCTGTTTTCTTGCCCATTGAAGGTGCTGAGCATGGGAAATGTGCTTCAGCCAGCATTGTTCTACTGCCCCCCATTGGTGAGAAATCACACTGTCACCAACGAGGTCACAGAGTGCTGATGGGTGCAGCAGGTTAATAGTTCATCTTTGACTAATTAACCACAACACTAAACTGACAGTGACGGTCATTATTAAAAGTATGGAGATGAATCAAAATAGTTTGCTCTTTGTTTTTTTTTATGTTGCATCACATTGGATTGGTGTTGATTATACCGTATGGCAACAAATCGGGTGCGCTTTCAAAACTACCAAAACAGTGAATATATTTCATCCATCAAGGTCTATTATGTGGGAAAACGTACAATTGTTTTAAGAATATGTTCCTATAGAACGTTAGGTTAGCCTGTTCCTGCAGTATTATACTCCACAGTCTCCACTTTGCTGCAGCACCCCCCGCCCCTTTTTTTTTTTTGCTGCCTACTGTCATAAACATAAAAACAGAACAGGCTCATTTTTCAAACTTTTCTTAGCGCATTCTAATGTGCAGCCTCGGAACATGAGGCCACACCCTCGTTTCTGACATTTATGGGAAGTGTGGTCTTGTTTCCGTCACTACAGAAGTCATTACTGTGACTTATATTTGTTGCCTGCCTCAGTCAAAGCAAAACCACTACTTTAATTCAATGTTAACTCACCTATAAGCCTGAACTTTCACATGCAACCAGAAACCTTGTGGTGACCAAGTTAAGATTGATGTTCCCACAACATAGGGAACACACACACACACACACACACCAAGACACATAACTACCCAAGTTAACCACATCCACTAAAATTCTCATAACTAATAATTTAACTAATAATGTGTAACATGAGAAAAACATATAGGTAAGAGTGTAGATTTGCAGAATGAAATTAATCCAATTCCACGTATTACTTTTAGAATACAAGTTGCAGATATACAACAATAGCTTATATTTTTGCACTTAAAATGTTATTCAAATGTAAAAAATATATCATTATATTACATTCGGGTACACAGTTGATCCCCGCTATTTGAGGAGTTAGATTCCAGGATCACTGGCACATGGCAAAAACTGCAAGTTTTGACACAAGTCTCGCTCCCCCCCCTCCAATCCATCCTGCGAGTTGACGTTGACATTCTCTGATTTTGAATCAACATTAGTAATAACAGTGACTTGAAATTATTAGACTATGCTCCAGAAGCCTTCTCAGGTCTCAGAAGTGGTTGCATAGGGCACGGGTGTCACACGTCATCTGGAGGCCAACACAGCCCCGCACACAACGAAACTTCCTCCTGCACTAAAAGTGCTACATAGTGTCTGCATGCTCCCCAATCCATACTAAGGCGGTATCCATGCCCAGATTTTGCCCATACTTGCAAGTCCAGCGGGCTGGGACCGGGGCTGGGACCGGGGATTTAACCGCTGCTAGATGGATGATCACATTGCGAGCCTCGAAAACTCACCACAACTTGCCTGCCAAGTTCTCCGCCCCCAAAAAGTTCCCAAAATAGCCTGCAATAAGTGAAATCCACACAGTAGCCAACTATATTGTACAATTATTATACTGTATATTTTAAGGCTGTAAAACCCCTCTATACACTTTACACACGTTTCTCAGACAGGCATTAACATTTTATCACATTTCCCTTCTTTAAACACTCTCAAAGTTCAAATTATGTTTGAATCTTGAATGTTCAACTTATGAGAATTTAAGTGACTCTCCATTCACTCCTGATCATGGCTTGTCCTGGCGCCGTTGGGCTGTAACATTTTTGTATCATTGTTAAAACATATTCTTCCTTGTTGTCCTCAATGAACCAAAGATTCATTTACAGCCGAGTAACTTCTGCCTTCATTCAGTATGCATGATTGCTAGCAGCTAGCAATCATACAATTGGAACACAAAAGAGAATGATTGACAATGGTCTACAGCCAATTAGAATGGAGAACACAATGGGCAGGCTCTCTTTTAGCCAGTCAAGACTGTTGTGGCTCTATATTTAGCCGGCTACAGACAAACAGACAGCTGAAACGAGCTGGATACGTCTTCAACTCTCACGAGTGGTAGCAAGTAGTAAATACAGGAACAGACACATCCAACAGCCTATCAATATATCACTCTAAAACACCACAAGGACACAGAACACAATGCTTCATATGCTGTAAAAAAAAGTGCAAAATTACACTTAAAAAAAGTGAATCCCCAAAAGGTGAACCACAGCAAGAGAACACTGTATAATTTTTTATACTTTTAATTGGATAGTTCTACTCCCGCAATATGTGCTGGGTACCTCATTAATTGACCAAATATGATTTTAAAAGGAGTTTAAAAAAACTGCTGTGTTGTTTGTCCCAAAATATGCCAAAGTTTTAATTTTAATCACTGATTCCCTCTGTCCATCCTCGCATATGATCTCTGACACAGAATGACAATGAAAACAATTGTTATTTTAAAAAAACAAAAAACAAAATGAAAGCTTTTAAAAAAAGTGTATAGTTGTCGAAGAGGCCTGATAATGAGCGGACTCAAACCCTCAAAACGTCTGTAAGCTGACTCCACCAACTGTTTGAGATATTCTCTTGATTGAGAACAGATGCAGCCAGAAACATTGTTTTCATTTGCTTAAAGTTAATTATGCGTGTATTATATTCAAATTATTACTTCCAGTCACAGTATTTTAACCACAAACCGTTAATTAGCTTACCTTGCGCAGCAACACACCGTAAACACTGTAATTATAGCCAGTGCGTCCCACAAAGAGGACGAGGCAGTAATTGGAGAGAGGGTGTTATTTATGAAATGTGAAAACTCATTACCTATAATTTATTATTTTCGTTTTAACGTTAATAATGATTTATATCATTCATGAGAAACTGGAAAGGAAAATGTAGCTCTTTGACACACATGGTCATCACTTACTGACGCACAACACATACCGATACTGAATTAGCGGTAAAAGGTGCAACAACATTTTACAGTGCATGCAGAGGTAGGCAAAGCTGCTGGATGTTTTTAAATATAGCTACTGCTGACTTTATCATTTATTTTTTACATGTACTTTAAAACACTACAACAAAACAACCAACAATCTTTGGCGCTAATAAAACAAAAATGACATCAGGGTGTTGCCGACAGGGCTAGATAAAGCTGCTCATGATGCCTCAAATAAGAAAGTGGAATTAACAATACAAAGAGGTTGCCTACAGCCACAGCTATAAATGCTAACACTACTTGGGATACTATTTTTTCTGATGAAAGATGAGTCTAATCTTTCAAAAAATGTTCTGTGTGCCTTGAAAAATCAGTCAAAATCATCAAAAATGGTCCATACCAAGAGGGACGGCTTTTGAAATATCGATTAATTAAAAATTAAATGAGTTAAGTAACTATTAAGAAATAAATGTCCAAGTATTTACAATTTGAAGCAGAGAAGAGAAATACGTGAACAAGCAGGGGAGCACATTGGCGTGGATCTACAGCAGGGGTGGGAAAACTACGGCCCGGGCCACATGCGGCCCACCAAGCATTTGAATCCGGCCCGCCAGTTGCTTTCTAAGTATTTCAACTTTTAACTTGCAAGTCGGATGTCTTATGTAGTATTAAAAACAAAAAAACTGTAAAATTAAATTACATAGTTTGATGTGGTCTGATTTTTAAAGTACTCCTGAAAAAAGGGACATGATAGCATACAGCTCATAGTAGAACACTTTTACAGATAAAATTAGACAAATAATTCCCGGAAAAATATAAGCATAAAATAGTTTGTGTGTGTGTTAAATATGTTTCTGGCCCCCCGGACAATTTTGTTAACTCAATGCGGCCCACAAGTCAAAATATTAGCCCAGCCCTGATCTACCGTCTACTGTTTGCAGACTGCCCCGCACAGCTGAGAAAGGACAGGGAAAGTCGGCAGGAAGGTAAGGAGTCAAAAACCAGATCATTTGAGGAAGCAATGGAAGATGCAGCCCGGAGAAAGCGAAAGAGAGAAGAAGTCAAGACAGAAGTCTTTGAATGGGGCGGAATTCCTCTCCTCTTCCTCCACGGATCCTCTGGGAGGCGTCAGGAGCCCGCGGAGTGAGCCGAAGGAAGACGCGGGCCTGTCAGGAACAAAGCTTCAAACTCACATGATATGTTTAGCTAAAAGGGCCAAAGAAAAAATGAATCAAAGCTTGGCGGGATCAAAGGGAGCCGACAATAAAGTCAAGGCGGTTGCCATGGGAGCAGCGGGAGATGCATATCATTTATACGTCGCTCTTCTGTCAAAAAGCGGCAGCAGCAGCTAGTTTTGATTGTTGTTGTTAGCCACAAGCTCGGCACGGGTTAAGAGGAGAGGTCGGCGTCGCACTGTGAGAGGAGCGTCGCCGTCGCGTCGCCGCCATGTTTGAAACACCCGAAATGCCTCTGATGTGACACCTCAGAGTCGCGGCGAACACGCGACGAGACGTCAACCCGCTAAACGTCGCGGCGACACAACATGCGGCTAGGCTAAATATTTGTTTTTGTGTCTGCGAGAGGTCAAAGGTCACATTTTGTTTTGGATCGTGATATCAAACGCAAAACCTTGCTAACTACTAACTCTTTTTATTTCATCCCGAGACGACGTCAACATGGAAGCATACACGCATTTACACAAGCAGCATCAAGCTTACAAATCGGTGTGGGTGTTCGCCTTGCATTTAAAGATCTATGTACATATTTATATAACTATATATGTTTGTTTTAACATTTAACATCTTTGTACACATGAATGTATATATCATTTAGTATCCAGTCAAAAGTTTGACACACATTGTCAATCATTAACATAAGGAAGTGTCCCAATACTTTTGACAAATAATGTATATTTACACAATTTATTGCTCTATATACAGCTCCATATATGTATTTTTCATGTTTAGAAATGTCTACACATTTACACTTCCTTTGGTCCACTTATATAACTTTTATGAATGCCATTTAAACATTTATTGACTTCTTTGTACGCATTTACAGACCTGTGTGTAAATTTACTGCCGTAGGTTTATACACACATTAACAGACATGGAGTATAAATGAAAAAGACGGCAATAAAGGGCTTTAAAAGTATCCCTATCCCTACCTGACTGACGTGACAGCGAGCATGTTATTTTACATGTAAAAGTAGGTGTTAGCATGAACAAATGTTACCGTGTGTGTGTGAGAGATGAGACTTGTCGAAAGCTCTCTTTCGCGGCACCCAGGAGAAATCCCAAAAATAACAACAAAGAGTCCTCGGTGGGTCGGATCAAAGTCCCGTCTCCAACCACTTGAGCGGTAACTTTATCTCTCAGAGTGAAGCCTCACACGACGTGAAGGACAATCTTTGTCCCACGTGTGCACGTGTGACCGCCACAAAAAAGGACTGTTTTTAAACAAGAGTCTTAACGCATTGTGTTTGGTTAGCCTTTAGCTTAGCATGACTGACTGGAAATAAAAGGCGAAACTAAAGAACGAGAGGACTAAAGTGGTATTAAATATAAAATATATTAAAGCCCTTCCCGTTCTCCCACCGATGTCAAAGCTAAACAAACAGCAGAGAGCAGAGAAAGAATTGCATTGTAATTTCTCACCATTAAAAAAGCCCTCAGGTTATTTTTTTGTTTAAACTTTTTTTTCCTCTGCCTTGAAACAAATAAATGAAGCACTTTGAACAATTACACGTTTGATGATATGAGATGTGTGCCGACCACTTCCATAAACACACCTTTTCAAAACACACACAAAAACCTGATACGATCAAAAAGTGTACGCGTTCTTTATGTATTCATATATTTTGCCCAGGTCACTTTATGTGCGATGTTAAAGAAATTGTTGAAAAACTGACAAAACCTAACTTGTCCACCTGTAAACACGATTTTTGTTAGACAATGTTGCCCCCTAGTGGAGACATGTGAGCTTAACAATGCTCTCAATACTATATAGGGGGTGTTTTTTTCAGGGGGGCGCCTTTATTTGAAAAAGAAAATGCAAAAAATATCTTGTAGGTTATTTAAAAAATCTTTTTACACTAATACATCATTCAATTTAATTTGAGCTAGATTTTTCAATATATCATGTAGTATAATATGATGTATAGTGTCTGAGTGGCCAAGTGGCATTAATCAACCGCAGAGGGTCACAAGCAGGTAACAGGGTGGGAGACCTTCATTTGTAAAAACACATTTTTGTGGAGATTTTAAGGAGACCTAATGAAATGGGAAAAAAAAGCAAAAATGAATGATAATTCATTTTACTTACTTTTGAGTCAACTTTAAAAAGTTTTGAAGTTTTTGTATTGTAATGCTCCATGTTGTATACTGCTCTCTCATTAAAGTCCACCGTAAACTTCAGCTTTACAGATGCCATTCCAGAGCAGAGGCCACCATTTTTATTCAAGCAACTTTTGAAAATGAAAGCAAAACACTACAGCTTGACATTGTTACTCAATTTTGCCCTCTTGTGGTCAAAAATCAAATCGTGTAAAACTTTGCGACCACAACTTTTCAAACAGCTTTTGTTAAGCGTTACTTAACACTGTGGATGTTTTTACTGGCTGTCCCACAAGCGGCAAACACAAACAGAACACCAAAAAAAAAAAAAAAAAAAAAAAGTCAAGCAGCCTACAAACATCTGGGAACGTTTTGGCGCAATTGCTACAGAACGACGGCCTTAAATCAGTCACTGTAGTATCAAAGCACTTAACGGGAGAACGATGATTACTTGCAGCTGCCACTTGTCAGGACTGCGCTTGGACAAAATGACGGAGGCCTTATCCGACACGTACAGTGTGACCTGAGTTGGACGTCGCCAGATCGTGTTACCACGGTAGGTTTTCAGATATTTTCCTTAAATAATGATGGTCTTTGGTCTCTGGTGATTGACTTGAATGGTTGGATTAGGCGACCTTGGACATACTGTACATGCTTGGACACAAACATGGGAGACCTGGACCATAAGGGACCTCTTTGCCTGTCTCGTTTTTTTTTTTTTTTTAAACACAATACACAGTAGCAACATCATTGTGACGTGTATGAGAGAAAGATGGGGGGAGGTGAGTGTAGATGGTAGATTCTCATTGGAGCAGGACAGTGATAGTAATCTGCCACTGGAACTATTTTTCTCTCAGGAGATGATGCTATGCATTGATGATGCTGATTGTCCATAATGGAAAGGAGCCTAGTGTCCAATGCTCTGCCCCAGAAGAGCATAGAAACCGGTTTCCGGCTTTCTAAATATGTTTTTGAACATTTAAAGTCAAGTAAACATGAAATAACATTACTGTAGTCCCCTTTAAAGTCCTATTATTCATTGTTTACAATACATTTCTGAAGAACCATGATATAGCGAGAGGGCAATAATCGAATCGCCATATATTCATTTATTCTCAGCTGTCTTCGGGGGTGAGGCGGGGTACACCCTGGACTGGTCGCCAGCCAATCACAGGGCACATATAGACAAACAACCATTCACACTCACATTCATACCTATGGACAATTTGGAGTCGCCAATTAACCTAGCATGTTTTTGGAATGTGGGAGGAAACCGGAGTACCCGGAGAAAACCCACGCATGCATGGGGAGAACATGCAAACTCCACACAGAGATGACTGAGGGTGGAATTGAACCCAGGTCTCGTAGCTGTGAGGTCTGCGCACTACTGCAGCCTGCCATATATTCCAAAAGATAAAAAAAAATTTTCTATGTGCACAAAAGGCCTATCTTTTACAAATACTCTATTGTTTGCAAATCTATATAAATATGTTTTAGTGAGTATTCATCATTCATGATTCAAACTCTATCCACCTCACACATGTAGCATAGCAGGATGCTGATTAGACAGCATTACTACTGGACAGATGTGCCTTAGGTTGGCCACAATGACAGGCCACTCCAAAATGTGCAGTTTAAGTGTATTGGGGGTGGTCCGGAGGTGTCAGAAAACCAGTCAGTATCTGCCCTGACCACCATTTGCCCCATATAGCATATACACGAATCCAATGTAAAAAAAAAAATTAAAAAATAAAAAAAATCCAGATGATGTCCAATGGGGTGCATTGTGTTTATCTATGCTTTGCATAACCTAAAAGACGCAGATTTTTGTGAACATTGATAATGGCGCCACTTCTTCTGCCAAATTAAGTGAATAAAAAGTGTTTTGTTTTTTCACAGTTTAAAGGCAATTAAAGCATCCAGAAAGTTCATGGTATGAACCCTGCTCTCCCTCCCGAAGCCGTGTTTTCCCAGCAAGTCTGCATACTGGCGCTGCGTCCTCTCCAGGCCCTCAGTGTTGACCAGCATGTTGAGGGATTGCAGTGTAGCGTAAGGGGAATCATCCAACATGGTCTCCGCGATGAGAACTGCGCAGCCTGTACGTTGAGTGCATAGGAAGTCGGACAGTATCTCAGCGTTGCATGTTATATACCTAATTATGTAAAGTTCACACTCGTGGTTTTTCCTTGCCTCTGTTGTCAAACTGCTTTCTAACGTGGGGTTTAGTGTTTCTAGACCTGCTCCATGTCTTCTTTGACTTGTGAATTGTTGACCTGACCTTTGTTGCAGCGGTGGTTGAAGTTACACTTTAATGCAGAGCATCGCATCCAGAAGATTGTCTGTCTGTTTGATGCCCGTGGTGATGAAAGCGTGGCTCTTCAAAAGCAGGCCATATTCGCCAGCGCTCCTCTGCCTGCCCTCGCTCATGCTGAGGGCCTGAAGCAGCCCACGACTCGGCCCTGTTCTATTCTCGTTCAGGAAGATCTCACTGAGCAGGAGTCCGCAACCTGGGCGTACAGATTTTATCGAGGCTTCATAGCCTTAATAAACCAAATCTCAGTTTCATTACCGTATCAGTACAGTCAAACCACAGTTTCCACTGCAGTTTTCATGTTTGTTTTTTGTAGAAAATTTTGCCTCAGTTATCATACAGCATTGCATAACAAACCAGTCAGTTTTCCCTGTAGTGTACTGCGGAGTATAATACTGTAGTAGCACAGCAGCAGGGTAAGCTAGCATTAGTGTGAAGCCGTTTATCCCTGATGGAAACCATCACACCAAATCATATTGGGAGCATGACTTAAGTGTGCATTTTCTGCTTTTGTTGTGGCGTTTACCTGGTGTGCACACATCTGCGATTCTGCCGAGCAGTATGTGAACTTTCTCATCAGACCAGTCATGGAGAATTCTAGCCAGGATGTACAAGTCCGCTTTGGGTAAATCGTCTTTGAAGAAGTCTCCTGTTGGTGTCGTGTGTAAAAAGATGCATTAGGGTACTTGGTGGTTTGTTTGATCGACTTTATAATAATAATTAATACAAATACCTGACACAAACGTGACCCTGTCTTCAGCGCATGGCGGATGGAAATGTTGACTCATTTTGACAACGGATGGTAAGTCAAACACTGTCACACACATCTCAGGGTGAGCTTTGGTGAACTCAGATGCCATGGCACCTGTACAGCCTTACAAAACCAGATGACAATTCAAAATGAGGTCTCACCACTGAAAAACTACATACACACACAAAATGTTTTGTTCCAAATGATTCTTGTGAGTATTGAACTTGAAAGTTCCGAGATGTTCACACTGTTACCTCCGAGGTCGCAGGCGGTCTTAAAAGCGGATAAGTCGAAGGCTGTGGCCACCGCTCTTCCACTTACTTTGGCGAGGCTGTGCATGGCCTTCATGAACTTCAATTGGATCTCCTCGCTGCTATAGATTGTGTCCTGGAAAACCAAAAGACACAACATTGTGATCTCTCCCAGGGAGGATGTAGTTTGCTACTTATTGCTATTACAATATTGATTCTGTTGCTGATTTTTTTCCCACTGCCTCAGGCACTCCAAATTTAATTAAATTAACATAACAAATGGCTCAACTTTACCTGAAATAAGACACCACATTTCTTTCCGAAGGCCTTATGGTGTTGGTGGTTGCCTTCCTTCACGGCGCTGTCCAGGTGGTGGAAGAGTGGCCACACGGTGTCGTTGTAGTGCGCGATGTGGCCCAGCAGGGACCACTGAGCGTCAGACAGCAGAAATCGTTTGGCCAGGTCTGTGTTCTCATACACAGGCGCCTCACAGTCTGGAAGTAGAAAATAAAACATGAACACAAGAAAGATACTTGATTTGGGGAAGATGAGGGGAAAAAAAATCTGACAAACTTTGAGTCTTTAGCAAATTTAGCGAGACACATGCTTCCAATAGACACTGCATTCCCTTTATGGAGGTTTTCAGCTCGTGGGCCACCTGAGCTGCGTTCAGAGCCGGCTTGCGCTGTAGCAAGTCAAATATGCCCAAGCTGGAGGCAGTAAACAGCGCCTGAAAGGATTTTGGACAGCATGTCATCAAAGACCACCCTCAGGCATGATCATCCTGGTGTCAGAGGCAACAAAAGACATCATTATGCTGGAGCTCACAGCGCCATGGGAATAACGTGTGGAGGAGGCGTTTGAACGGAAAAAAGGAAAGTGCGACAGCCTAGTCAGCAATTGCCACAGAAGAGGCTGAAAGGCAAGGTGCTGGCCAGTGGAAGTCGGATGCACAGTACCTGCACTGGCCCCGCAGCATGATGGAAACACCACCAAATGTTACTGTGGGTAGCAAGTGTCTGTCTTGGAATGCTGTGTTCTTCATCCGCCATGCATACTGCCCCGTGTTATGTCCAAATAACTCCATTTTAGTTTCATCAGTCCACCGCATCTTATTCCAAAGTGAACCTGGCTTGTCCAATTGTGCTTTCGCATACCTCACACGACTATGTAGGCCATGGGGCAGGGGTGCCCAAACTTTTTCATACCACTGTAGTAGTACATTTTAGGTTAATCTTAAAATGTATCTGAAATATCCCTAATTCCTTGTGAGTAGTACATAAAGTCTGATAGTCTCAATTCACAATCAGCTAAATAATATTCAATTAACCACAAAAGAACACAATACAATTTTTTCCCATCAATGTGTCTCCCAAGCATGAGGCAGACTCTTCAGATGGCATGCAAGTCAAGACTATTATGACCACTGACTTAAGACTAAAACTGAACTTAACATCGCCATTGCAGGAACAGAATTCACTGAGGACACACGTGTAACACTGAAATAATTTCCGCTTACCTTTGAGGCTTTAAATCCATCAATCAGTTGAATGATTCTCTGCAAGTCCTCTCTGGCTTCTTCACTGTCCTCACACTCTCTCTGGTGGATCTCATTTATTAACTGTGTTTCCCCAGAGTGTCTGACCTCTGCATGCCCAGACTCACTGCATGCAGGTTGTGCCGTGTGCGTCGCTGATGGGGTAATTGGAGGAGGAGTTGATACTGAACAGGGGGCAGCATCGCCATGGCAAGAACCGTGTTGGCCATCGGAGGAAGAGGGGGGGCAGTTGTAAATGATGTCCAGCTGTTTGCAGAAGTGGTTGAGGGGGAAGCCCACAACGTTAAGGAAGTCTCCATGCACGTACTCCACCAACATGCCGCCTAGCGCCTGGATGCCATAGCCGCCTGCCTTGTCCCTAATACGGATACACACACCTTCAATAAATATAAAAGTACTTAAAGGAAAGTGCACTTTTTGGAAATGTGCTTTTCTTGAACACACGTCTTTCTCTTTTCTATGCAATCTAAAGATTTTTTAAAAAGTGCAGTTTACCTTCAGATAATAACAATTTGTGAAATCTAATCCCAATTACCGTAATTTCCAATGTATAAGACGCCGGATGTTATCGCCAGGAAAGGCATTTAGTGCAGGTTTAAATGATCTCACAATAATAATAACAACACAGATTACTGTTGGGGCCATAACCCGTGACAAACTAAAACTCAACTCTGACAGTACGCCGTCACCTCCTGTCCTCACACACACAAGCAGGAGTTCTTCATCTTAAATGCTTTATTTACTCTAACTATGTCTTCTATATTGGTTAGTACGGGTGTAAATACCTTTAAAGGCACCACTACAATACACTGATGAGACAACAACCACTGCAAGAAGTATTCTGTCCAGTAAAAAAAACAAGAAACTCCTAACATTTGATTTTATGTTATCTTTGACTAAGATGTTTTATTTGCGCACGGCAAACTATCGGTAGGAGCCTAAAATTGTCTCTTCTGTCAAACGCCAACAAGGCTAAAGTTCGTCTAAACACACATAAAAAAACAGCTCAAAGTCCAAAAGTGTCACGCGATTGCATGACCTCTTCCCTCTGCTCATCAACACTCACATGGGTTCACCGCTGTCGATGTACTCCCACAGCATGTCCTCAGAAAGGTCTGCAAACTTAACCTTTGTTTCTTCATAGAAGTCCACTATCTGGTAATCCACCTCCTCATCTGGGATAAAAAAAGTGCCAATTTTAGATTTGTGTTTAAAGTGCCAAAAAGTCTGATGCAACCCCACTTACTTTCATTCTCATGGCAGAGGACAATGGCGACCCCTGTGAAGACACTGTGCTCTTTACCACTCAAACTGCAGTAGAACAGAGGAGAAACCGTTACTAATCCATCCATCCATCTAGCTGTTAACCATCTAGGCTATCTATAAATCAACTCGACCTTGACAGCATCCTGTATGCATCTTGCTTGTCTCGTGGCTTCTCCAATATCATTCCATCTACAGTCTACACACATTTATGGCAGAGGTGTAAACAAATAACATGAAATTAAACAGAATATGATGCATTATTACACAATAACCATAATTACCACAATGGTGTCAGCTCCAATCACAATGTCTGGCATCTTTCGGTGGTTCTAAAACAGACAAAATTCATGTTACTCCATATAGGGGATTAAAAAAATTATATATACTATATATAACCTGTCTTTCAATATTTTTCTTTGATATCAGGGGTTTACAAAAAAATATAACATTGCAGAAACAACAATGAAAAACAACTTTTAGCTAATTTTAGGGTGCTGATTTTAAAAATGGCATTACTTTTGTTGTACTGGGTCACATTTTTTTCGGAACTGCGATCTGTTTTATTCTTGAATGCTGAAATTAATACATTAATGTGAAGACAAAAGCAGGAAGTAACTTTTCCCCCGCATCACTGTGCTCTGGTCTCTCTGCTGGCTGCTCATAGTGCTCAATGTAAGTCATTCTGTGCAAGGCCATTTTCACATTTTCATTTCTGAGTTACCACTGTTGGAAAATGGTTTTGTTTGCTGTCAAACAAGTATCTGCATGGGAGTTCCTGGTCTCAAAAGTTACCTTAGTTACCTCACTTTATTGGCGAACTTGAATAAAGATGGAGGGGGAGAAAAAATTGTCCTAATGGTCTTAAATTGAAGAATCAATGGCACCATGTGCTGTTGTGAAATGCCAATTACAAGCCATTTCTCAGAAGATATACAGACATTTATGTATACATTGTAAATCGGAAGGCGTGTGTGTGCGTATCTGCAAGGTGGAATATTTTTCCTATAGGTCGCATGACAGTAGTATGCCTGGGGCAAAATAGTTTTTCATTGTTATAGAATTGTTTTTTTGTACTTGAACATTGTTCTGTTTTTGTACTTGTATGATACGTACATCCTTCAGTCACTATGAGGAAATCTACACTTCTACACTCCACAACAATACACAAATGGTCAGTTAACTCACACAGGGCATCCTCCGCGTCACCTCCAGAGCCTTCTGCTTGGCCGTCTCCACTGCATACTCTTGTGGCGCTTTGAAAAGTCGCTTGTCAAGAGTTTCTTTGAAACAGGATGGCACCACCTCAAAGCGCATGCCCTGCCACAAAGGAGAAGACAGTAATTTGTATTTTGTATATTTTGTGGCGCATTCCAGACACTTACAGCATTACGGAGGATCTCCAGCCGTCGTGGAGATGAGCTCGCCAGCACAACCAGTTTACCGGCCAGCTTGGAGATGACAGGGTTCATCACCATGTTGGTATTCTAGTCACCTCACTGCCCTTAAAGAGGTAAATGAACATGTCACCAGTTACCAATTACAGTGGAAATAACATTATATAAATATCACACATTTTGGCTTTACAAAGATAACCATATGGATGTATATAATGTGTTTATTCTTGTGCTTGTAGATAGCTGTGGTATAAAGCGCGATAAAATATTTAAAAAACAGCTCCAATACTGCATTGCAAAATACACTAGTAAAAAAGGTCAATTTGCGGTTATTTTGCTGAGTTTTTTTTCCCCCGAAAACATAACATGTATCTCTGACGCCTTTATTACGCGTAAAATATCTAAAACAAATTTGGCTTACAACGAAAACTTTAGTCATCTTAGATGCCAATATGGGCTAACATGTCACTTTATAGACTTCATACTCACCGACAAAAAATATTTTAAGCTCCTTTTGAGTTGTATAGATGGTAGCACGACCGTGCCAAAGCAAAATATATTATTTTCTAGCTGAGTGCACTACTATTCGCTAAATAAATGGACAGGAACGTTTAACACTTACCGAGAACCACACAGGAAGTGAACTGCTTGTTCCACACGGACGCATTTGTGATGACGTAACGCGACGAACGAATTGACCAATCAGACAGTAAGAACGGCGACAGAAAAAAACACTTTATAAATATACATTACATATTCATATTCAAACTCATCATTAACTTACATTTGTAAAGATATATATTAGCAATTGATGTGAACGAAAGATGGGGTGGGATTAAATAAACTCTGCTGCTTCCTACTCCTTTTGAAAGCTCCATGTTGAAGTGTGATTTGTAACATGAAGTTCCAACGTAACCTGTATGCATGTTTCAAACGAAAACAGACCAAGGCAAGTTTTTCAATACAAAATAATGTAAACATTTTAACATGTGCAGTTTTATATTGACTATATATATATATATATATGAAATGAGAAAATTAACATTTAGCACAATTTTACTTGGAGGTGACACCCTTGGCAAACAAGGGCAAGGTTGGTGGTGTTTGGAAACAAGTTTGTTTTACATTTTCAAACCAGCCTCTGCTTGCCTTAAAGGGATAGTTTGACATTTTTTTGATTTTTGACAGGAAGTGGAATGACATCACTATCAGTGTACAGCGTAGTGCACCAAAAATGACTTTTCTACTTTGTATTGTGGAGGAAAGTAGTTCCAGGTGTCTCTTAAAGGGGGACTGCACTTTTTAAAAATTTTACCCATCATCCACAATCCTTATGTGAAACATATTTCTTTCCCTTTTCTGTGCATTACACGAGAGAACAAGTTAATATCAGCTAGCTAACAAGGGACGTCAATAGGACAACTATTTCAACTATGAAGCCTTGAAATTTATGTACTATGTACTTATGTATGCTAAAGCTACCTAAAGCAACACATTTTAGCGTTGGTAATGTCTCATGTGGTCATTACACGTTTTTTGGGGGGACTATCAGTAGAGCCACTAATTGTGGTAGGAAACAGCTGTTAGCAACTCTGCTCCCTTTATGCACACTATACAATGCTACACAGACAAGAGCTTTTGCTCCCTGACTTACACAATATAAAAGTTAGGACACTGATAAACGGTTACTTACTGCTTTCTCATTCTGAAATAATGCTGGAAAGGAGTCGGGCATCAGCAAGTTTGTCGGCTAGTCCAGCTGCATACTGGCCCATGTTCACGAAACAGTCCAGTGAGGAAATGCCTTTGACAGATTAAAATGCTTTTCTTTTGCTTGTGGGGAATCGGGAACTCCAACCACTTGTGCCTGATGGTGGCGTCTTTACACAAATGTGGCTTTCTCTTACAAATGCTAGCAATTAAACAGAGAAGCAGAGCTTGGGGGAGAGCAGAGAGTCCTGCCCATAAGGAAGGCTGCCCCTCTATGACATCACAAAGGAACAGTTTTGCAACACCCTGTGGAACCGAGCGTTTTGAGCCATTGAAAAACTTCTATTGGGGTCCACTTCCAAATACGCAAACCTCATTATCTGAAACTTTAGCAATTTATATTTACATTTACAGGTCAGAAAAGTGGAAAATGTGCATCATGTGGTTTATTGTCATACAAAGCAGCCAATTCATGTGCAAAATAAGATACCTAAAGCTTGGAAAAAAAAACAGCATTAGCTTAGCTTTCGCATAGCCTGACAATAACTGGAAGTGTTGTTGAAATGCAATGATGTTTAAATTTGCATTAAATAAGTTTACTTTCTGGGAAGTTCCTCATAGAAACATTTCTCGAATTATAATATATAAATATTTGCTCTGGATTAAACACACATACACAGGTGTCCTTAGGAAACTAACCCTTAATGAATATACAGACTACTAGTTTAGTTCGCATGAGTAGAGGTGACACATCTGGGAAGCTTACGTAAGAAAATAAGTCACAATTGGATAAAAACAAGCTCTACGGTAGCCGTACTTACAACAGTTGTAATAAATATGACACAGTTGTGATGATAAAGGTGACGATAAGAGTTCTTACAAACATCCAGAGCGCTCGTGCTCGTCTTTATTGTTGTAGCTTTTATCCATCACCGTTGCCATGGCGACCACCTCAAAACAGCGCTCCACTTCAGGCTCAGGCGGCATGCAGTCGTACCCTTTGCCCGCCGAGTTGATGCGCTTGCGATTGCGGGCGCCGGGCTGATAGAGCTGCATGGCCGGACGGTCCTGAAAAGAGAGCAGTGAAGGGGGCGGGGCAGGTTACACCAAATGGTTTTATTCAATTCCGTGCATTACAGTAATTAATTAACAAACTGATGACTGTTTTGGTTCAGTTTGTTGCAATATGCTTACAAACTTATCAACTGATTGATGAGAGTCCACTTTCTTGTTAGTAGATTGGCTCAGCTTACAGTAGCAATTATAACTAGGTCGCTAACTAATTAACTAGTAGTTCAGTACAGTACTCATTGTTTGGCATTTCCATTATTAACTGCCCCCTTTTGTTTGGGTACACTCTACCCACTGCTCCAACTGCTGGTTCCAGTGGCCCCCAATGCAAGTGGAGTGTAACAGCAAAAAGTTCAACCTCATAACTCCGCACCTCTATCCAGATCTGCAGCAACCTTCCACCTAATAACTGCCCTGTTTCCACCAGGTTGGACAATAAAAGTTGAAAAGCACAAATACGACGTCCATCTCATGCTCACCTTCTGGCTCACCTTGTTTCGGAGGCGCTCCTTCCTGTTTCCGGGGTCGTCCCTGTCCTCCTTCATCTGCTTGTCACCGCTGTCGGGGCAAAAGGGGAAGACGTGGTGATGGCTCTCTTTCTTGGCACGGTCCTGGCAGTAGCCTTTGCCCCACTTGGTCTCGTCTCTGCGCCGCGGGAACTTGTCGAAGTCGTAATGGTGCCGCTGGCGTTTCCTCTCCTCGTCTTTACCGCGGTGATCCTTGTCTCGCTGTCTGCGACACTGCTGCTGCTGCTGCTGCTGTTCCTTGTCACTCTCAGCCTGACCTCTAGTGAAGACATCCACTGCAATTTTTGCTTTTTTGTCCTCAAAGTTGATGATCAAAATACAATTAAATAAAACTAAAAAGGTGAAAATAAAACAAAAAGTAAATGACAGGAATTTTCTAACTTTATTAGCACGTATATTAGCACTTATTACTTAAAATGATTGAGGCCATAATGTAATTTAATTAATTAAATTTAATTAAAAATTTAATTCTATCTGCCCATCGATTTTCTCTACTACTTGTCCTCATTAGGGTCACGGTTAAGCTGGAGCCTATCCCATCTGACTCTGGATGAGAGGCTAAAAGTGGAATTAATTCATTCATTATTAGTTTGATTAAATGAATTTGAAATACAATTTATGAATTACGCTGGCGACCAGTCCAGGGTGTACCCCGCCTCTCGCCCGAAGACAGCTGGGATAGGCTCCAGCACCCCCGCGACCCTCGTGAGGAAAAAGCGGTAGAAAATGAATGAATGAATGAATTTATGAATTACGTTTTTACTATTATCATCACAAATTTCCTATTATAATTATTAGTAGGAGTATTAATATTGTGATGAGCAAGTCAAGGGTTGTAGCTCTTTTGTCTCTACACTACATGACTACATAAGTTATATTTCTGTATTTCTGGTTCTATGGTTATCATCACACTTTCCCTATTTGCCTTTTGGAGTGTCCTTGTAAGGTGGCATCAAAAAAACATGAAAAAAGCAAAATATTTGCCCATGCTTACTTTTCCTTGGTGTCCTTGACCTTTATCTGTCCATTTGATTTGTCCCATTTTCCCCTCTCTGTCTCCTCGCTCTTGTCCTTCATGCGGTCCGAGTCAGCGTCCTCATCACGGTCGCTCTTCTTCAGGAGCTGTAAGTCCACTCTTACATAATCACAGGAAACACTATACAAAATGTACCATTTTTACCTTAATTTTTATGTCTTTGTCCGACAGTTTCTTCTGTTTGTCCGCCTCTTTACGTTTGCGCCTCTCCTCCTCACGCCGCTTTCTCTTCTCCTCCTCCCGTTGACGCTTCTTCTCAAATTCCCTTCGACGGCGCTCCTCTCGCTTCTCCTCTCGTATTCGCTGTTATGATTTTTTTTTATTATCATCACAAAAAACTAACATTTATATGTTTTTATTGATGTGTCTTACCTGTTTCTCCATTTTCTTGTTTTTGATGTACTCCAGCAGGGGTGTTGTCCTTTTGGCTGAAGCCAAATATTAATACAAAATATTAGGGAGAGCTTTGTGGAGGATGCAGCTAAACAGCTACCTCAATCTAACCTCAAGAATGCTCTAATGATAATGTTGCCTGTGATACATACTGTACTGTACTGTGCTGCTACTGCCATCTCGTGGTGTTAAAAAAATGACACCATGAATAAGTTGAGTTTGACATGCATGTTAAATGACGTTACCTATAAGTTCTTTGGTTTTGGCTTCGATCTCCCCCAACAGGGTCTCGGGGTTGGCCATGGATTTCTCCTCATCACATGAATAGTTCTCCAAGAAGCGCTTATATTCGGGGTCTAAGGGGATGAATCGACATTACATTTCTCTGCCTCTTCATATGCAGCACATGAAGAATAGCTCATTACCTTCCTCAATACTTCCGGCTTTAGCATCTTTCTTCTTTAGCTTCTTCTTCGAGATCTTCTGGAAGGGGGCAAACTCAACCACAGCAGGGAACTCCTGGCCTGAAAAAACATGACATTGTATTTTATGACACTGTTACACCAATACACATCACCTGTAGAGAGATGTGGCATCTGTAAAGCTGTTCACAAAGGAGTGCTACAGTGCTGTATGCAAAGGCTGAAAGAAATAGAAAAAGAAGATCACATCATCACCTTTGTTGTCGATGAAGACGTAGCCATCAAATCTGTCCCGAAATAGAAGGATGTCCTCCGGGTTTTTAAAGTTGATGTAGGCTCTGGAGAACAGGTGGGGGTACAGACTGAGGACACAGAAGAGAAAAGGGGTTGGTACAGTTTAAAAAAGGGGTGTTTATGTTGATGAGAAAAAATACCTCTGATCGGCCGGGAAGAACTCAAAGTAGTCGTAGGACGGCAGCGGGCTGAGTTGTTCTTCTAGCTGCTCCTTGGACAAGTGAGGTGGGAGCCTTCGAATGACCACCTGCAATCAGTCAATCAAATATTAGTTAGTATTCTGGATCTATTACAAAAGACACCGAATGAATGACAAAATACCACAAACTATGACAGCACCCACTTTCAGTACTCGAAACATAACAACATGGCTCTCAACCGAAATTAAATGAATTTCATATTGTACTATATTTAGGTAGGTACTCACAACTACTGAATGATCATAAAAGATGATGATGAAATTTTCTGTGCCTTATGATGATTATGAAGACGTATCAACAACCAATCAGCAGGAAGTAAAAATGAAGACACAACATTCAAACATCACACTAACATTTCAACATTCTATTCCATAAATGAACAAAACAAAAATATTTTCTTCATTTACAGGTATTGGTATTACAGGTATTATAAGATAAGACACATGTCATTATACTTCTACTATCTCACTATATGGTAGCATCCAAAGAAGCTGCTGCTGGAGTACCCAGCATGCTTTGCAAATCTCACAATTACTGTAGTAGTAGTAGTAAGTATTATTGCTATGTGAGTCTCCCAAATTTCCCAAGGGAGGATACTGTCCACTTTATTAGGCACACCAAGCACATACAGCCCCTCCAATACAAAGACTGTACTACAAAGATAATCATGACATGCATCCGTGTAACAGTTTATTATTGTTTGGTGTAGAATTACTGAGAGATGTTACTTATATGCTAGCAACCCCATTTAGCATAAAATGTAGTATCATGCCTGTTTATACGAGTGTGTTTCAGTGCATTGTTGTTTCTGCTGGTCTTGTCTTGGAATGTGAGGATGTACCTAATGAACTGTCCGTGAAGATAGGTTGTTAAACGCTTTCGTATATGTTTTTCAATCTCCCACAAAAGTCATACATGTGCCAATACTGGCCAAGCTGAATGATTGAATAATGTAAATTCGGGTGGTAATAGACCCTGCCTCTCGCCCAAGAGTCGGCTGGAATTGACTCCGGCATTACTAGGCGAAGCTGGTGGGAACGAGCGGTATGGAAAATGATAGGTATTTGAGTGAGTCTCTGTCCGCGGTGCTGAAAACCTCCCGCCGTCCGCCATGTTTGTTCCAACAAGCAACATAAACAATAATAGAAGAGGTCGCTTCCATCGTACCTTCGTAAAAACCTCCTTCTTCTCTTCTTTCTGCTTGGGAATGTTGTCCAGCTCCCCCGAATCGTCCCTGAACTTGATCTCCACGACACCCTTGTCCTTCGTGGCTGTCATTTGTTCTTTTTCAGACCTCATCTCGATCCATTTCTCGAGCTTTTTTCTCGCCTGCCCGGGCAACGTAGGTCTTTGATGTGTTCTCGCGAGATGGAGCAAATCTCGCGAGCCCAGTTTGCCTTTGTAACGAGTTTTCAAAGAGGTGCTTCGTCAAAGGATATTATTTTAGGAAGAAATTCAAAGTCATTATTTAAACTAGGCTTACTGCAGGCTAAGTAAATCATTTCAAATGTAAATTAATAAACGGGAATTATGTATTATACATGTTTATATCACAATACGGTGGCCAGTTATTAAAATATTTGCAATGCTTCATC
Source organism: Doryrhamphus excisus (assembly GCF_030265055.1). NCBI lineage: Eukaryota > Metazoa > Chordata > Actinopteri > Syngnathiformes > Syngnathidae > Doryrhamphus > Doryrhamphus excisus. The sequence continues at coordinate 14,287,974 of NC_080474.1, forward strand.
TTTTAAATATTTGTTCAATTTAATATTAAACTTCCATTCTTTTTAAACATACTATTATACAGGTCTTCAATGACCGGCTTACTCACCAGACATGTCCATGTTGGACATCAGAATATAAGGTGTTTGAAGCAAATGGTGGTCACACCAGATACTGAACGGTTTTCGGACCCCCACCCACTGTAGTTAAACTGCACATTTTAGAGTGGCCTTTTATTGTGACAATTGTGGCCTGTGCAATAAGGTTAATTTCTTTTGTCAGATCTCAAGGTTGATGATTATAATTCAAACAAATGTTTTTTTGAGTGTGAGAAAATGTTATTGTCTGTGTGAGAAAAGTCTAAAAGTGTTCGGTGAGAGGTTTTAAAGCCTTAAAACATGTATTCTTATTGTAAAAAAAAACAAAAAAAAACATGTTACTTGGCAGATTTCACTGATTGGAGCCTATTTTGGGTACACAGCCCCGTAATAAAGGAGAGAACACTGTAAAACAATACTAATTAAACTTTCCAACTGTTCTTATATTCCTAAATACCTGCATTGAAATAAATGTATTTAAATATATTGATTGCAATCTTCTCATTCATCTGTTGTACAGTACATGACGCATACACATATCTATTAGCTAAAATCCTTAAAGATGAATGAATTATTTATTGAACTTGAGTTGCTGGGCGCTTCTCTTCTGCTTTTATGGCTCTGATGCCATGGTAAATATCCACAGGTCTTGTCAAGAGGAAGAGCATTAAAAGTGACTACAAGTGTATTTAATACGGTTAGTTTGTGTCCTTCCAGAGTACAAGGCACAAGCTAACTTGTCTCTTAGCTTTTTGGCTTTGCATTGCCATATCTTCAAAGTGGCAACACCAGGATCTACTGCACAACCCAAGAAACCTGGCTTATCTTCTGGCATGCGTCTCCGTGACAAGCTGTTGCTATGACAGTTCTGCCGCCAGGTTTGATGTGTGGGTATAAAAAAAAAAAAAAAAATCACGTGCTGGTGTCCGACAAGGTGTCCAACATCACGTCGCTTTCATACATGTCGCACTCCAGTGTCAACGACAACCGCAGGGGCATGTCCAGCACCATCTTGTCCTGACTGGACAGCGGTGTCTCCGTCGACATGGCGCTGGCGTCCTCAAGCCTCGGTGAGGCCAGCGTGTCGCCAGGCTCGGTTTTGTGGAGTACCTTGATCAGGGCCGGAGTGTCCATGCTGCCTTGGACCTTGTCATCAATGTCGGTTCCTGCTTAGCAGATGAAATTGCAGATAGTAGATAAAAGTTATATAGTAGTCAATAAAACTAGAAAAATATTGAAAACCACTTAAAGACAACCACTGAACTGGAGATAGACATTTTAGCGACAGAAAGTGGCATGCATGTCTCTGTCCTGGCTGCACACCAAAATAGGGCTAAAGCAACAATACATCAATGTCACTAATTAAAAGTCACGCAGCATCCCAATAAATATCAATAGATTAAATCAAAAGGTGCATCGTACCTACATAGGCGTCCGTTTCGCCAATGTACATGTTGATGCAGTGACCAAGCATTGTCACGGAAAACGCGTCATCTCGTTTCAGTCCAAGTGCCTGCGTAGAAACCACCCCAACAAAATTAAAAATGTATTAAGAGTATTTCCATTAAGTTCAAGCAACACAATGCTCTATACACCCATTTGTTTTTTCTACCGTGTGGAAGTAGTCAATGGCGCTCTCAAAGTTGCCCATGAGACTGTGCACGTAGCCTATAGCAGCATAGGTGGAGGCATGCTGGGGGATCAGCACCAGGGCTTGACGGTGGTACTCCAGAGCCTGGTCGTACTTTCTACAGAAATACATATATTAGTTAAAAACAATAGTAAAAAAAAAACATATTATAGGGCCCCGCAACCCTAGTGAGGATAAGCGGCATAGAGAATGGTTGGATATTAGAGGGATGGTGCAGGATTACTTACTTCAGTTTACGACATACGTGACCCAGGTTGTTTAGCAAAGGCTCCCATTTGTCTACAGTCACCTTAAAACAGTAGTAATAAAACAGCTGAGTCACTTTTGTAAAATAAAAAGATAATTTGTTTTGCTGGCACTTACTTCATTCCCGATGGCTTTTATCTTCTCCATCGCATCAAGGAAATACTTCTCAGCCATCTTCCAGCTAGAGCATAGTGGGGGAAAAAAGGTTTTTTACACAACTAAACATCTCCACAAATGGGAGCTGTCCCGGATTGATGCATTTGTATAATGTGTGTGTGTGTGTGTGTCTGTGTGGAAGAGTGACTCACTCTCCATTCTGAAATGCAACCACGGCCACCTCATGTATTACAAATGGGTCCTCTGGAGCAATACTCAGCGCTTGGCTGAAGAAGCGCTCTGCCAGCTTGGAATTGTTGGTCAGGCCATACTCCAGTCCAATGTACAGCATAGGTAGGTGGCATCTACATGACAAAACAAACACTATTATTGAACACTATGTTTTGTAAAACTAATCAAAATGTGGCCGATATTATTGGTAAAGATAAAACACAGTGGCATAATTTGAACACTATGGTGAAGAAAAAAGTTGCACCACTTGACTGCTGCTTCGGGGAAAAGGAGTAAAATATTGACTGCTTGGCACAAAGCAACAGATGGTGCTATAACCACTCAGCATAAGGCCAATTTAGTCAATCAGAAACCTTTTTAAAAAGGCATGTTTGACACAACCTTTAAAGGGGACCTATTGTGCCTTTTCCACTTTTCTAACCTATAAATGTTAAACAATAAACGATAAATTTTTTTTGCTCATTTTGAAGTGAGCTCTGAAAGACATTTGGTTTCAAAAGGTTCCCGGGAGGGAACCAGTACATTTGAGATGAGCATAACCAAATTTGTGAACTCCAAGCTCACCCTTTCATTAGCTGGGCGGCTGTGAAGTAGGCAGCCATGGCCTGGTCATGCTCGCTCTCCATTGCAAACGAGTGACCATAGGCAATCCAAGCAGGACCGTACGTCCTCTCCAAGGTGGTAGCTTTGCTGTGGGAAAGGCAAAACAATCACCATCGAATTACCAAATGCCTTACCTCTAGATGTGCACTTTATTGTGCACTGGCTTAATAAATAAATACCTGAGGTAGCGACGGGCGTTTTCGTTTTTATGGCCGACCATCAGATAGTAGCAGCCCACGGCAAACCAAGACACCTGCAAACATGTATATATATTTTTGTCTTAGCTCATAATTGAAATGAATGAAAACCTAAGTGGTGTAGAGGCAACACTTACTGGGTTGTTGGGATACAAGTCTACAAGTTTGTGTGAGAGGTAAAACAACTCTGCAGGACAAAACATACACATAAATAAAAATATTTTTAATTGAAATTTCAGTATTGATTCATGAAATACTGTGTGTTACCGTTTGCTTTTCCGAGTTCTACTAGCGTTCCTATATGCACTGGTAAACAGGTAGCATGGAAGGGGTCTTTCACCATTACCCTAAAAATGCACAAAAGGAAGACAAAGTGGGCTGCTGCCGTACACACACACACACAGGCACGCACACAAAATCACATTTATACAAGACAGTGACTTACATGGATGTAAGCTTGTAGCACATCTTAAAGTCACAGTTGTAATAATGTCTCTCTGCAAGAGACACCACCATGTCCAGATTGTCCTGGAGACCATTGACAATGGCGGGCACAACCAAGTCACTGGGCTTGTTGTACTGTAGCGAGGATACACAAAAAATTAGCAGGGCAATATGATGCATTCACAGACCACAACATTAGTTAATCTGCACATTTGCTTTTACACTCAGTTTATCGGTCGTATTTGATCAATTAAGACATGCTTATTATTGTCGTTGTTTGAGGTGTGAGAATTGCACTGCATGATGTCAATAGTTGTTTCTAAAATGGTAAGCAATTGTGAGAGAGTGGTCTGGATGGACATTTATTCAAAATTAGCCACATGAGAAATTAAAAATGTGCTGCTTTGTGTCTTCCCTATCTAACAAAAGACATCAACAGTCTCCTACCTTCTTTAACTTGTTCTCAAAGAGAAAACGAAGCAGCTCCTCTTCTTCTTCTGTGCACTGCTGGCTCAGAGGTAGTGATTCCAGGAAGTCTTTCTCTATTAGAAACAAAGATTCGTTGACAATTTTGCATGACTGACAGGATGGAAAATTAAAAACAAAACATATCTGGAACTGGCCTTCACCTTCCTGGGCTGTAAGCATGTGGTGCGATGTCAAAAGGTCGAAGGCTTCAAAACAATACACATCCAGCTTCAAGGCCTCTTTGTAGCTGGAGGTGGCCAACGGCCTGTTGTCCATAGCGTCATAGATCTTGCCACGCAGGAGGCAGATGGAGCTGCTGATCTTAAATATAAAAACATGTTTCTTGAGTCCACTTGTTTTTGAACCTTTTGCTTTGAAGTGCCACTTCCCCTTCCGGTTTGTGTGTGTTTATCAGTGCAGAAGTTACTGCTGATATAAGTTTTCAAATGTTAGTTAGAATATTTACAACACATTTGAAGATTCAATGGCGAAATGATTTATGATGTTATGACACTTATTATATGCAGGTATATTTGATGCCATTGTTACCAATCAAATTAAACTTATTTATAAACCACTTTAAAACAACCACAGTAAAACAAGGTGCTGTAAGAGAATAATAAAATATATGAAAAGAACAGAAACCTCACAAAAACCAAAATTACCCCAAGAGCGCAGCAACAACTCATTCAAGAGATCAAAAAGTCCCCACAACAACATCCAAAGATCTGCAGGTCTCACTTGCCTCAGTTAAGGTCAGTGTTCATGACTCCATCATAAGAAAAACACTGGGCTAAAACGGCCTACATGGCAAGTTCCAAGACGAAAAACTACTGCTGAACTAAAATAACAGGCTCCTCTCAATTTTGCCGGAAGACATGTTTATGATCCCTCAAAAAAACACTCTGTGTGTGGTCTGACTAGACAAAAGTGAAACTTTTTGACAGATGTGTGTCCCATTACATCTGGCATAAAAGTAAAAACAAGTTGTACCAACAGTAAAATACAGTGGTGGTAGTGTGATGGTCTGGTGCTGTTTTGCTGCTTCTGAACCTGAAAGACTTGCTCTGATAAACGGAACCATGAATTCTGCTGTCTACCAAAAAATCATGACAGAGAATGTCTGGCCATATGATCGTGACTCTTGAAACCAACTTGGGGTGTGCAGCAGGACAATGATCCAAAACACACCAGCAAGTCCACCTCTGACTTGTGGCTGAAGAAAAAGAAAATGAAGACCTGAAGATGGGTGGTCCGCTTTACGAGTCAACGATATTCCGTGTCAGAGGGAATTCGTTTACATAGCGCGTTAGATGGGTGAGGGTTAGCTGCCGGTGCTGTCCATTTCTTCCAAGAGGAGCCTTTGGAGTGGCCTAATCAAAGTCCTGACCTGAATCATATTGATATGGTGTGGCATGACCTTAAGATGGTGCTTCATGCTGGAATACCCTACAATGTGATTGAATTACAACAACTCTGCAATGATGAGTGGGCCAAAATTCCTCCACAGCGCTGTAAGAGACTAAATGCAAGGCATCTCAAATGCTTGCCTGAAGTTGTTGCTGCAAAGGGGGGCTCAAGCAGTTTTTATGTTAAGGAGGCAATCACTTTTTCCCCACAGAGGGCCATGTAGGTTTGGATTTTTTACCTCCCTTAATTAAAAAAAAAAGTTTCATTCAAAAACTGCATTTTGTGTTCATTTCTGTTGTCATTGACTAATATTAAAATTTGTTTGATGATCTGAAACATTTAAGTTTGACAATCAGGAAGGGGTAAATACATTTTCACACCACTCTGTGTGTGTATGAGACAGTCATGAGTGACAGCCACGTACGCCTGTCATCGTATTCGGCCTGGATTGAAGTGTCCCACAATAATTTTTATGCAGTTTTGTTTGCAGCTGTGAAAAATATAGACATTTGTGAGGCGGCTGCAGTCTTCTAAGACTTTTTGAATTTTTAAAAATGCCATCTTTCACCACTAGCAAACAATCCCTTTGGGAGAATTGTGTGATATAAATAGAATAAATAGTTTTCTTCCTGAAATAAATTTTTCAGTACTGAAATTTACTTACAGAGGCAGGTGACATGTCCCAATCCTTGTTTGGCTCCGGCGTCTCAACCTCCTCCTTTGTGTTCCTCTCTAGTGGCTTCTTACAGCTTGGCTCCTCTGCCAGAATATCCAAGGCCTGCTGGAACTCTTTCGCAGCATACTAGCAAAACAAACAGTCCCTAATCAGTTCAATCCAACTCCAGCTTCCATTATTATTATGCTTAAATAGGAACTTACATGGCACCGTGCAGCCAGACACTGACAAGCTCCATACAGCTGCATTGGAGAGAATAACAGTCACAATAGTTATCAATGAAACTTACATGTCCTTCTATGTATATCTAATTAAACTTTGCTACAAGCAGACATTCTGTGTGACACATATCAGCCAAAACATTGGGTCCGCTTCAACTGTTTAAAATGCTTAAATAACTCTTGGAAATACCTTATCAAGTTTCCTGGATCGGAGTGCGTGTGAGGCTCTGTGATATTGTGATGTCAGGAAAAGGCACTGAGCAAGCCAGTAGATGTCCTGGGGATCCTCTGAAGGACATAAACAGAAAAATAGAAAGTAAACATCTAATCTAAACATCATTTTAATTTGGTCTTGAATGCAACATCAACTTTGAAAGAGACAATCTGAATCAATAATGTTCCTCACTGGGGCTGACCACATGGCGTTCCTTTACTTCCTGAGACCCAGAAAATAAACAGCATTGCTGTTTTTTTTGCATTAAATATGCCACAATAGTGTTTTCTACATTGTCCTTTGCAGTTTTCTTACATTTTCTTTCTTTCTTTTTTTAAATAAAACTTGAATTATTTCCAATGAAAAGCAATTCATAACTGTTGGCATACTTTTGTTCCAATTGTTTTCTACAAAACATGTTGGTTGGTATGGCAGCCGTTTCGGGAAGACATGTGTCCGATATCGTTTGACAAACCTCAACAAGGATGTCCTCTCCACAGCACAGCAGCTTTCATTTTTAGTAATTTATTTTTCTTATGAATCAATATTGTTCACTGAAACGCACAATTGCGAAATTATTTCCGGATACTGATTAAGCAATAACTTATCTGTAACAAATTTGATAGTAGCAGTCCATCATCACGCTGGCGGCTATTGACTTACCATGAGAAAGAGATGCTACCTTGTCGGCCCAAAACAGCGCAGTTTGATAGTGTTGCTGTAATTACACATACATACCAAACAGGCACTCCAATGTTATTATGTTAAAATAAGCACGTTGACAGCAGTTTTTAACTACACTTCAACGCAAGCTAACACTCAGCTAGCATCAAGCAAACTACCAAATAACACCATTACCTGGTCAATGAACTGCCGTACTCGCTTCCGAAGTCGCTCCAGATTCATGTTGAATCTTTATACGCAGCAGTTCTGGATATATATCACAAATAGGTCATTTTAAAGAGCCAATAACAAAGTTACCTTAATGTGCTACAAGTACTACCTTGCCACTGTGTGAAACCACGGCCGTATACAAATTCAGGGTCTGCAGCCTTCGAAGTGCGCATGTGTGGTATACTGACGTCATAGTGAGCGAACGCTATAGCCAATTGCAGGGTACGACGCCTCCGAAACACCCATCCGACGCGTTTGACGTTTGGCGACACGTTCGGGTGCTGCTCCCATTGAAGCCACTCCTCATGTGTCGGGCACTAATGGATTGTTTAGTTTATATATTTTTTTATAGTAGCTATCTGTTTAATACTGAGCATTTCAATAAATGACCATATAAACAATAAAAGTGGACTTTTTGGACTAGAAATGTAATTTATAGGTATATCGATGAGCTGTTTACGAGTCGACAGATTTGATTCTTTTTTACGGAGTTGAACCAAAAGAGTGAGTTCAACTAGCCGACCTATCCAAAATTTCCATCACTGAAAGCCACGATCTGGTCAACTAAATCAGCTAAATAAACTGAACAGTCCTAGAAGAGCACCACCCCTGATTAGTAGTTTAAAGCTATTGCTAATATGAAGTGGAATTAAACAATTGCAAGGAATTGTAAGAGCAGAATATCTTCCTTATTCCCAAATCTTAGCAATGAAGGCAGCGGATGCAATATCAAGGACATGATCTTCATTTAATTTGGTACTCATTATTATATATAGAAACACTCAAATAAGACATTTGTTTCCTCTTTTCAACTGTCATCTGTAGAAACAGGATTGCCTCAAAACCTGGTGAAAGTCTTCTGTTGCATCGTTACGTAGTTTTCCTATGGCTTCTTTTGCTGTTGTTATCATGTCAGTTTATTTTGTCTTCATTTTTGTTTTGCTTTCAACTTCATTGTCAACACTTTAATGGTGTTGTGCTGTAGCTTCATCCATTGCTGCTACTTTGTCGCTACTCTTTTTGCTGGCCGTCTCCTTATTGACACACAGAATATTATGCAAATAAATACAATTTCAAACAAACAGAATAATTTATCACTATTTCTACGCAAATAAATTAATTTTTTAAAGTCATTTTGTTAAATAAAATACATTTTAATTGTTAAAGTGGCCTGTTGATAACAACAACAGTAAAAACCTGTTGATGACGTCTTTTTCCTCCTGGGTAGCGTGCGATGGCATCCATCACTGTCAGTTTTTTGAGCCAGTCTTGGTGCCAGTTCCTGACGTCATACTGAGACTTACACCGGTTCAGACGCAGCAGGATCTCTTGGTTCTCTCTAGTGATTCGGTCCAACTCTCGTTGTCGTTTCTCCATACCCAGACTACACAAAAAAGATGGGTTTTATCGCCATGTACGTAAATACCTGTATATTCCTAATTTATTTCAAGACGTACCTTTTCCTCTCGTAATCATTCTTGTTGTCGATCCTCCCAGTGGTCATCATAATGTGGGATATTTTGCCTTGGAGTCGACTGTTTTCCCTCTGAATCTTCATTGTCAACTCATCTTTTGAAGTCTTCTATATAAACAGTCGATAGTGATACCTTCATTCCTGTCCTCTGCAAGTTATTACTGATGTCATTCACTGTTATTTAAGGTCTTTCTTTACAGCTCTTACAATGGTTCTCTCATCAATTGTTGTTGTTTACCTTGATATACCTGGTCGACCTCTGTTACTTTGTACACCAATGGTTTATTTCTTGTTCACAAAATTCCAAATGGTTGTACTGGCTATGACCAATGTTTGTGCAACAATTCTTTCCGTCTTCTCTCAGATTCACAATTGTTTGTTTTTCACCCATATCGTTATTTTGTGGGCCGCACAGGGGTTAGTGGTTAGCATGTTGGCCACACAGTCAGGAAATCAGGAACACCTGGGGTCGATTCTCCGCTTGGGCATCTTTGTGTGGAGTTTGTATGTTCTGCGAGCATAGGTTTTCACATTCCAAAAACATGCTAGGTTAATTGGCGACTCCAAATTATCCATAGGTATGAATGTGAGTGTGAATGGTTGTTTGTCTATATGTGCCCTGTGATTGGCTGGCGACCAGTCTAGGGTGTACCCTGCCTCTCACCCCAAGACAGCTGGGATAGGCTCTAGCACCGCCTGCGACCCTCGTGAGGAAAAAGCGGTAGAAAATGAATGAATGAATGAATGTGAGTGTGAATGGTTGTTTGTCTATATGTGCCATGTGACTGGCTGGCGACCAGTCCAGGCTGTACCCTGCCACTGGCCCAAAGTCATCTGGGATAGGCTCCAGCATACCCCAGCTATATTCTCGTGAGGATAAGCTCCATAGAAAATAGATTGATGGATCTTTGTGTTGCTTTCACTTCTATAAATGCAGTCAACTGAGCATAGGCATTCAGTGCAATTGATTGATTGAATGAACAATGTAATAGGACACACCTGGGCAACAAAACACACCTGTCACATGCTCCAATAATTGTGCTCACATGAAAAATGAGTGGGTTCAAACAAAAGGGGCTATCTTCTAAGTTGAGCATCCAATCGAGATGTAAATGATAGTATTGTACATGATAAATTGACAAGATATGATTTGAGGGCTATGTCAGTAGCAGCCTCCTCCATTGCTAAGAATTAGCAATAAGTCTTTAGATTAAGTGATTGTAGAGATATGCACCGAGTATCACACCCCTAGCAATCGGTTGACTGTGCTTCTCTAAAACATCCAAGACCCTGGGCCATCACGCATGTTCCTTTGCTTCCAATGACCGAAGATGAAAATGGCTGTAAATAGCAGTATTAGTTAGATACCGTGAAAGATTTTCAACACATCAACAAAACCAGAATGGAAGTTTGCAACGTCTGTGGATTTTACAAGAAGGATGGAAAACTGCCATCTATAAGAGCAGCTGTGAAGTATCCTGTCAGCACAACAAATCCTGACCAGCAGATCAACAGAGGCAAGTAAGCTAGCCTTTTTTCTTGGGTGACTGCTTATGTTTTTGGTTTGTAACATGTTCGCTTTTAAATGTTACACCTCAAATGTTCAAAACATGATGCTAAGGCTGATATGTTGCATGCTGACTATAGGTGTGGACTCAAATCATGTGACTTTGACTAAAGTTAGTTAGAACTGGAGTCAGTGTTGATGACTTTGGACTAGACTTGACAATATCATCACTGACTTGGACTTTCACTGCAGTTAGGTTTTTTCAGTGAATTTGTTGAGTAAAATGTTTCATAATTATTATATAATTTCTAGTAAGACGACATATTTTCCATTTGAATCTGCCTCATTGACTGCATCTATTAACGTCCAGTCAGGTTTAAGGACAAACAACAAATGTGTGGATTATATTTTTATGCGCTGACTCAATCCTGAATGTTAGGTCAGCACTCTTTTGTGACAAAGGCTATGTTCACACTGCAGGGCATGATGCCTAATTCAGATTTTTTTTGTTCAAACCCGATTTTAGATCAAATTTTCATTTCTCTCAATTTTTGTCTCAATTTTGCCAGAAAACATCTGGATGATTCCCAAGACTTTTTATAAAATATGGTCTGAATAGACAAAAGTTTGACTATTTCTAAGGTGTCTGTCCCATTACATCTGGTGTAAAAGCAATGCAGCATTTCTGAAAAAGAACATTATACCAATAGTAAAACGTGGTGGTGGCAGTGTGATGGTCTGGGGCAGTTTTGCTGTTTAAGTACCTGGAATTCATGTAACCATGAATTCTGCTGTCTACCGAAAACCCCCGAAAGAGAATAGCAGTTTGTTAGTAAAATGAACTTGGGTCCTACAGCGGGGCAATGACCCAAAACACACCAGTAATCATTTTGAGATGTTGTGGCATGACCTTGAAAAGGTGCTTCATGCTGGTAAACCCTCCAATGTGGTTGAATTACAGCAATTCTGCAAAGATGAGTGGACCTTCACAGCACAATGAGGGTCTACTCATTGCAAGTTATCGCAAATGCTTGATTGCAGTTGTTGCCCAACCAGTTATGTTTAGGGTGCAATCACCTTTGCACACAGGGCCATGATGGTTGGCATTTTTTTTGTCTTCCCTTAACAGTTCTGTGTTCAGGTGTGTTGTCAAAGACTACGATTTAAACTTGTTTGGCGTTGTTTGGATTAATAAATTGAAATCTCACAGTTCCAATACCTTTAGTATCTTCAGCCTCAAAGACAGGTGATCATAAGTCATTGGAGCTGTTGTGTCTACTGTTGGTTTCATGGTCATCAACTATAGGAGACATAAAGACAGAATATAAAGACGACATAAGGTGTTTTTTTTAAAGTCAAAATTACCTTTTTTCTGTGTAAATCATATGAGAGCTGGTCCCATTTCTGTTGAAGGTACTTGTTCCCACTGGGCAGCACTGGTTGATATGCCAGATGTGATAACATACTGAAAAACAGGGCAACACAATAAGGTCTAATTGCAGAAAATAAGTATAAGTACAAATATGCGTATTCACCTCACTGAAGTTACACCTGCAGGAGAATGTTTTCAAGCCTGAGTTTGTTTTTCAAGGTAACTCCTGGTTACCTTGGCAACAGCAACAGCAGTAGACAGCTGAATGGTTTCTATTTGGACACACACGCACACACATGCACACACACAAAAAATTTTAATATAACATTATTAACAAATGTAAAGTGCATTAGATTAGAGATCTGAATCTCAATGGGGGAAAAAAATCTTTGGTATGTTCCAGCACGACTACAATCAGACCTTGAAAATGTACTGCTTAACTAATACACTCAGAAACACACTCAGCCACAGAATAGAACAAAATACATATTAGTATTACATATATTTGCGCCAGAGAGAAAATTACTATGATTTTGTTGAATGAATCCCATTGATATGGTTTGTGAATGAATTTGAATACAGGAAAACAGTGTCTCCTACTGGTCATATCTAGCTATGGCAGCTTGTATGTTAATTTTAATATCACTAGTTTGAAGTTTGCACTGGTGTAGCAGTAAAATGCACACTATTTAACAAAAGGAGACAAACAGAATATTAATATAAAACACAATAAAATATGATAAAAATGAAAAAAACGGGTTGTTTTTGCTGGACAGCACATCCAATCAATTCAAGTTAATTTATTTTGCATCACTGACAAACACTAACCCCGCAGCACACATTCATAAACTACCTTGCATGTCTGATCCCTCACTCTGTCAAATAATATATACAATAGTGTGTAAAAAATGAATAATAATTGGCGACCACTGTTCTTATAGCAAAAGATGAGCTCACTATTTTCCTAGCACATTTCATGAGGTATTTTGCACTTTCAAATTTGTATAAATGACCAATATTATTGAGTAATAAAGTGTATAGGCTATTGAACCCTGTTTTGGTTTCTTATTCCAAATGCCTTGTGCATACGAGCAGTCGCCAAGGTGATCACCATTCATGTTTTTACAGAGTTCCACTCCCAAACGTCTGCAGTCAGTGCTGAAACTGTGACAAATGCCTGCATGGCTGCTCATATTTTCCTAAATCGTCCATCCCCCGGGGGTGAAACTGTGAACGAGATCAGGAGTCAGTGCATTTCCCCAAGGTCACCATAAAGGCGTTTTTTGCGTGTCTGTGTGATGGAAAGTGACTAAGGTAACACATCCCATGAGGGCATCCTGTTTAGAGGTGCAGAGCTGCATCACACTCCTTTGTCAGATCCCTGAAATCCACACCTCGTCTCTCTTGCTGACTTTATTTTGTCACATTAAACTTGCAGAATAAAAGAAAATGTGTCTTATTTCCACTTGTTTGCAGTTTCTGCAATTGGCAGCATGGGCTTACTAAGAATGAGATGATGCAGATGATGATATGCTGTACATTTTATATATATATATATATATATATATATATATATTATTTTTTTGGTTAATATCGCAGCATATTTACACCATACTTGCAGATCTGGAAAGCCCTCATCAAGACCTTCAATTTTACATATGACTCGATATGCTTTGTTACAATTCGATTTTCAACCTTCTTCCTAGTGAACTTTGACCTCAGGCTCACCTTAAGGTTGAAGTGAATCACCACTCAAAACATCTTAGGTGGGCAGCTAACCTTCGCAATACGTTTTAATCCGCCAATTTTGGAGAATAGGATAAAAAGTGAGGCTGCACGGGTGGTTCGCAGACACGGGTTCGATCCCCCGCTCAGGCATCTGTTTGTGGAGTTTGCATGTTTTCTCCGGGTACTCCGGTTTCTTCCCACATTCCAAAAAGATGCTAGGTTAATTGGCGACTCCAAATTGTCCATAGGTATGAATGTGAGTGTGAATGGTTGTTTGTCTATATGTGCCCTGTGATTGGCTGGCCACCAGTCCAGGGTGTACCCCGCCTCTCACCAGAAGACGACTGGGATAGGCTCCAGCATGCTTGCGACCCTCGTGAGGATGAGAGGTATTGAACATGGATGGATGGAGGATGAAAATTGAAAACACCGAAAATTTTGTGAAGATTGTTTGACATTGCTATGACCTTGAACTTGAGCTGACACATTGATGCTTTGACATGCAGAAAGCTCTCAAACCAAATAATCTATATTATGTGTAAGAAATGATTTTGGTATTGACTTTAGCTCACAAACTTTGCTGAAGAAGTACCAAACATGTGTGCCATCACTTCATAACACAACACTGCTTATATGTCAACCGCCTGTTCTTTGTTTTCATTAGCAGCTGTTCACTATCTAGGGGCCTGGCATGAATACTACAGCCGTTCCCGTCATTTTTCAATCTGAATTAAAAAAAAAATAGCAAGCTTTTCTGACTGTGTGTGTTACCAGTGTAAAATAAGTATAGCAGCTGTTTTTCCCTGCATGGCTATTATTCCTTACCATTACTTCTGCACGTCCTGCAAGGTCAACAGGAGTCTGTGGAATCAGCACAAGTGAAAGATCTTTTTTTTCCTCAGTCATCTATGCTATTGATCCATCCACCGCAATGTAAAGTATCATTGCACCCTGGAGGATATTGTCTGACAATGTTGTCAGGAATCATTAGAATACTTGTTGTTGATTGCCAAGGCAGGAAGTGGCCCCCGGTGAGCACTATAACGGCCATCTTTTCTGGGTGAGATTAATGGACGGGGTCAAATTTTTCCACTTGGTCCCGAAGGCTTTAGTGTACACGTTTGCTTCCTGACTAATGACAATGTTCACTGCCATTACTGTACGAAAGACCTCATTCAGGATGGAAGTAGTACTGTGTCAACAAATAGAGAAAAGAAAGGGTTAGAGGTTTTTTCACTGAATTCGCTATCCTGTCATTTTGCATGAGAGCAAGTCTTACTGGCTGTCTTACTGTCATTGTTGCTTAATTCTTCAGAAAAATATTTCTAAACGTTCCATCATTTGTCATAAATAATTAACATTTGTCATACTTTTTTGCACATTACCATTTTGACATTTTTGTTTTGATCAAATAACGGAATTTGCATATGTTGTATATTACCGCAGTCCTCAATAGCTCATTTGTTGCCCTCGTATATCACTCCACCGTTATGCAACCCCAAGTCTTGTTAACTCGCTTAATTATTTATAGCCTTTTACAGCCGAGAGCATTAAATAAACTGCAGCGTGTATGTGCCAAACTGTCATCAAAACAACCACTTTTGGGGGTCAGGGAGGGTTGTCGAATTTGGATAAAGCCTACTTCCCAGTCAAATCCATTCCTCTAGAGCTTGGAGGCATTAATGGCCCGTCTTGATGGAGCCTGCGAGCGCTTTAAGAGTCGTTGACTATTCCGCCATCCATTAGCTGAAAAATGTGTTGACTTCAAAACAGGTTTTGATAAATCAGCTCGGACGGCTTATTCAGGTTTTGTTAAAGTCAGCCTTGCCTCTGTGGTTTGTTTTTTTATGGTTTGTGATTCTGGTAAAAATGATTACAGATGCTTTCCTTGTCTTGGAAGGAAGACATGCCTCCCTTAAGATGGCTCGAATGTCCATTTCCATTTGTAAAAGGTCAAGGTTGCCTTTGTAATGATTCCATTACACTGATTTGAGGGATACCACTGGGGATAGAGGAGCAAGCTTTGAACTCCTTTTTTTTTGGTCTTTTAAAATAAGGCTGTTCTTGGTTTGAATTTAATCTAGCCCTAAAACAAGGATAGTGTTGGAAAAAAGCAAACATAATACCCAAGTAAAAATGAATAGTGATGGTCGATGTTTTTCTTTATGGCGGCCATGTTTTTGAACCAATCTTAAGCAGGAAGTGAACAAATGTAACAGTTACTGATTGTAAAAGTACCAGATGGAGTGGTATGATTTAATACGATTTGCTTCTTCCTACTCCTTTTGGACATGTGGAACTGTGAACTGATTATATGATGCACTCAATTGTAATCTGATGCATGTTCAAATGAAATAAAAACATTACCATTACTCAATTTTTACGCACTTGTGCTTGTGAGTCCCTCTAAGGTGTATACCATATTCTACAGCAATTCGGCTGAACACCCTAAAGTTCATTCATTCATTTTCTACCGCTTTTCCTCACAAGGGTCGCGGGGGGTGCTGGAGCCTATCACAGCCGTCTTCAGGCGTGAGGCGGGACTGGTCACCAGCCAATCACAGGGCACATATAGACAAACCACCCTAAAGTTATGAAATGAAATGTTTGTAAAATGTCTATCACCTTTTAAAAGCAAAGCCAACATGTTTCGAACTCAAACTATGAACAAGCTGCTCTGCCGCTGTTGCTTGATGCAGTGTTTTTTGAATTTTTTAAATTTGAATTTTATGATGTTTTTCACCAAAAAACATCTTGTCAAAAATAAGTTATTCATACATTTCATTCATTTTCTACTGATTTTCCTCACAAGGGTGCTGCGGGGGGTGCTGGAGCCTATCCCAGCTGTCTTTGGGTGGGGTACACCCTGGACAGCCAATCACAGGTCAGTCTGACTTCCAGGGATTAATATCAGAGCCACAATGTGGTTTAAAAGTAATAACAAAAGCAACAGTGTACAACTGCATATTTTACATGTAAGGAGTGGAATAGTTAGTTACTCCAAACAAACATACAGTCACACTGTGAGGTTGGGTGGCTGTACTGATACTACATTAAATGTAGGAGGCCTTGTTCTTTAAGATAAAGAGCATATTACAAATTAATAATGCATGACACAATACAGGTTAACACAATGAGGGAATATGAGCTGTGTAAAACCTTGAAATGTTTTGAGAAATGTAGTCGTTCAGCACTAACAGTAGCCACGAGCGACACTTGATAGCCTCTGTATCATAGAGCTACAATATATGAAGGAAACAACATCAATCAATCCATCCATAAGCATCTTACTGTATGTTGTTGTCTACACATCACCCTGATCTACACCA
Source organism: Doryrhamphus excisus (assembly GCF_030265055.1). Classification (NCBI taxonomy): domain Eukaryota; kingdom Metazoa; phylum Chordata; class Actinopteri; order Syngnathiformes; family Syngnathidae; genus Doryrhamphus; species Doryrhamphus excisus. The sequence goes on from NC_080474.1 coordinate 14,304,831, forward strand.
TGGAGCTTGCCCCTTCAGAAACATCCCATCACAGTGTAAAGATGACTAATGGAAAAGTGCACTGCTTAGTTACTTGGTATGTGGTGCACACACACCTTGCCTCACCACTTCCATCACTTGCCCCAGATCATAAATATTTTCTCTATGGCTGACATGACCAGGCACAAACAAAGTGTTTTACATCATGGAACACCATTCTTTGTTTTTGGTATTTGATTGCTGAAAATATATCTCTGATATCATGCTGCCAAACAGTACCTAAACCAGGCATTGGTGACTCAGACTATGTTCACACTGCCTGATTCAGTTTTTGTTAAAATTCAATTACTCATGTCGTATGTGGTATTACATAAAACAATTTTTTTGGGCATCATACTCTGTAGTGTGAAATTAGCTTTAGCCGCTGACTAGGGAATCACCTTTTATTATGGGTGTATGTAGTTTATTTGGTCATAGAACCCACACAGAATGATGAACTGAGTTTCTCTGTCCTTTCTTTCGCTTAATAAGCAATGCACACTGTGTATTTCTGAGTGTACTTGCGTGTGCTTGTTTAATATGGCTGCAAAGAAACCCCCAGTGATGCCACAAGAAGTTGCCAGAACCCAGAATTGATCCAAAACCATAAAACTACAAAGACCATGAAATAAATGCATGGCAAAATGCTGCAAATTAAGAATACTGTAATGCATCAAAGCTGCAAGATCAAAAACAAATGCCAAAGAAATACTGCAACTACCAAAAACACACACAAAACAATACATGACAGAACGGCTACAAATTCAAGGAACCAAATGGATGTTTGCCAGGCTACCAGGGGAGGCAACGGAGAGACATCCATCTTTAACCTTCTGGTACCCAGAAAAGAAAAGCATGGAGCCCTTAGCATTCCAGGATTTTATGGCAAAATTGCCTAAAAAAGTCATACCCAAAGTAAATTTGGAGAAGAGCCATGGTATTAAGCTGTTTTGAAATCTAACAAGCTGAATTTTTTATCTGCCACAGAAAGAATCTAAGGGCTACTGACATTAAGGAAGATAAACTAAACACTGAAAACAAATGACTTCAGGGACGTGTATATATTTTTTGAAGAATGTGCATTCAAAATATCCAGTATGATGGAATGAAGTGGACAAAGGTATGAGCCCATATCTTGAGTCCTTATGTTACAAAATTTACAACCAAACACTGATTTTTAACATCAGGTGTTCCACATGTGTGCAATATGAAGACACAAGTCTTCGCTAACTTAAACACAGCGTCATTAGTTTGGTAAAATAAAAATACAGAAAAAACGCCAATGTCAGTTTGAATGTACTTTGCACGGCGGACGAGTGGTTAGCACGCAGACCTCACAGCTAGGAGACCAGGGTTCAATTCCACCCTCGGCCATCACTGTTCACATGTTCTCCCCGTGCATGCGTGGGTTTTCTCCGGGTACTCCAGTTTCCTCCCACATTCCAAAAACATGCTAGGTTAATTGGTGACTCCAAATTGTCCATAGGTATGAATGTGAGTGTGAATGGTTGTTTGTCTATATGTGCCCTGTGATTGGCTGGCGACCAAAGACAGCTGGGATAGGCTCCAGCACCCCCGCGACCCTCGTGAGGAAAAGCGGTAGAAAATGAATGAATGATTGAATGAATGCATGTACTTTGAGTTGATCTGTTGAGTTGGGTGAGGTGTTGGCCAAAAGTTTGATGTCCAGAGGTACAAACAATAAAATGTAGTAAATATGCACATCTTATGAATATAATGAAAGTCTCAAGCAGCAGTTAGTGTGTCTTTATGAATTAAGGCTTGGTGTTGCCTTACTATATACACATACTATACTCACTATACTTTACTGGATCATTGTCAACATAGTAGAACCTTTATTTGCTGTTGGAATATTGTGAGGTTTCAAAGGTTTTCTGCAATCAATTTTATATCTGGTTTAACATTAGTGCTGTGTGAGCATACAGTTATAATTGTATCAGCGAAATAAGCTTTCTAATGATATATTACGACGGCACGGCGGCACAGACCTCACAGCTCGGAGACCAGGGTTCAATTCCACCCTCGGCCATCTCTGTGTGGAGTTTGCATGTTCTCCCCGTGCATGCGTGGGTTTTCTCCGGGTACTCCGGTTTCCTCCCACATTCCAAAAACATGCTAGGTTAATTGGCGACTCCAAATTGTCCATAGGTATGAATGTGAGTGTGAATGGTTGTTTGTCTATATGTGCCCTGTGATTGGCTGGCGACCAGTCCAGAGTGTACCCCGCCTCTCGCCCGAAGACAGCTGGGATAGGCTCCAGCACCCCCGCGACCCTCGTGAGGAAAAGTGGTAGGTAATGAATGAATGAATGAATGATATATTACAGGGAATGGTATGCAAATAGGGGGCGGTTTCATCATGGTAATAAAAGATGGCCTGTGTGCTGGGGTGTTAATGGGTTAAATACATTTTTTTTTGCAGTGGATAACAGTGTCTTTGCGGCTGAATCATTCTTTAATCTGACTTTTCTCCTGTTTTGATGAGCTGTGTTGTGATTTTGGATGATTTTTGTGTTTGAAGTGGATATTTTAATAAAATATTTGATTAATAATGGATTAATTTCACTTTCAGAAGACGGCAAGGTCCAATAAAATTTATGTTGTGGGTCCCTGGACCACACTTTGGACACCCCTAGTGTACAATAATCCCCCCTACACAGTCTATAGCTGTACTCCCTCTGTTTTTTTTTAACCCCAGTATCTTAACACACTACTTTATGAATAGCACTAAGAGATGTAATGTACTACAGTATATGCTTACAAGGGCACTATGACCAGCATATGATGATAATGCTTAATGTCGCCATGTGATGCACAGCAGCAGCATCAGCATCAGTCTGACATGACGGGGCACAAACCACGTGTTTACGTAATGGACCCCTCCTCCTCCTCCTCTTCATCATCATCATCACCATCATCCACCTCTTTTCCCCAACACTGGCTTACACGGGGGGACTTTTTTTATTTTATTTTTTTACAATTTTGTAATTTTTTTTTTTGTTGGGAGCTGGGGGGGTGGAGATGCGAGTGCACGCACAGCGGGAGGGTATCCAAGCAAGTGTATCTCCGGCTCAGACGCATCGGTGCGGGACTGCTTGAGACATGCAAACTGCGGTGTCTGATTTGGACTTGGGGAGGTTCGCTACATAGGATGCATCCTCCCCTGACTGCTGTGACGCGGTGCTGATCCACCCTCTGCTTCTTCTTCTTCTTCTTGTCCTCCTTTTCTTTTTACAACTAAAAAAAACACCACAAGGCTCTCTCCTCGGAAGCCTGCCGTGGTTTTATTGTTTTAGTTGTGTGTGTGTGCGTGTGTGTGTGTGTGTGTGTGTGTGTGCGTGCATGTATGTGTGAGTGTGCTTCCTGGCGTCTCCTCCCCGGTGCGACACATGCAATTAAAAGAGTACATTTTCTATGATCGAAAAGAAGAAGAAGAAGAAGAAGCAGCACCAGAGGATTACATGGTTGTCTATTTCCTGCTTCCTATATGATACAATTGGCAGCCTCATCCTGGAGGACTGGTCCAGCTGTGCTGCTGCTGCTGCTATCATTACTACTACTAACATTCTTCTTATTATTATTAATATGCAACGGCAAGGATCTCATCTCTGTTTGGGTGTCTGAGCCACTGGATTCGCCCAAATCAATCAATGTGGTTTCTTTGGAACATTTTCAGCAAAGGAACGCATATGCTGCAGTGTCTTTGTGGCAAGAGTCTCAAGAAAAACAAGAATCCAAGTGGTAAGCAGCAGAATTATTTGTCATTACTGGATGGTGTTTGTGCAGCTATGTAACCTCTCACTCACACACACACACACACACACACACACACACACACACACACACGGCGAGGAACTTATTTTGTGCACCTTTTTTTGGAGAAAGAGGATGGGGGAGGGGGGCGGCATCCACCGGTAAAAATACCACACAACTTTTAATAACTACAGTTATGACAGCAAGTAGGTGATGCCATCCTGCTTCTTACTGCAGCACTCTCCATTAAATGGGTTCACCCCCTCCACCAAGTCAGCTGCATTGGCAAAAAAAAAAAAAAAGCAATGCAGGGTTTTTTTTTTATAGGGGGAGAAGGGGTGCTGATGCTAATGAACAACAGGCTGCATCAGGTGATATTGTTGAGAATTGTGTGTGTGTGTGTGTGTTGGTGGTGTTGTGTAGTGCTACTTGTTACTTCATGCCCTGGCGAATGGAAGATGATGAGCTCAGCATCAGCAGCAGCATCAGCAGCACTCCACGCACACACACGCCGCAACTGCACCACATCTGACACTGCAGGAGAATCCGTGAAACACACACAAACACGAGGGGGGCCATAATGTGAACCCCCCCCCCCCCCCAAACACACACACACAATAAATCAAAATATGTCAATTAACAATTACATCAGTAATGTCGGATTGACTATATGTTTGCTGCATCATACAACCATTAACATTTCTAATGTTTTGCATGTAGCCAATGAAGCTAACTGAAATATTGGTAACAGCGAGGTGTACTTATTTTTTTTGGCTCAGAAAAAGTACACAACACCAACATCAATTATTTTTTTAACAGTTGTTTTTTCAGCTAAGCCATTGTCTGATAAAATGGTTGACTTTGGAATTGGGCTAATTGTTAGCAACGTAAGCACAGCTTAAGTATCAAGTCTCAATAAAAAAACAAACAACTTATTTACTTTTTCCCCCCCAAGATGCCACCACTAGCAATGTTTCATATATAATCCAGTTTAGATAACATGTGACATTGCAAAGTTTACCTAGAACAGAAAAACATTTGAATGTATCTATTAGCATTAACTTTGTATTTCTAAAATACCCAAATTATATTACTGTCTTACTAGCTACTACTAGCTTACTACTACTAGCTTTAATGCAAATGAGTTTTTTGTGGGCTACACGGCGATCGAGTGGTTAGCGCACAGAATTGGATTCAATTCCACCCTCGGCCATCTCTGTGTGGTGTTTACATGTTCTCCCCGTGCATGCGTGGGTTTTCTCCCACATTCCACAAACATGCTAGGTTAATTGGCGACTCCAAATTGTCCATAGGTATGAATGTGAGTATGAATGGTTGTTTGTCTATATGTGCCCTGTGATTGGCTGGCGACCAGTCCAGGGAGTACCCCGCCTCTCGCTTGAAGACAGCTGGGATAGGCTCCAGCACTCCCTCGACCCTCGTGAGAATAAACGGTAGAAAATGAATGAATGAGTTGTTTGTCCAGCAATGTGTATCTCCAAGCAGCGTTATTGTGTACTTTTATCCACTTTTTTCATATGCACTGTACCCCTGCGCTCTCTCCAATGTAATGGATGCCATTTATCACATAGAACAATGTAACATTAAGGGGAGTGGGGCAGGAGGACGTTAGCGACACTAGCCAACAATCACATTTTAATTGCAACATCATGCTTGGGTAGCCTATTAGCTGAAGGAAAAACAAAAAATATCAAATCAAAACTCCCACGTTAGTAACCTCCCGATTTTCAGATGTGTAGAAAAGCCTGCAAAAAATAATAGAACTTCAAAAAAGAGCATTTGGGTGCCGCTTTTCTCAAAAGTGACTCAAATAATGGAGGAACATGATTATCTTTCTCGTGTTTGGTGCTTCTAAACGGGTTTTAGGGACACATGTTAGTGTTAGAATGTCATTAAAAGCCACTTTAGCATACTAAGGGACCTTTTTAAATACCATCTCCTTATTCTATGCCAAATAAGCTGCATATTTCCCCTAGTCCATTTGTAGAAGACATCAGTACTTGCTTCACGCACACACAGCAAATTGTAGTTCATGTTTCTCATTTTAGCTTTTATAGCAGCTGACCAGTTAATTTGCTGCTCTTTGCCTATTAAGTCAATTAAGTCATTGTCTAGAGATGGAGTTTCAGTAAGTTTTGAGTGACGACACAGATGTCGTCTCAAACCTTCGCGAATGTCATTTTACGAGGGAAGACGGCAACAGTGATCTAATGGGGTCAGTAATGTGGTTAATGTTGGAGGAGAAGGTTATGTCATCAGCTGTCCTCACCAATAAAGGCTGGAGATTTGCTTGCTGAAATATCAGGTGCCCATTATTGGATGCATATGATATTATTTGCATTAAGGTGTATGACATCATGATTCAGGATGCTACTGTTGTTGTGATTCCCTACCTAACTACACTGATGGCTGTAATCCAGGGGTCTCAAACTCAATTTACCTGGGGGCCACTGGAGCTAGGGTCTGGGCAAGGCTGGGCCTTCCCCCCCCCCCCCAAAAAAAATGTATTAAAAACAGAAAAATATACAAACTTTTTCAGTGCTTTGGTTCCGATTTTCTACAATAAAAGCTCTGATAAAACATTCCAATGTTCTCAAATATCTTAATTTTTATTTTTCTGCACAAAATAAGATGAAAAATAAACTAATCAAGAATAAAGAAAATCAATCAATCAATCAGTAATAAATACATAAATATAATAATAATAATAATAAAATGGCAAATAATAAAAACTTAAGAAACCACATATAGTTGGGTAGACAAATTATTTTTTTCAGATTAAAATTAACAAAGCATTATTAGAGCCCTGTAGACATGACAAAACATGACTATAGTCACATTTATACTTTTTTATTTACAACATATTGCGCAACTGCAGGGTCTTGAGACACATGCTAACTCGCAAACTAGAGAGCTAGCGACCTAAACGGTAGCCTTCAAGTTATTTCCTTTAAACTTAAATAGCCAAAAACGTACCACTTCCACACGGATAGGGAGGGTAACTATTAACAGTTATTTAACCTTTAACATGAACATTAATCAAACATAATTTTTTGTGGGTACATGATACCATACAGCATCCATATCAAACTTGCGTGGGCCGCACTAACATTAAACTTTCATATCAAGGCGGGGGCCTCAAACTAGTGTCCTGCGGGCCACATTTGGCCCGCGGGCCGCATGTTTGAGACCCCTGCTTTAATCCTTTGTTCAACAACACAGGTTCTACAGGATGTGAATCTTGTGCTTAACTGTTGCAACATTCACACATTTGCATTCATCCCTACGGACAATTTAGACTTGCCACTTAACCTAGCATGCATGTTTTTGGAATCACAATCTTGGAAACACCAATCTCCTGACTGTGTGGACAACAAGCTAACCATTTTGGGTATGGCAAGTTTATTTGTGGCATCACAACTCTTTGTACACTATGCGTAACAAAATGTGGTGCTAAACAGTAGCTTAACTCGCAAAACACAACTCTTACAATTAGAAAAACGACAACAACGTTTGGCTAAAAATCCCTTCCCCCCAACCAGCATGGCACATTGCTAGTTTTCACCAGAGTGCATGAGTAAAAGGCTTGTTTTTACAGATTCACAGGAAGGAGTTATTATTAGTAGCGGTAGATTCTGGGAATGTACTTTTGTTTGTTTGGATAGTCTGTGGTGTGTCACAAATTTCTTAACAGCTGTGCAAAGTTGTCTTTAAAAAGGACAGCAACAGATTAAACACATTAGTGATAATGATGGTGACTAAAGTGCGGTCGCCCTAGTAACCGCTTTTTGTATTAAAATGGGGCGGGGGTTATGCTCTTGTGTCTATATACATGCAATCACAGCTATCATTTATTGAATAGCTGATCTGTGTCAGTTAACCTCTCCTTTAAACTGAACTCCAAGAAGATTGCGAGTGTGATGAGAGCTGCTCGGCATGGGAATTAGAGGCGTAGATATATATATATATTTATATCTGCAGCACCTGTGGAGTCAACAGCTGCTCATTTGGAAAAAGAATGACAATATGACTAAAGTGACTGATGCTGATCACGTCCAGAATGTCTTACAACCCTTTTTGGACTTGCTTGCTTGTTTTATTTTGAAGCTCAGGCTCCATGCATTTGTATTGTTTGCCCAACCCTAATGTGCCTCAGCTGTGCCTTACTTAATGAGGAGTCTTAATAGTCCCGCCTGCCTGCTCTCATGCAGTTTGTTGTCGTTTGTGTTCATTGTGTGCATAAGCTGCCGTGGTTATTTTCAGCTGGTGTCATATCTGGATGTTTTACTGCGTGGTACTTTAAATATGTGGTCTGAAATATACTTTTCACATGTAGTAATGTATTTAATTTGTGAAAGACAGTGTGCTATACAGTAATCCAATGTCAAACAAAAGAAATGGCTGTTGGTAGATGTTGTTTTTTATTTGTACATGTACATTTGTGCATGTTGCGCAAGTGTAAAAATAAGTTAGTTAAAATGTAAAAACAACAAACTATTGTAGCTTAACTTTGATAAAAATATCAAGATTTCAATTTTTTTTCTTTTCATTGTGGCCCTATTCCTGCTTTGTAATGTTCCGACCAATAGTAACACTAATGTTTTGTTATGTAACAAAACAACAACTAACAGGTGCAGAAATCTCAGTGCAGTCACATTCTTCAGTGTTTACAATAACACTTATGTTGGGTTGGGGGAAATGTCTATTAGCAGTCCCGCTTCCTGTATGCACACTCTATAATGCTACAAAGACAAGCGTTTTTGCTCCATGAGTTAAATAACATAAACACAGTTAGGACGCTGATAAATTGTTACTTTCTGTTTGCTCTTCTAACTCTTCCACATGACCAAGTAACGATGGAGAGGCATCGGGCTTCAGCAAGGCTAGTCCAGCTGTATAGTGGCTCAGGTTCACAAAACAGTCCCTTGTGAAATGCCGTTGACTGATCAAAATGTATTTATTTTGCTGGTAGGGAATCAGGAACTCCAACTACTTGTTCCTGTTGGTGCCATCTTTTGGGATTGTAAACAAATGTGGCTTTCCCTTTTGAGCCATTGCTACCAATGTAAACAGAGAAGAAGAGTCCGGGAAAGGGCTGATAGCTTATCCGGCTTACAGACACGAAGAACATATTCAACACTATTTCCCCTGTTTATTCAATGTTTTAGCCGTATATGTTTATATAGTTATTGCTACAAATCACCGTAGTCTGTGTGAGAGTGTCATGCTCCTTGAAGTGATGGCACCCTCTCTGGTACCCCTTTTCAGGAGACTGACCATTTACTTCATCATTCTGTTACTTGGTCATTTCTCTAAAGACATAAATATATTAATGATGCTGTTCAATCAAGGCAAATAACACACCCGGTCCTCTTTGTTTTTTTTTGTTTTGTTTTTTTTTTTAAGTCTGATGATGACTGCAGAAATACACGTCGAGGTCCACCGGGTCCTGCTGCTTTCCTGTGCTCTGAGTACATCTCATTGATTTGATTATGATTGATTGCTGATATGATTTCATGAGTCACTGCTGGCCTGCAGCTCATTTATTACGCTTTGTCCATAATGTGAACTGTGCAGGAAAAGCTCCATGACACCATGCTGCTCTCGCTCTTACACTTCTGAGATTCTTGTGTGTTTCTGTTTCTCATTTTGTTGGAAAATATGTGATAGTTCATAAACTGTGTGTGTATACATAGATAGATATACAGTATCTACAGGGTCCAGCATACCCCTGCGATCCCAATGAGTATAAGCGGCATAGAAAGTGGATGGATGAATATTATCACTCACAAGAAGTTAGGGATATTTCAGACACATTACAGGATGAACCTAAAATGTACTAGTCTATAAACTTCACGTGAAGTTAATTTGAGCTTCTCTAATTTCGACTTGTTCAATGCTTAAAGACAACATGCTGCGTAACGTAACAGTTGCGCATATGTGTGATTTTGTTGTTGAGTAGTAAGTATGTGGAGTGTAGATAGGCTTAGGCTGCTTCGGTCGATTCCGGTCAATTTCCATAAAAAAAAACATGTGATTGGCGTATGCCGATAAACGCCTTACAGAACTGATCACAAAACTGTGCAGCGGCAAATCCTACATGTCGCCTGAGTTGCTAACAAAATGGCGTACACAGGCTACGCCAATCAATGCTTTCACTCGCTTACCAAATCTATCTCAGTTTGACTATTCTTGCATCTTTGTTTACATGTTTTGCCTAGCTGGAACTGGCTGTACTTCTGCTCTTCGGACTCCAAATGAGACTTTTTCCCCACAGTTGTTTTTAAAACAAACACACAATGCATTTCGGCACTTTTGTTTCATGAGGAAGACCCAATATGGATATCATATTCATGGGGTACGTCCTAATTTGTCACAAAATTCCTTTCACTCTGTTGTTGTCATTAAACTAATTATATCTTATCCTCAAAACACAATTTTTGTGTGGTTGTTTAATGAACATAAACACATAGCGTGTACAGTCTTATTATGGTGATACCATGACAGGGTTCTCCTATCTCACCAGCTGATTTTGAGTTGCTCTCCAAAGAATATTTGCTTCAACTCTCAGTACTAGAATTCAGACTTTTTATATAATAATAAATGAGCACAAAATGGCATAAGACGATGAGCTCCAAATGTCATAAACCTCTAATATTGATGAAAGGTGGACACTGAATTTATTCTGTTAATTGTGTCATCTTGTTATCCCTCGCGACTTTGCAGTCTGAATTTCTCTGCTTCATTCTATTGCTTTTAATATAAAAAAATATAGTAATTAGTCAATCATGTTGCTTCGTCATTTAATAGGTCTACCATTGGTCAAAATGTAAGCATATGCACAATGTTAAAATTTTTTTGGCCTGAATTAGTCATTTTCAAGCATAGCAACTGGTAAATAAAAAAAATAAAATATTAAAGTTATTTAAATATTAAAAATTAAAATATTTAAATAAATAAAATCAATAAAATCAATAAAATCAAAAAAAATCAAAAAAATAAAATCAATAAAATCACTGTGCAATATCTGATCAACCTCCATGTGCAATATTAAGGGCTCTAAATGCAATATACGAAGTTCTATGTGAAGTATTTCCATAATGCCTCCTATTAACTCACTAGCAAGATCTCAGTGTATAGACTGGTCATATATCTCATCTCGTTTCATATTATCGACATACTGTATTTGTATATAACTCTGGACAAAAACTGTTGATTTTGTTAATACTTGGGTTGTTTATAATGTTTATTTTTCTATATTGTGTATTTTTGTACTGCTTAACTGATTCTGTACTCTTGCTGCTGTGCAATACAAATTTCCCCACTGAGGACGAATGGCATATCTTAATTAAATACTCAAATTGTGTGTATGCAACACAATAACAATAAAGGTGATTCTGATTCAAAAGACACATTCAAAGATGTTGACGTAGTATTCCACACTAGTCACCAGGTGTCAGTAATGTCTCTAATAAAAACACGCGAGCACACACGAAAAAACACACACAAGCATGAGCTTAAGTAAGTAAATAAAAAGTCCTACTTCATAAAAATTCTCTTATCACGGTCGGTCATGAGCCAATTCACTGCAATGAACGATTCATTGTATTATTGTATTGATTATCTGTTGGACATTAGGATACAAACATACAAAGATTTGTGCTTTTTTTTGGCCAATGGGACAACACAATGCTGCCTTTGAGCTACTTCGGTGTCCAACATCTTGAATTTGATTTCAATGCCCAGCACTAAATGGGATCATTGTGCTGGCATCATTTCCTTCGCTATGATCACTAAATATATTTTTAAGCTATTAGAGGAGTTTTATTTTGTTTCACTTGCCTATACAGCCTGCCTTAGCCCCTCCAGTTTTTTTTTTATTTTTTTTATCCTGGTTTCAATCATATTCCCACTGCAGCCTGCTAGGCGTCCCTGTGTGTATCTACCTCAGTGATCGTCTGCCTCCTGCGTCTTGATTACGGGGCCGTATCAGCCTCTACTTTGTGAGTTAGATTGAGTTAGTCCAGTGACAGTCGTCTTGTTGTCTTTGTTGTCATGGCGGTGTGTAGAGCAGTGCAGGAGGTTGTGTGCTGGCTGAGGTCCGCTGTGTAGATTTTTACTGCAGTGCAGCAGGCTTGTCTTGTGCTGCTGTGGTCTCTTTTAATGCCGCTTTCTCTCACATCTCGACTTCTCTATAGTCATTTTTTTGTGTGTATGTATGGTTTCAGAGAAGTAGAGGGGGGAGGACATCAGCTTCAAAGGTTTTATTTTATTCATCCCACCAGGCAAGTCTCGTGCTTTGCTGCTTTTATTTTCCAGGCGACTCACGCAGCTTTGGGTACATTTTTCTATAAATTTCATGTCTCGTTGGACCTGTGGCATTTTTATATGAAAAAAATGGGGCCACCAGCCACTTAGGTAGACTGCAGTACTCTATTTTGTGTTCTTAGCCTTTTTACCTGCGGCAGTGTACTAACCCATGCAGACAACAAACACTGCACAGGTATAGTTCCATTATGTTCCTACTACAATAAAATGTCAAATGGCAAAGAGTTGTGGCTATCTAAATCAGCAGAATTGGCCGGATTGTTGTTTTCTGGTCAATTGGTTACTCTGTGGAATTTGGAAGCACCCAATCACTTATCCTGTTTCCTTGGCAACATTAGCCAATGAAACACATGTTTTTGTAGTTTTAGTTGTAGTTTTACATGCAGAAAACAATTTTTAAATGCAATACATAAATATATATAAATCATGAAAATGTAAAGTGCTCCTGTTCACAAAATTAAAGTTCGCACTTAATAAAACATTTTTATCATACTGCTGTCGTAGATATACAAAAATTATGAAATGGGAGTGAAATGAAAGTGATTTTTCTGAACGAACGACATCTTGATTATGACATCATGACCAGAACACATTCGGAAAAACGGATTCATACACATACAGCCTCACAATAACATCTAAGATTCCTAGAACATTTATAACCAACACCAGAAATTCAGAGTAGAGGAGCAAATATTAGAGATGTGAAGGTGAAGTTCCTGGTAGGACCGTCTGGTTCTGATGTCTCTTTCTCCACCTCATCTAGACCTGGAAGAAGTGACAAAGTGTAAAAAATAATACATATTTCAATATAGGAGCACTGGAAATACGCTTTTCAATGATATTTTTATATATAACAAGAAATAACAATATTAACTTGGTATCTTGAGTACTTGAAGGTTCCGAAAGACACAGTGTGGCAGCTAGACACACGTACACCACTTCCTTGTTAATAGTGTTCAGTATACAAGTATATGCATGTAAGAGTCAACTGCTGGTGATAGACAGGTGATACAGTGTATTCACAACATGGCATTTTACACACCGTATTGTATGCTAACTAGAAAATGTACGCAAACATAGGCAAAATTTTGGTGGTAATTTTTCTCTATAGCTATAGAGAAGGAAGACGTAATTTAGGTTCAGTACAAAAACATTCAGGTTAAGTATGATACAGACTCTATATTCCAGTCCAGGGTGCACCCTGGACTGGTCGCCAGCCAATCACAGGGCACATATAGACAAACAACCATTCACACTCACATTTATACCTATGGACAATTTGGAGTCACCAATTAACCTAGCATGTTTTTGGAATGTGGGAGGAAACCGAAGTACCCAGAGAAAACACGGATGGGGAGACCATGCAAACCACACACAGAGATGCCTGGCTGAGAATTGAACCCAGGTCTTCCCGATCTCCTGACTGTGCTAACTACTTGGCCACCGATATTTACCAAAAAAAAAGCAGGCAATCTTTGTGTTGAGAAATGTTGAATTTGGTCAGGTTTTGACTCAACGTTAAAGAAAGGTGGCAATGATCATGTGGACGTCTGTCAGTCCTATGATTGACAGGTGATCCAAAATCGAAAAGTGCGCCTTTAAGCTTTTTGCCAGCAGCAGAACTACGATTGTAACATTACATCACCATATGTTAAATTAACCTGTTTCATGTCGGTCTAATCTCAACACACATTCCCTATCAGTGGGTGAACAATCTGCAAAATTGTAAAGACCATCCATAATTGTTCATTTAAGAGCATGGAAGCACTATAGTCACATCATTGTTCTATATTGGACTCAACTGTTACGGAATTGTCACCACCATACAGAACAAACAAGCTTTAGGTTTCCACAACAACACCATGAGCACTTGACATACTGCCACCCGCTGAGAAGGTGTCGGCGTTATCAGTGGGACGTAGTTGACTCGCGTTGTGACGCTAGCATTTTTACAAGCGTGTGACAGTTCAGGCTTAAAGGGTGATGCCAAGCTGGTTGTGTCACATCAGCAGAAGCGTAAAAAAAAAAAACAAAAAAACTTGAAAGCAGAAATATTTGCTCTGAATTGTTGACTAGAAGTACAAAAAGACATGCTTGATCATTTTTAAGAGGCAAAATATGGAGGTGACTTCTTTCACTCGGATTGTGGAACGACGAGTACGCAGGGTACTTAAGACTGAAGAGAACGGTGAGTCCCAAAAAAAGAGATTGATAAACCTTCATTAACTGCATAGGTCCGTTCGAATTCTAAACTGTCAGACCGTCATGCATAAAACCACTGATTTTAAAATGTAAATGACGATATGAAAAATTAAGTTCATGCATCCATACCACAATGTAGTACATAACAAAACATTCTCACTTCTGTAGCAAAACATAATCATTATTTCCTCAGACCATTCTACACTTAATACAGATCCACGCATACCCCTAACTTCTAATGGAAATTTATTCATATTTTTGCTGTAAAATTGCTCTAACAAAAATGAAAATACATTCTTGGATTCATACAAACTATAACCACCAATACTATGTTCGGAAATAAGTTTAAAGGGGACCCATTATGGTCATTTTTCAGCCGATTGTATTGAGTGGAGGACTCATATAGACACATGATAAACAGCACAGAAAGCTTTCTAGATCTTACGGAATCTGCACCTACTCCTGCTGTATATTTGGGGATTTTATGCTTCCAGTGAATACGGTCTGTGTTAATTTATTCTGCCCACTCCGCTGTGGTTGGTCACACTCTCAAATGCTTAGGGGGGCTTCCGGTGTTGTACCGCCTACTGCCGAACCCAACTTTATAAGAGTTGATAAAAATGTCCACTTTTAACATACAAACATACGTGTTGGATCCCGAATTGTATTCAGGATTAGAGACTGGACAGTACCACGTTTCTCAAAAAAAGAGGTGACTTCAAACTCTAGTAGACCCACTGATTTGTGTGGGAAATGCACACTATATAATGCTACACAGATAACCGCTTTTGCTTCATGAGCAAAAGAGGACACTGATAAATTGTTGCTTACTGCTTGCTCTTCTGACTCTTCCACACGACCAAGTAACGTAACCAAGTAATAAAGTGAAAATAAATTCCTACATGCATTACTCACTGAGAATAAAATACATTTGTTGAAAAATGGCATAACACGTAATGATAAGAGCAAAACATTTCTGGTTACAAATCCACATTTTCTTCCAAATTACTTCAGTAGTGTTTGCATGAAAACAAAACCTTCTTGGGGTAGATTTGACATAAAGAAGCCCACAGTGACAGATAAACCATGTGATAACAGAACATTATCAATGCCCTCCGCCGTTACGTCAATAAAAGTGATCACTGCATTGCAGAAACCTGAAGGTCAGCCATTGTAGCATGTCTCTGTGTGTGTATGTGTGTGAATGTGTTTCTCCATGACAGCTAAGCCTCCTCCTACGATTATGAGAAAGAAAATCAAAGCAGGACAAAGACACACGGGAATACAATCCGAAACCGTGTTTTGCTCAGGTCTCACATTCACAACGTTTTACTTAACTGTGAGACTTTCAAGTAACATACCACTGGTGCGGACATAAAAAGTGGTACCTCGTTTGGGTGTTTGATACTACAATTATGTATCAATTATAGATTTATGCTCAAATGTACAATCTTGCAAATATTTATTTTGGAGATGCACCTCATGCATTTTGAACACATCTAGTTAAGACTGCTATGTCTTTTTGAATAACCTTTGGAAAAAAAGTGCTCTTATGAAACATACAATTGGCATCACATGCTGTCCTTCTTTAAAGGTTATGCCAAACAGAATATTTTTTTCTTTTAACATATTGTGTAGAGTACCTCTCCACATGCCAACATTCTACAACAATTGTAACCACAAAATGACAATGCTTTCCTTAATCTCTTCATCTGTTTCGCTTTTCAACAGCGCCTCTATTTGGTTTAACCTTAGCTGTCGATGTCAAAGGTTCCGGTGGTCTGGCTTGTCGGACTAGGTCTCTCTTTGTTGATACTAGGCTTCAGTCTTGCCTTGTATGCCAGCTATCTGGCAACACGGCAAACTTCTTCAAAGCGATCATCATTAAAATGCACCAAATATAATGATGACCACTTTGATAGGACGTTTTTTTCTGTACAGTTTTTCAAAACTTTTTTGTCTTTTGGCCAATTTAAAAAAAAGATAAAAAAAAAAACTGAGTCGTACCATTACTGCACTGCGACACAAGGTCTCTGGATTATCTCCAAAAACGGAGATTACACAGAAAAATATATATGAAATATAAAGTGATGTGCAATGTTTTTTCACCATAATGTCGCAGAGGTAGTACAACTTCTAATGTTAACAAATATTTAAAAAAAAATGTACAGGTTCTTCCTCAGCCTGTGTTGCACTTCCCTGGAAAGTCTGGTTGGGTTTGGTTCAGTATTATTTTTTTCATTCAAATTTTTCATTCACTTAGTAATTGACACAAAAATGCCTTGCTTTGTAAAGTTAACAAAAAAAAGTAAATTTTTGAATCCACTTTATGTCACAATTTATTAGTATACAGTTATTTGGTCAGTTTTTGCTAAAAATGCCCCACAAATATTGCACTTTAGTCGATTTGTACTCCACTCCACTATGGGTGGTTCCAGTGTAAACATATTGTTAAATGCATTTATTCTTAAGGCAGTATTGTATTGGATCTCATCATCTTGCTAGCCACTCTATGTGATCAGTGTAAAGCAGGCTGCGGAGAACAATGAGACTTTTTCTGCAAGGACAGTGATTACATAACAGCCTCTCATGGCTTTAATCACTTTTCTTGCTAAATTTATACATCATCTTCTCTTGTTTTTCCTCTAACTAAGTGTAACATAAAGCATATGGTTGTTGTTGATCTATCTGCTGACTGATTTGAGGAGGAGGCGATACGGCAGCAGCAAAATAAAAAGGCCACTTAGCGAAATCGAATCCCTCCGCCAAGTCCATGAGCACTTAGAAAAACGTCATCCCTCATGGAAAGGAATGTCAATCACTCAGCATGCAAACATGCACTCGTCGGACACTTCATTAGGTACACCTGCACTATGTAATGATATCCATCACTCTGTGTACATTAGGGACAAGTTCAATTTAGTAACCAAAGCCAGTGGGGTAAAAGAAGGGGTATGCTAGTGGGACAGCAAAGGTGACGTCCTCCTATCTCTGAGGATCAGTGACAAGGAGAGAGGGAGAGGGAGTGAGAGAGGCGGTCTCTGCTATCAATCAATGAGGCAAAGAGACAAAGTTTCCGTCGCAGAGGTCACCTGCCCTCAAAGCAAATAATAACAGTGCTCTAGTCGTCTGCAACCGCTTGTAATCGTAGCATTGGAATGGCTCTCAAGGTACTACAAATCACAGGACGTGAACGGATGTCTTGGAAATGTCTGACATAGGTGATTTATATTAAATAAATTGCAATTAAACCGCATTAAAATGAGTTAAAATACTTTTTAAATGAATTTTTGGCCATGTAAAATAGTTTTATGCACTTTAGATGTGAAACCATATTAGGTTCCTCAAGTGGGCGTTTGGTAAAATGCCTTTATTTCTCCCTGGTATGAATCTTCATAATTCAAAATAAACAAAAATGAAACAAAATAAAATGGTTTTTGAGTGATTGGTTCCTGACTTAAGGAAAGGAAGGGGGGAAGAAAATTAAATCAAATAAAATATTTGATTTTTCGGAACCATATTTGGTTCCTCAAGTAGCTATGTGCATGCATCACTATGAGGCATTAAAACCACATGATTCCTCCCAATCAAAATAAATGACAATATACGTTAATAAAATATTTTGTAGGTAGGAGTCTTTCATAGCGTATTGAACCACATTTGGTATGAAAACATGATAATAATAATAATACATGATTGTATATAAGGAATATTTAAATGTAAAAAATGCAACAATAAATTTAAATGTGAGGCATTTTATGGTACATGGAACCTTATTTGTTTCCAAAAAGTAACATCAGCAAAAATACATTCGAAGTGAAATATAAAACATATCATATTGGTAGCTGCTAAGTTTGTAAGGATGACAAATTGAAGCAATTGGGACTGGATGATGGTATAAACGGCATTATAGCAAAGCACAAGTACCATATCTTATGATAGAGATACTATCTGTAGCAGTGCACAAAGTATTCCATGTCAGCCTTGAACCAAAGGGTACTACTATATATGTACTATTTACACTACAATAACTTTATTTGCTGTTCCTGTTCCTCTGCGACTATTATAATCCTTGTTGCAATCTGTTACAATATTACACCGCCTTGCTCCTTACCTGGTGATATTTCTGTACCTTTTCTCATGCGGTCTTATCTGTTTACTTTTCCTTTTTCCACGGCTGTGTCGCTTCTGCAAAATGAACTGACAGTAAAAGCTTATCTTTCTAAGACCGAGCAGGACTAAACGTGGGGTCCAAAGGTCCTCCGAGGCTTAAAGACAACATCCAGAAAACATCGTTGCATTTGTGATGCTCAAGAAGCAACTAAATTGTCTTAATCTTGTTTTGTCAGGACTAACTATGATAGGTGTCACTCTTTGGAATGGGGGATGTTCCTGCTGTGGCACCACTACATGTTTTATATGAAAGATCCTGTGTGTTTTCCTATTCTTTTTTTATTGATTTTCCACATACACCTTTGTCTTCATCTTTAACCCTTTTGAATGAGCAAGTCTTAATTTTCATGTCTTTTTTTCCTGACAGTTGTCACTCTTTTGGATAGGAAATGTTTTAGCTTCGGACTCATTTTCTGCATTTTTTTATATAGTAAGTGAGTAGTAGTAAGGAAGTAAACGTTAGTAAACAATGCCTGGTGACACTTTGGGGTGTTTATGTTGTTTTCACGACTCCTATTGTTTGGTCTGTGGTCGCAACAATGTCCTTGTGAGTAGGCCCAAAATGGCGACAGCAGCCACTATAAGATTTTTTAGGTCTAAGGTTACTTGAGGGATGTTCTGTAAAGGTCTAACCCAGGGGTGGACAAACTTTTTTACTCGAGGGCCATATTGCTTTAACAAAATTGACGGGTGGCCAGACTATATATTTTACACGTAACAGTCCACGTAGAATTATTGCATTTGTAAAAGCAATAATGCAATCTGCTATATGTGCCTGTTTCCCTTTTTTTAGGAGCACTTTGAAAACCGCAAACCACATCAAATAACAAAATTGATAAAACAGATAGTTAAACCATCAAAAGGTTGTCTCAAGCCATGATGCAGGGTTATATGTTACGTTTAAATGAAAGAACAGGTGGGCCGTATTCAAACACTTGGCGGGCCGGATGTGGCCCCTGGGCCGTAGGTTGCTCACCCCTGATCTAACCGAATAATTCAACTGATGTACCATAAATTCCAGTGTATAAGCTACTACTTTTTTTCTTACATTTTGAAATGTATGGCTAAATTCTAATCTGCTAATTGTTTAAATACTTTAAATCAGTGAGGAGGCTCTTTTTTTTTTTTTTAGCAAGAGCTAATCACAAGCAGTATATCAGAATATCAGTAACAGCATAACAGTCTGACTCATGGTGTCATTTACAAAGAACACTTTTAAACTCATCACAAAGCAACTCAAAACGTATACCTGACAGATATACAAACATGTACCAATATGAGTATAAAATGTTAGTTTTCCCAAAATGCATTGCATCTGAGCAACTCACTCTGTTGGACAGAGGCAGCATTGCTGAGCCATCCATCCATTTTTGATGCTACTTCTATACTTAAGAAATTATGGGAAAACATAATTTTTAACTTGTATTGGTACATGTTTGTATATTTTTGTTTTGTATACTTTTTGAGTGTTGCTGTGTGATGGATTTAATGTTTTTGCAAGATGACACCGTGTCTCAGACGGTTATGTTGAGTAATGATGTCCTGCAATTTCCAATGGATTGACAGGCTTGGGGTGAGGTTTTTCATTGCTCATGATTGGCAGCTGTCAAATAAACAGATGCCTGGTCCACACTGACTTGTGTGTGCCATTTCATGGCATGGACACAATTTAGTGGGTTTCGCTTATACACTGAAAGTTTTTTTTATGTTACATGTAATGCTAGCATACTGTAGTTACTGTAGTCAAAGGCTGATGGCTAACCTAGTCAAACTAACTAACTTTGTTGTCATGTGCCTAGGTTGTCGTCTTTCCAATTACTGTATTTTTATTTATTTAATGGCATATTTAATTTCATGATCTTTTAAATTATTTAATTGCATTTGATTAAAACCAAATTAATAAAATTGTTAATTTATGTAATTATATGGGAATTCATTTAATTGAATTCTTAATGATTGTTTTATGTATTTTATAACTTTTACAAGTTTTACTTTTACTCTATGGACTTCATGTCAATGATCATTGCAATCCATTCATTCATTCATTTTCTACTGCTTTTCCTCACGAGGTTCGCGGGGAATGCTGGAGCCTATCCCAGCTGTCTTTGGGCGAGAGGCGGGGTACAACCTGGACTGGTCGCCAGCCAATCACAGGGCACATATAGACAAACAACCATTCACACTCACATTCATACCTATGGACAATTTGGAGTCACCAATTAACCTAGCATGTTTTTGGAATGTGGGAGGAAACCGGAGTTCCCGGAGAAAACCCACGCATGCACGGGGAGAACATGCAAACTCCACACAGAGATGGCCGAGGGTGGAATTGAACCCTGGCGTCCTAGCTGTGAGGTCTGTGCGCTAACCACTTGTCCGCCGTGCCGCCCCATTGCGATCCATTGCCCCCAAAATTGATGTTAATTTAGACACCCCAAAAAAACGATTCAAAAAGGCTTGATACAGTCATCTGATTTACTGATTTGCACTGCTCTATATTCGATTACCACTCTGATGTGTTACTGTAGTTTGGCGCCAATGCCAAAAGACAATATTTAGCGACAAGGACAGCCAGCAAAGCACCATTGTCCTTTAAGTTACAACACAGTGCCAGTATTTTGTTGCTGAGCCTTTCAAAAAAGTGCCACCTCACACCTTCTGCTTATTGTATGTTTGCAGCTCATCATATTAGCGGCACTGATGTATAAATAGAGCAGCACTATTTGGGAAGTTGAAGTGGTGTGATGGGTGAGGGTTAATGGCATGGTGGCAAAAGAAGTACAACATAAGCAGAAAAAAAGCTGCAGCCAGATGAAACATTATGCAAATAACATGACGTTGCAGTGAAGCATCGTCTTTATGTCAAGTCTGTAGCGGTAACACACTAAAAGCTATCCCTGATGAATGGTGTGTGTGTTTGGAAGGCTCTGCCTCACGTTATGTCAAGAAGGTCCTTCTTTATGGCTCAGTCCATCACATAGGAGACAATATGTCCAGGGCCAATGTACAACAGGATGATATATAGTGCGATGCGAGACGACTGAATACATGATAAATGATAAATGATGTGACACTATTAAGAAGATGCTAGCTAAGTCATCTTTGTTGAAGTATACATAAGGGACAAAATAACGACTTTTATATTTTTTTATGACTGTTCTCTGCTAATCTGACTTTTGAATTGTTCGGCGGTTAATTCTCTTTTACATGAAAACGTAATGTGCTAAATGTTAGAATTTGGTTGATTAAGGCGCAGTTGATTCAGTTTCTGCAGGAGCTACATTCCTGCAGACCTTTTTTGCAGCATCATTTCGCCCAATACAAAACTGGCATGGAAGCAGAAGTTCAGAACACTCTTTTCAGTCTACCTGAAAACAGTTTTTCAAATTCTAATTAAAGGGGACCGATCATGTACTTTTCGGACCTATAAATGTAGTTAGAATGTTGTATTCTCATGTTAAATGATGCCAAAGTTTCAGATAATGAGGTTTGCGCATTTGGAAGTGAACCCTGAAAGAAGCTTAGGATGGTTCTGTCCACTCGTTTTTTTTTATAACATCGAGTTCTACCGACGTACTATTGCCCACACTCACACACACTAAGCGTGGCTCTACATAAACAGAAGTCCTCAGAAGAGCTAGGTAGTGTGACCAATCACAGCAGAGCGGGCGTACCTAGAGGATGGCTGAGGATGGAGTATACTAAACAGACTGTTTGGGTCTGAAGCAGGAAGCACTGCAGAAATAGGTGCATAATCAGGAAGATCTGGAAAGTTTCTGTGTGAGAATGACTCAAAGTTGGATTAAACAAACTGTACCTGAAGGTTTGTCCTCATCAAATATCATGACATCACTACTATTAACAAAACATTTAAAAAAAGAAGTACAAACTTTAGAACCGAAGGGTTTATTAGATTAGATTGCTGTAGCACTTGTGTCGTCTCTGGGAAACGTTTTTGTACTTGTCCACAGCAATAGGACCAAAACCCCGGGCCCTGGGCTTTGTAGTAATGGTGGCGTTTCAGGTGGCTGTTAAGGTTTGATGTGTTGAAATGTAGTGTTTTTTTTCCCCTCATCGTGGAATGTTTACAGATTATTCGGCTTCCTCTGAAACGGTGAGAAGACCCTCACAATCTGACATTTTTGTTTACAAGTGAGCTCAAGGGAAGTTTGCATCATGTCACAGAAAAGAAGCACATGATTTGTTCATGCTAACCCACCTACAGCACAGTATGGGTATGGCTGTTTTTTAATGTTATCAGATTTATCAGTATGACGATATAATACCTCATATTGTGTGCCCTTAATTTTTACTTAATTTTTAAGTGTCGCCAAAAAAAGCTAAACCTGCTGAACAGAATCTTTGTGTGACATCATGCAGTTTGAAAGTTTTGTGTGACGTTACAAGTGTATTTTTATTGGAAACATTTGTTGACTGAATTCAACCCTTTTTTGTTATATACATGAGCAGCTAAAAGTTTGAAGACACTTTCTCCTGCTATCAAAGCAGAACGTGTGTCCAAATTTTTGACTTGTACTGTGTATATGTTCCCCAAGTTCCCCAACACACTTTTTGTGTGAAGACTGTAAAAAAAACATGAAGTATTTGTGTGCAATGTGGAAAAACAATAAAGTGAAATATTCATAATGGGATTTTCATGGTTGAGAGAGAGAGAGAGAGAGAGAGGTGTTACTTATTGATGCAATGGAAACATGTTTATAAGACTAGCAGCATCTGGCCTCATTTCTCAACACTTGGCCTGAGCTACATTAGACAGGCAAGCACGGCTTTGTGTGTTTGTGCTTATCTATCTCCAACCTGGTGACCTGTACATGATAACTCAACAACAAGGAAGTCCCACCTGCTCTCCTTTCTCTCTAAAAATAATGATGACTATGATGGAATCATTTTTCTTGTCCTCACAATATTGCTCTCCCCCCCACTGCACCTTCCATTTATATTGCTGCTAGTTTTCTCTATGAACAATACTGCTGTCACAGCAGCTGTATATTACTTTTATCACCGGTAGAGATGAATATAATAAATTGTCATAATAATAGTCATCTGTCGATTGTTTGGAATTGAGGATTAATAGCGTCTTGAGGTAGTGGAGGAAAAATGGAGTGCACTAAATGTTATTTTAAAATCTGTATTTATTTACTAATATTATATAATTAATCACTCCGGTTGCCCACATTCCAAAACATGCTAGGTTAATTGGCGACTCCAAATTGTCCATAGGTATGAATGTGAGTGTGAATGGTTGTTTGTCTATATGTGCCCTGTGATTGGCTGGCGACCAGTCCAGGGTGTACCCCACCTCTCGCCCGAAGACAGCTGGGATAGGCTCCAGCACCCCGCGACCCTTGTGACGAAAAAGCGGTAGAAAATGAATGAATGAATATAATTAATCAAAATAAATGACAATATATAATAATAATTTAAATTTAAATGTAATTAATATTTACAATTGAACAATTAATAATTAAGTAATCATTAAGATTATATTAAATGATTAATTAATATTATAGAAGGGTGACAGTTTTTCCTATTTATTTAATTTATTTATTACAATTTTCGCACTGAAATGTACCTTACTTATCATTCGTGAAATCCATATATTCAACTCTAGCTACTCTAAAGCAAGAGGTATTGTTTTGATTTCTTTTGACTTAAATTGGATGATTCCATTTTTTTAGAAACCTAATTTTGGCCCACACTATGTCGGGATTTATAGTAAAGAAAGACTGACTGACCAATGCGTCTCGCTCTTCAGGGATTTCCTTATCCATTAAATAAGTTGATCCAAGTTTAAACTCAGTTCCCCCTCAAATAAGAAGAATGTTGAATTATTCCAAGGTGAAGTATTTTATCATGCACAGTTATTACCATTATCCTGTCGTGTTCTTTCCTCTCTTAAAAACCAAATGTACCCCCCGTGTTGAACACATGGCCCGTCGTCCACACAAGCACTTTAAACTCCCAATGTTTTGAAATGCACATCAAATATAAAGCAAGCACTGTAATGCTGTGTAAACTTGGTACAAGTGCGTGTACATTTTGGCCTAGCTACAGTGGAATATAATAGAGCAGCTCTTATCTTGTGTTCAATATATAATGATCTTAACTCCACCTTCCTTTTTTTAGAACAGAGAATAAAGCACTTTTGTTGCTTGTTGGAAGCACGCAGGCGTAGCGGAAATGACGACGCTTATTTAAACAATTAAACTGAGCTTGGATAATTTAAGGGGATTTGACACAAATGGCAATGCACTGTACTAAAGGCTTTGTTTTTACTTGTCCTTATTTAACCCAAAAAATATCGCAAAATTGCATGTTTTGGAGTGACCTTTTATTGTGGCCAACCTAAGGCACACCTGTGCAATAGTAATGCTGTCCAGTTCAGGTCATGAAAATTGGGAGGAAAAATAAAAGTTGTATTTATATTCTTGTTGTGTTCGTTACCTCACTTCAAGTTCATCATATGCGTTCCACAAATATATAAAATATTTTATTATTTTTATGGGACACTTATGAAACAACACTTTTATAACAATGTAAAGTAGTCAGCGTACACCTTGGATAAGTTTACTGTCTTTTCTAAAGAATTTAAATTAAAATTCATTAAATTATTATTAAATTCTAAACCACTGACAACAAAAGGGAGTATACCCCTACTAAAATTGTATCCAAAAAGTGGAAAATTTAATGTGGATATCACACCGCCTTAAATGTCTTTGGCATGGAGTTCACTGGAACATCCACTGTTACAATTGTAATGATGTGATTTTATTTGTTTGTTTTATTTGAAACAAAGTTATTGTGAGAACACTAACATTGTGTTACTCAATAAAAAAATATGAGGATGATCATAAATATCCTCAATTTGTGTATTTGTCAGTACTATATGTACGTATTATAGTGTTCTTTCATTTATCGTTGGGAATAGGTTCCCAATAGGTTCCTGCAATAAGTGAATTCCGTAAAGTAGCCGTTATTTGTGTGCACTATACGTTTTAAGGCTGCAACACCCCTCGCAATACAATTTATACACTATAGACTCATGTTAAAATTCAAATTTTGCTTGAATTTTAATGATCAATCTCTTCCACACAAGAAATTATGAAGTGACTCAACTCTGGCACCATTTGGCTGCAGGATTTTTGTATCCTTGTTAAAACATATTGCTCTTGTTGTAGTATTTTACTCGTCCTTATAGTCCTCAATGATCTGAAGATTCATTTACAGTATTTCATAACGGCGCCTTAGCGATCATACTTATAACAGGAAACAAGACAGTGGTGCACAAAGATTTTTTTGACAATGGTCAATCAGAACGCAGTACACAATGGGCAGGTTCTCCATTAGCCAATCAGGACTGTTGTGGCGCTACATTTAGCCGGTACATGTATTCTTTAATCCAGCAGCAATGGGTCATGTCTTCAACTCTTATATGAGTATACAACATGTGAGGGTTGTAGCAGTCGTTGACACAAAAGAGCACTGATAGATCACTCTAATATGTACAACACAAGGAGGTAGAGCACAATGCACTTTAATTAGCTGTTAAAAACGAAGCAAAAAAGATGTAGCAAGGGAACAGTATATGTATTTAGTTTTCTCTTTGGGCTTTTCTCATCCCATGAAGATAAATTAGGGTTGCCAAAGGAACGACTACCACCCTTAGTCGTGTAATCTATTGCTGTTGATCAGTAACACCGTTTCAACTTTTAAATGCAACCATTAATACATCAATATATTTAGTAATTAAAAACATTTTATTTCTGTGATATCAGGTGTGCCACCAGGATTTGTGGGCCCTATGACAAATGCTGTGGAATTCTCCTAACTTCTCTCATCATACAGTGCCACTGACTGTGGTTATACTACAGAGATTGTAGCGTACTAGCCATTTATGGCCTGTGAAATCATTAGAGGTGGTCCTTTCATGAGATTCTACAATAAATAAAACCTCAGATGAACACAGTTTTTTTTTTTTTTTTGTGATTACAAGAGTGTACAATAAAAACGAAGTAAGTTTCTTTGTGCCAGAGGGAAGAAATAGAGTGCTTTCCATTAGGTGTTTGCAGTATGGGAAGGTATTGTATCTGTGCTACACACTGACTGGACTGTAATGCAAGGCTGTTGTCTTTTTCCATACAAATACCATAGTGTAGATTCCCGCAATTACACCCCGAGACCTGACAATCACAAAAAAAGGAAAAAAAAATTGACATTCTAATTCTTACTTTAATACGTTAAAACACATTTAAATTGACTTTAAGTATTCACCACCAATGAATGATAGAGGATCCAGAGGAGAACAGACAGAATGTGAATTGAGCCTGGTCATCAGGCTACCGCATCAGCTGTACGTCTGTCTCCTGTAGTGCCGTCTCTCTTTAAAGCAGCTACGTATGCGGCTCTGCTGCTCCACAGGGGGCTAACTCCTCCCGACAAGCAGTTTGAGATCATGTACTTGCGTCTACCTCACTGCAAGTTTTGGAAGCTTGTGCTTCTGTGAATGAGGTGGTCTTTGTGCAGAAGAAACTGTCTATTTTCAGAGAGGAAAAAGTAATAAAATAATAAATAAATATTTTTAAAATAGATAATATGTGAATATGCAGGGGTTGTGAATACTGAATCATAAATAGGCGGGGATCCACTGAAGTGAAGCAGCTCTTTTTCACACTTTTTAAAATAAAAACAAAAGCCACTCATCACCACTCACTATCTCCCACTTGTGTTGCATATGGAAACTAATAATAGGACGTGTGTGTGTGTGTGTGTGTGTGTGTTTGTGTGAGAGAGTGTGAGCCACCATTAAGCAGAGGGGATCATTGTGATGTTGACATCCACAATTGTATTACCTGTTGTCATACACTTAGACTGCACCTATTCCACCCTTTTTAAAGTCATTTTTAACCCGCTTTTTGGTCTGGTCTACCCGTGTTTCTATGGTTTAGTCACCATCTAGCCATTTTCCACGGCTCTTTCTTCTCTCTGAGTCACCTCGTCAATATCTTTGTGTACACTTAACCTTTGCACCGACTTTCCTCTGCCTCCTCTTGCCTCCCCCCTTTTTTTCTGCTCATCACACACACACATATTGTGATGACGCACACGGAGTATTGAGTATGGAGGGCAGGTACAAACATAGCATCCAGAATCAAGGGAACAAAGATTATTAATTAATTAATTAATTAACAAAATGTGTAAACACTCGTTAAATAGAAAATAAATCTGATTTTTTCCAGATTTTTTTTTTTGATTTTTCATTCATTTTCTACCGCTTATCCTCACGAGGGTCGCGGGGGGTGATGGAGCCTATCCCAGCTGTCTTCAGGCGAGAAGCGGGGTACACCCTGGACTGGTCGTGCCAAATTATAAATTCCGAAAATGCAAACAATCAGAATTAAGATATGAGTGAAATCATTAGAATATTGGTGTTTTTACACGTGTGTGTGTGTATATATATCACCAAGAGAAGTTCAGATTAGAGATGTCAAATGATTAAAACTTGTAATCAAATTAATCTCTTTTCAAATTAATTAATCATGATTAATCCTATTTGCCATTATGTGGGGAAATATGCCATTTTTTTTATTTTATGAAGAGAAACATACTGTAAATGACAGGACATAATAGTAGCGGAACATTTGAATCACACTTTTATGTTATTATAAGCCAAAAAGGGTTGCGTTCAAAGACACCACATAACATAAATTGAATTCACATAGTTTTTCCGAGCCTATTTAGATGCAGCAAATTGCACTTCCACAGTAAGAATTACATTAGTGTAAATAAGAATATTCACTTACTGTTTTTCTTTGTCTCTCCATCTGCCGTCATAACAGAGATATATGGCTTGACGTCATGTGCAAGCGTTAATGATGGTAAAAACTAATATATACAACAATAAAAATAATACAAGACAAATTAATTTGTTACTTAAATGAAATGTTGATTTTCATGCAAATAAATATGAAGCAAATTAAATATAAAATGAGATATGGACAGATTTTAAATATGTATTTTTATTGTATGTCAAAATATAATGAATATGAAGCCCATTAAAATGTAAATATTAATTAATTAGAGGGTAGAGATTTTTATAGATTTTTTGGGCGAGAATTAAATCAAAATGAATTAAAATTAAATTAAAATTTAAATCTAAATTAAATAAAATAGAATTAAATGAATAAATTCAGAGTAACTGATCGTTTAAAATATCATGTAATTTATTAGAATGTGGATGCATTTTTGTGTCCTCAATTAAAGACAAAAATGTACATGTAAATTAACTAATTCTAATTCAAATGTGGAATATTTTGTACTAGAATTGTGAAAAAGCCATTAAATTATAAAAGTAATGAAATAGATAATTTCAAATGTGGATTCATTCATTAAAATGTGCTAAAAATGGAGTCAATGTAAAGTCTATTAAAGAGAAAAAAAATTATATTATGTTCATTAGAATGTAGATACAATTTCATAAATATGGAGCTAGTTACATAAACATCTAAAATATAAATGAATTAATAAAATTCTGTATGAAATAGAATCTGCTTGCATCATAGTTTTTAAGAGAAAAGCACATTTTATGTGAATAAGTTTCAGTTATTGTGTGTGGAAACTAATTTATATTTCTGGTTAACAAGATAAATTAATATGCCAAAAGGCCCTTTTTTGTACATGTCACATTTAAGCCAGGATCACTACTTTGTGTTAACTTGTCACTTTGTTCGTCATCTTTCATCACCATCCGCCAGGAAGGTGTGAAGCCTTCTCGGGGGCCTGTAAACACCTCATGTTTTGCCCCTTTAAACGTCTACAGATGATTCTCTTTCTGCATCCTCTTTTGAATTAGTAGCTGTCACATCATGTAAGAAAAGCCATGCATTAACCATCAACTTGTTTTGCCGTCATCACCATCAACAGAGAACAGATGGTGTTGTCGCAAGATCGTGTAGTGTTGATCTATTTTTCATGTGGCATAAGTGCTGAGAGGCTGAGAGGAGAGCTAAGGTCACAGCCTTGCCTCCACCTTGAAAAGGAAGACCTTTGAAGGCATCATGATGATGCCGTCATTAGCATTATGTTGCCAAATATAAGACGATCCTGAATCAACCCTAAATATAAGATGACCCTTGTTTTTTTTATACAAAATTCTAAAAATTCTGATCTTTGTGTGTGAGTGACAGGAAGAAAAACTCAGACTTCATCTTGAAAGTTACTTTTTTGTATATTTTAAGTTTTTTTTTCCCAGAATTTGTGTGCACCATCCCCATCTGCTTTGTTGTCAACATGCAAATAAGAAAAGCACAATCCGCAGTAATGACTTTGCCACGGACCTTCAGTGTGGTCTGACAAGTTTCTCTTGTGTCTCTCTGAATTTCGTGTCTCCTGTTGACTTTAAACAACAGATGGCCATGAATATGTCCAATGACGGCTAAAATGTGCTGGAGCTTCCTTGCTGAGCTAGGTATATATGTGGAAACGCTATACGTGCTAAATACAATCATAACACACCACAAAATCACCACTTTATGTTAAACCATGTCTAACAGTAACAGAAATTAGACCTACTTATTTTCTATTATTATATATGCTATGGGGGGGGCGGCACGGCGGTCAAGTGGTTCGTGTGCAGACCTCACAGCTAGGAGACCAAGGTTCAATTCCACCTCTGTGTGGAGTTTGCATGTTCTCCCCGTGCACTCCGGTTTCTTCCCACATTCCAAAAACATGCTAGGTTAATTGGCGACTCCAATTTGTCCATAGGTATGAATGTGAGTGTGAATGGTTGTTTGTCTATATGTTCCCTGTGATTGGCTGGCGACCACTCCAGGGTGTACCCCGCCTCTCGCCCAAAGACAGCTGTGATAGGCTCCAGCACCCCCCATGACCCTCGTGAGGAAAAAGCGGTAGAAAAAGAATGAATGAATATATACTATAGGGCAAGTGGTTAGCGCGCAGGCCAGACAGCTAGGTCACCTGAGTTCAATTCCACTCTTCCACCCTACCCTCTCCGGGTACTCCGGTTTCCTTCCACATTCCAAAAACATGCTAGGTTAATTGGTGACTCCAAATTGTCCATAGGTATGAATGTGAGTGTGAATGGTTGTTTGTCTATATGTGCCCTGTGATTGGCTGGCGACCAGTCCAGGGTGTACACTGCCGCTCGGCTCCAGTACGCCCGCGACCCTTGTGATGATAAGTGGCAGAAAATAAATGAATGAATGTTTACTATTGGATAATACAAGTGTAAACATGACTGTAGGGGTGTTATTTCCTGTCTACAGGGCTTTAATGATGGTAAAAATACTTATTTAGGTTTTCCATCTATTGATACTGACTCCTACTTTGCAGAAGTTAAATTATAATGGTCGGATCTGGAACCAATTCACCACGATAGGGACGTCTGTAAAGTATCTGTGTAAAGAATCTGTGTTGTGAAGCTTACCACCCAATTGTAGGCAACCGTGGGGCTTTGCCACCAATCCACCAGACGACCAGCTCTTCCTCCTTTGCCACTGCCACTACGCCACTACGCCATTATCAAACAGCACAACCTGTTATTTAAAATCGTGCATTGGTGAAGTTCTAATGCTCTTCTGAGTAACATTTCTTTTTAATCTAGTTTGAATTTATCGCATGTAGAGTCTCTTAAAATATCTCCAGATGTATTATTTAACACATTTGTGCATTTGGGCTTGTGCCTTTTGTCATGTTCCATCCGTCAAAAGTCATTCCTTTTTGGCTTAGTTCATTTTGTAGCTGCAGTACAGCACATTTCCACTATTGGGTGGAATACGTTGTTGTTGTTGCTTTCTTGTCTGTTTAGGTCGTTGTTTGCTGCTTGACATCAGCAGACTTCCTCTGCTCGTTACTGAGTGAGTCAGTGTCATGTTTGAGTGAGTGATGGCTCAAATCATTAAGCGTCTCTCACTGCTAAATGGCTGCCAGGACAAGGCAACAGAGGTCCTATACGTCCTATATTATCAAATGAACTATGGTTTGGATGAATATTAGAATATTGTCAAAAGTATTATGAGAACAGCACTGAACTAATAGTCTTCTTTGTACCTTCTGTCACCAAAATGCTTGCCCTTGTGTGTTAGTGCACAAGCCCGTTCTGTATTTTATGTTAATTTTTTTATTCATTGACAAGTTACTAGTTGCACATATCCACACTCTTTATGCAACCAACGGTATCTGTCCATTATCTATCGCTGCAACCACCGCTATCCCTGCAGTCTGTCACATCTATCTGTCACCATTGCTATCAACATGCCGCTTTCCTATCTATTACCGTAATCTATCGCCCCAAAGTATATATTGGCATAACCACCACTATCTGGCTTCCATCTTTTGCGGTAACCACTGCTATTGATGTAACCTGTCACCCCTACCTATTGCTATCTGTCACGATCTGTATGCCGGTATCTGTCACCACAATGTGACGGCCTTGCTGAAGCTCCTGGGGCTATCCACATGGAAACGTTTTCAGGTCAAAATGGCAAAGTATTTTATCGTTTTATCCTTTCATACACACAAATGGCGTGTGTGCTTAACTGTCTTTGTCATAACCCATGAAACAGCGGGGTGCTGTCTATCAGGACTCTCAATCGGCACTACCTATTGGCGCTATCTGGCCGCTATATATCTTTGCCACCATTGCTATCACTACAATCTGTCAGCTCTATGAGTGGCCGCTGCTATCTACATGCTGCTATTTATCTGCTGCTATCAGTGACGTGTGTTGAGGTCTATGGCTGATGAAGTACTGACTCCTTTGGAGTTATTAGGGTTAGCGTGAGGCGGCTGCCTTTTCTTTTGGAGTTTGCATGTTCTCTCCATGCATGCATGGGTTTCCTCCCACATTCCAAAAACATGCTAGGTTAATTGGTGACTCCAAATTGTCCATAGGTATGAATGTGAGTGTGAATGGTTGTTTGTCTATATGTGCCCTGTGATTGGTTGGCGACCAGTCCACGGTGTAGCCCGCCCCTCGCTCAAAGTCAGCTGGGATAGGCTCCAGCATTCCTGCAGCCCTCGTGAGGATAAGCGGTACAGAAAATGGATAGCTGGATATTAAGATAACATAAAGTTAAGATAACCTTCCTATTTTATGTTGATATCCACCCAAGTGGCAATAACTATAGTTTTGAATTGGGTTTGTAACCCCAAGATTGAATAGAAATGTTGCTAAATATGCCTGAATATTTTTTGAATTATATTGATAATTAAAGTGCACTTACAAACTGATAATGTATGATCTTGGTCAAAGTGACTCATGTTGAATACATTCATATTGATTATGAATTATGTATTTTGGTGCATCTTCTATTACTTGCTTTATTCAACTCCATTCTTTAAAGTGTCTGAGTATTTTGAAAAGCGCTATACAAATAAAATGTATTATTATTATTATTATGCTTTATAAAATGTAGCATGATTGTTTAATTTTGTTTTATTTGCTACCACTAACAAAATCTGTAATATTTATTTCTTAGTAATATTTACTCAGCAGCTAGGAATGCACCACATGGATCTCCATCAGATAAATTTGTCTGAGCTAAAGTTCCAGCTTTAATGTTACTCCAATACTTTATCCATCTTTGGTGGTCTACCAGTGTACTGCTGGACCATTAATAAAAGTGGTCTCTTTCTAATTGAGGGTGTTTATTGTAGGCCAGGGGAATATTGAAAAATACGTATTTCTGTTTGCCAAGACTTGCTGGAACCGGCCTGATTCTGTCTGGGTGATTTACACCACCTGTAGTAGTAGTAGTTGTTGTAGCAGAGCTTCCTCTATAGCAAACAGGATTTGAGTGGGGACCTCGGCTGGGGGTTGACTGTACGTGTGTGATGAATTACCTGGTTTTAATGTGCTAACACGCATCAATGTGTTGCTGTCACACCCTCATAATGTGTGCATACTAGTTGCACAGCAGCCTGGGAGGGGTGTCGTCTACCCCCACACCCTCTGCAAAGAAAAGGCAGTAATGGCGTTGAATGGATAGGAGGCAGTGACTGACTGGAGACTTCAGGCAATTTTACAATGCGAGTACACATTAAAAGACCTTTTATGCTGAAATAAAACAATTAATGAATAATAATAATAAAAAAAGTAAAGTAACTTAAATTTTATATATATGTGTGTGTGTGTGTGTGTGTGTGTATATGTATATATATATATATATATATATGTGTGTGTGTGTGTATATATATATATATATATATATATATATATATATATATATATATATATATATATATATATGTGTGTGTATATATATATAACATTTTTTGTTGTAATTTTGGTATTTTTTGGTTTTACTTTTTGTAAATGTAATTCCGAGTCCAGTTGTCATTTGTTTAGCTAGCAAATATGATGCTAACAAGGATTAAAAAAAGGGCATTCAGAACACAGTTGGACGCAGTATATTAAAGGGGACCTATTATGCTTTATTCCACTTTTCTGACCTAGAAATGTAGTTAAAATGTTGTATTATTGTGTTAAACGATGCCAAAGTTTCATATAATGAAGTTTGCACATTTGGAAGTGAGCCCTGATAGAAGTTTGTGATGGCTCAAAACGCTCTATTTCAAAAGGCGTGGTAAAACTGCCCCTTTGTGATGTCACAGAGGGGTGGACTTTTTATATGGTTCATAGTTAGGAAGCACTTTGGGCGTGCGCCCAATCACAGCAGAGTGGGCATGCCGGGAGGTGGCCCGTGGGTGGAATAAATTAAAACAGACTGTTTTATCAGATTAGATTAGATTAGATTCAACTTTATTGTTATTGCTCATGTTACTTGTACTGGGCAACAAAATGCAGTTAGCATCCAACCAGAAGTGCAATTTTATAAATACCTTAGTAGTAAGTAAATGTAGAAATAGAATAGAGCTGTAAATGGACAGATCTATGTACAAACTATAACAGGCTGTGACTATAATACAGTGAGGATATATACAGGGATATAAATGACTCTTATATGGCTATTGCAGATTATACAGATTATAAACAGTATGCACAGTATGGATGTAACAATATATAATAACAGTAATATGTACAGTATTGCAATGAAGTGACTATGATGACAGGAAGCACAAATCAAAGGAAATACAGCTGGAAAAGTTTTCCAGCAGATTCTGGAAGATCTAGAAGGTTTTCTGCGAGGGGTATTGTGTATAGCTGCTCTATAGGAGTCCACTACTCAATACAACGGGTTGAAAAATGAGCATAATAGGTCCCTTTTAACAATACTACAAGATATGTGCCGAATTGTATTATATTTTGTAACTGGAGAATAAAAGAATGCCGAGATCTCACTGTAATTCAAAACTAAAAACAGAATAACACATTGAAGCATTTCTGCCATGCCTGTGTTTTGAGGCTTTATGGCATTTGCAGAATTATTTTCGTTTTGATGCAGCATGGACGTAGCTGTGGACATTACGTTTGCAAATACCGCCCACCATATGATACATACATACCAGTCATCTCTGTGAGAATGTATCATTCAATTCATTTATTATTATTATTATTATCAATTATTTGATAAGAAATAATTTGCATTGTGTGTGTGATCATATTGAACTTAACACAGAAAATAATACAGAGATTAGAATAGCAATTATATAAATATAATAAAAATCATATAATAATGAGTGCACAATTTTATGTAAACCAAAACATATTTTGTGATTTTGTGATTGATTAAAAATATATATATTTTTTATTTGATCAAATATAAATATAATTAAGATTTTATAGTATATATTTTTTTCTTATGCTGAAAGGTGGAGTTGTCTCATATACGTAGCTCATGCTGGATTAGTGCACATTGCCAGAAGCGGTAGTAAAGCTCGGTCTAGATTCTGATAGCGTGTTCTTAATCAGCTAATGCAGTCCAGCATGTTGGCTCATGGCGATGAAGTTCCTCCAATGCTCATTTTGAGTGACCGTCCCACTCCAGCCCATCCATCCATCCATCAATTCAGACCATTCTCTATCCAAAGAAAGCATGCTCTTGATAAGATACTTTTACTGGGAACCGAGCTCAGCTTTTCAAGTGATACAGTGGGAGGAAGGAGTGGGTGGGTTTATGGTGGGAAGATGCATGGGTGGCTCTGGTAGCAGGCACCAGACTGAGAGAATTTATTAATATCATACCACAAGGAGTTGTTTATGTAACTAGCCTGTTTGTGTGTTTTTGGGGTGCTTTTGATATGTTTAATATGTTTGTGTTAGCAAGTTAGCGTCACACTTGAGTGTGAATGGTTGTGGGCGGATGTTGTGGGAGCAGCAGTGGGGGTGCATAGAAAATGATTCAGCACTCCATGGACAGAATTCATGCTTTATGTGCTTAGTCTTCCATAAATATGTGTGACTTTTATGCTGCTGCAGCATGGTGGGTATTGTGTGGACCAGATAAGCTATGTCCCCCTAACCATCTTGTATGCTCTTTAAGGTACTTGTCCTTCCAACTTGGGCCACGCTTTTCAAAATACAAATATTGAGACTTTGCTTTGCCAGAATTAAAAATAGACAGCATATAGGACCAAATGTTTTACATACATGTAGCCTACCAGTGCTATTTTTATTTGATTTATTATTTAATTGTTTATTTGAAAGTAAATTGTTTGGCGTAATAACGAATAACATTCATTATTCATTTTCTACCACTTTTCCACACGAGGGTCGCGGGGGGTGCTGGAGCCTATCCCAGCTGTCTTTGGGCAAGAAACGGGGTACACCCTGGACTGGTCGCCAGCCAATCACAAGGCACATATAGACAAACAACCATTCACACTCACATTCATACCTATGGACAATTTGGAGTCACCAATTAACCTAGCATGTTTTTGGAATGTGGGAGGAAACCGGAGTACCCGGAGAAAACCCACGCATGCACGGGGAGAACATGCAAACTCCACACCGAAATGGGGTGGGATTTATTATTTAATTGTATTTAATTGTTTATTTGAATGTAAATTGTTTGGCGTAATAATGAATAATATCGTTTCTAAAAAGTGTTTGGAAAATTTATAGTCATCGTCTTTGATATGGAGTTCCACAGGGTAGTATCTTTGGTCCACTCACATTTCTAAATCAAAAAATTTTTTTTTACTTATTTAGTGATTTAACAATAAGACAATATTTTTCTTCAGCGGGTGAGCTTATTAGTGCTTTTATGCAATCAAAGCTTTGTTCGGTCTTATATCATTTTAAACCAATTGTTCAGATGTTGTCTTCCAGATAAGAGCGATGACTTTAAAGCAATCTAATTCAAGCTTATCGATTTATAGGCAGCGTTTCCCTGAGCAGACATTGACCACTTGTCAGGAGGAGGCTGATGGAAACGGGCTGTGTTTTTGTTGTCGTTTATGTGCTAATGTGCTTGCTTGTATGTGTTTGCGTGGACCTCCACTTCTTACTTATCCTCGGTGCTAACCCCCACCATTTCTGGCACTCTAGCTATTTTTGGCATTGGGTGTCGAAAAGGTTAACGTCTGTATCAGCCATAGAAACGATGGCTTAAGAGAAGAAGAATACATAAATACAGCAAGGATACTCTGTACATTAGACAGTTACAGTCACTTACTGAATGTAAGCCTTTATACTGTTTTTGGATTTTTGATATTATTCATGACACTGTCAGCTCCCATTCCTGGAAGATATTATTTTATTTCATCAGTCCATTAAATCATTTTCTTAATGTAGAGAAGCAAATTTTCACAAAAAGCCACATAGCCTTGAATCATCTCAGAGATAATTAAAGCTAAACACAGTGTTCCTTCTTTAGTTCTATATACTCTCATTATCTTTCCCTTCACAACCCAAATTGGGTTGTGTCTACTTAACGGAAGTAGTATTGTTTAAATAATCTAATACGTTTCATGGTGAGAGAGTGCTATCCATTTTCTATAAAGGTTAATGTCAGCTCCCAATGTTATATCAAGCTTCCATGTTCACATTAACAGACAGCTGCTCTCCGAGTTTCTGTAGTACTACAGCCCTACTACTACTACAACTACTGATTGTGATTGGAAGCATTGTGTGCTGAGGCTGTGATCTACGTATAGTATGTCCTCCAGCACTAGCCTCTATTGTGTAACACACAGAAATGTCTCTTTCGGCTACTCAGTAGCCTTTGGTACACCTGGGTAATACAGTAGGATTATTAATGCCACTCAATAACATGGGAATGTCTCCGTTACTTAAAAGTGGAAAAGGAATTTTCAGTATCATTTTTTCTGATTACGATTTTGCCTGTAATCTCATAATGGAACATTTCTACTCATAAGTTTAGTTTGTTATAGTTTTAACAATATTTTAATGCTGTATTTAAGTTTAATTTTATTTAAGATATTGTTTTATTATTAATGTCTGGCTTAATTGACTTTTTAGTATGACTTAATAACTTCATTTAAAAGTGGTCTTTTATTGTTAATTCTCATTAGTCTAGAAAACATTTTGTTTCTTGAAGTGTGTTGATCACAACACAGTTTTTTCTCAAAAACCTACTAAATTTTACTAAAAAAAATAATAAGACTTTTTTTCCTCAATTTTTTTTTTCACAAAAAAACATTCTTCAAAAATATTGCAATCCTCTCGAGTTGCCTTGCATTACATCACCTTGACGCTGCATGAAGTTAGCCATGGCATGTCCGACATGATAGAATGAGGAAAAAGTTCTATTACTATTGTGTGTGGAAGTGGTAAGTTTGTGGTTTAAGCTTAAAAGTTACAAAATACATTTTAGGCTAACTGTTTTGCTCCCCTGTGATTGGCTGGCGACCAGTCCACCTCTCACCCAAAGTCGGCTGGGATAGGCTCCAGCATACCCCTTCAATCTTAGTGAGGATAAGTTGCATAGAAAATGGATGGATGAATGTTTAGCTCGCCAGAGTTGTGCAATGTGGTGTAAACAATGAATAATAGGAGTGTAAAGATGACTATTGGTATTCCTCTATTAATGAGTCAACACAGTTTCTATGCTCTAACTATGAAAATATTCCATGTATTAATATCCATCCATCCATTTTCTATGCTGCCTGTCCTCACTAGGGTTGTAGCGGTAAGCTGGAGCCTATCCCAGCTGTCTTCGGGCGAGAGGTGGGGTACACCCTGGACTGGTCGCCAGACAATCACAGGACACATATAGACAAACAACCATTCACACTCACATTCATACCTATAGACAATTTATAGGCTATAGCCTATATACAATGAACCTAATATGCATATTTTTGGAATGTGGGAGGAAACCCGAGTACCTGCAGAATGAAATTCTATATCATGGGAATTCATTCATCACGGTTAGGTCTGGAACCAATTAACCAATACTACTTTTCACAAAATTAGATTTCATTCCAGCAAAAGTCAAATAGTTTTTCATACAACTTTTTCCACAAATGTTTATTGTAAGAAAATCCAATTTTTTTAATTTATTCTCTCAACTTTCTGACTATGTGACGTTATTCTTCTCATCATTGTGGACCTAATACTTCTTCATTGCAGCGAGTACTGATAAGAAGCGTCTGCGGATATTTAACGGTGTCACCAATGAGATGAAGGCTTCTCGGCCATCAAGTTGACACAGCCATAAAATCTTAATTAAAGGAGAGATGGAAAGATTTGACAAATAGATTGAATTGGTTTTGCCGTCGGAGGTGTTATGATGAGATGTATAGATGTCAAAACACACCCTGACCACTTGAAGCTTTTTTTTTTAGTTGTCTTCAGCTTCTCATTTCATCCACAGGATGCGATTGAACTGTAACATCCACTTCGGACACAAGGCTGTTTTTTGCGTATCTTGCCTCCCTTGGATATCTTGTGGATGTTTAATTCATGATATCACTCCACGCTGTGTTGGCCCTCGGCAAATTGGACTTGATGGGTTTCCATTTAGAGGTTGCCCCCCTTTTACTTGTTTCACTGCTGAAGTCAACCATGAGGCTTGTAGTCTTTAGGGGAGGAGGGGGGGAGGGCATAAGGATGAACACGTGTGTGTGTGTGTGTGTGTGTGTGTCCTGCAGCACTGTGATTATGCTGAGCCCCACACTGCCCTCTAGTGGTCGGGTGATAGTACAGCAAGTGCAGCATTAAACAATATACAGTATTATAATCTATGAGAATAATTCCATGTTTATCCTTTTAGCTTCAGTGCAGTTATCATTTCCATAAAATTTGCATGTCATTTATTTTTCTTTTTAAGCTTCACATCACCTTGGTTAATGACGCCTAAGGCTGTAACATTGGCCTTCAAAGACATCATTAGTGTTTGATTACCAATCTTCAGTGGACTGTGATGCAAGCAGGATTCATATTATCACCCGACGGGACTTCTAACAGGAGATATAATATGTTTTATGGTGATGGCATGACCTTCTTTGTGTAGCATTTGACAGGTTGTTGAATTTCTATATGACTGCAGTTGAGTACCTGTGCAGAATGATAAAATACATACAAATCCAACACTAAAAATAAATAAAATAATGAAAAATAATGCTATACTATAAACAAATATACATTTGTCAGTAATGTCATTCCAAAATGATTAAAGATTTGAAACTATTACATTAGCAACAACTGGAAATTCTACTTCCTGTCAGACCAAAAACTCATTCACTGATTTCAGTAATGCAATTTTTTTTTTTAGCTTTAAGTTTGAATCCTGTGACGCTAATCATTTTGATGTGGTTGCTTTACTGCTGCTGGTTATTAGAAAGGAATGAATAATGAATTATGTGTGTGGGGAAAAAGGGACTGAATTCTGAGAGAGTTAGTTTCATGTGGCCCCCGTTAAGAAAATCTTATTTTTTGATTAGCCAATCAGTGGAAAAAGCCGACGAGTGTACTGCTCACTCATGTGTGTGTGTTCTTGTATTTATGTCTTTATGGGGACAAAGTGTTTATGTCAAGGGTGAGTCTGTTTGTGCCATGAAGTGATGGATGGAGCTTATACAAAAGCTGCTTTTCTCCATTCCACACGGCCTCACCTGCTGTCACCCTCATTAGCATATTATTAAACCCTCACATGCATCCGGCAATAATAATTCATAATAATACACATTTTCTAAAAAGTTACATCGTGTTTTGCTCTGAGGCAAAGTTCCAGTCAAATG
Source organism: Doryrhamphus excisus (assembly GCF_030265055.1). Lineage (NCBI taxonomy): Eukaryota > Metazoa > Chordata > Actinopteri > Syngnathiformes > Syngnathidae > Doryrhamphus > Doryrhamphus excisus. Next base: position 14,345,492 of record NC_080474.1, read on the forward strand.
CAGTTGTCCCGTCCTCGCCACAAGCGTTCCGACGAATTGATATTCTCCCACGTTGCCAATGGCTTCCCGACGGAGCGCCAAAATGCTGACAAAGCATCTTGCTTCCTCTTCTTCTGCCGCAGACTTAAAAATAGGATGTCACAGTCAGGATATGTGATCAGAATGCAGACGACATGTTGCTTTACCTTGTCTTCCATGAAGCCAGCTATTCTGTGCTAATGCTAATTCTTTGCTTATGCTTGGTTAGGAACCAAGCTTAATCAAGGGGCTGGGAATGAGTATTATTTAGTTAATCAAATAAATCAGCCTATTATTCCGCCTGCTTTTGATGTAATCAGGTGCAAAAGTCGCATAACAACCAACGCCCACCAATTAGTAATAATAACCTGCAACTTACATGAACATACAGTATGTAGTGAAAAAAAAATCAAATTTGCAAAATGAACGATTGTTTGTTCAACATCATGCATGTCATCTGTTCCTGACAGGATTAAAAGTGTCTGGGGTCTCGTTCTCGGTTTAGGGAAGGTTGCAGCCTGACGTCCACAGGCGGATCGGTGGAGAGTCTGGAGTAATGCAGTCACTGTACTGGTTTCAGATAGGGAGGTTTTAATATTTTTGAAAAAAAACAAACATTTGTATGGCTCAAAATACATGGTTTCAAAAGGCGTGGTAAAACCGTTCCTTTGTGACATCACAGAGGGACAGACTTCCTTATATGGTTCATAGTTAGGAAGCACTTTTTATGACAGGTTTTGGCAGGAAGCACAAATCAAAGGAAATACTGGAATAGGTACAGATTCTGGAAGATCTAAAAAGTTATTGTGTGTAGCTGCTCTATAGGAGACCACAACTCAATACAAAGGGTTGAAATATGAGCATAATAGGTCCTCTTTATCACAAATTTGAAAAAAAACATAATCTCATCACAACGGCATCAATCCAATATTATTGTTACTATCAATATTTGGATTGATCCACCCATAATTTGTACCCCACAACCTAATGAAATCATTAGAATGTATGTAAGTGACACAATGAATGAATAAACCTGGCGATGGGCTGCACGGCGTACGAGTGGTTAGCACGCAGACCTCACAGCTAGGAGACCAGGGTTCAATTCCACCCTCGGCCCACTCTGTGTGGAGTTTGCATGTTCTCCCCGTGCATGCGTGGGTTTTCTCCGGGTACTCCGGTTTCCTCCCACATTCCAAAAACATGCTAGGTTAATTTGACGACTCCAAATTGTCCATAGGTATGAATGTGAGTGTGAATGGTTGTTTGTCTATATGTGCCCTGTGATTGGCTGGCGACCAGTCCAGGGTGTACCCCGCCTCTCGCCCGAAGACAGCTGGGATAGGCTCCAGCACCCCCCGCGACCCTCGTGAGGAAAAGCGGTAGAAAATGAATGAATGAATGAACTCGGCGATGACGGAAACAGGAACATGTTTGGATTATGACTTGTTGCTAGGCGGAATTCCCTCCCCTTGCGTCCTCTAATGCCGTCAGCACTATAAACACTTGACATGTCTCCTGTAAAGGTACAGCACGGCATATCTAATAATTTCATTGTGTTGTCATCACAGTTCAATCACAATGTTCTCAAGGTCCAATCACCCCCATTGCTCCCCCCCCCTCCATTATAAATAGCATCTTCAGTGTTAACTATGTAATTCAAGCAAGAAATAGGCTATTTTGGAATGTAGCTTGCCGCGTTTCATTAACATCCCTGTTGGAGGGCTCCACGCTACGGGCCTCACTTTAATCTGCTCCAGCCCGAGTTGGTGGCGGCGGGGGGGATGGACCAGCACGCCATCACGTTCTCGAGAGGGGAGACAAATTACAACATGGCTCGATATAGTAGTGCCCGGCGGCCATTATGGGACGTACACTTAAATGATTTTATGACACATGCTCACAAGATGATGAGCCAGCCAGTTAAAGGTTTGCGGCCTGGGTCGCAGCCTCCGCAGCCGACCATTTGGATCATTCCCCGGAGGACGTAAAGTGAATTATTAATGGAGTGCGTTGGCAGCGGAAAGACTCATTGGATGTGTGCAATGAGCCAACGTGCTCTTAATTGAATTTACTAGGAAACGGTACAAAAACATTTGAGCTGGACTATTTTATTTTCTGGTGGTCTCTAAATGACCAGTCATGACGCAACACGCTCCATGGCCGATATTTGCACTGACAATCCTACATTTGGTCAAGTAAAAATTCTACACAGTACAGTGGACTCTGTAATACAGTGGAACCTCAGTTAGAGTCCACCCTGGTTAGTGTTTTTTTACACCAAAGGCTTGCCTTGGTTTGCGTACATTTTCTAGTTATGGTACAATATGGCGTGCGTCTTGCTGTGAGTCCAAGTGTGTCCAATGTCCTTGTTAGCGCACAGGCCACACAGCTTGGGGTTCGAGAGCCCGCGTTCAATTCCCATCTCTGTGTGGAGTTTGCATGTTCTCCCCCGTGCATTCATCGGTTTTCTATGAATAGTTTGTCTGTGTGCCCTGTGATTGGCTGGCGACCAGTCCAGGGTGTACCCCGCCTCACATCCAAGACAGCTGGGGTAGGCTCCAGCATACCGTATAGAGGGTCCTTGTTTTTTTTTTCTTTGTTGTTGACTGGAAAGGATGTTCATGACGAGGTACACATTTGAAAGATTTGAGTTTATTTTTCCGGAGAAGAGATCAGGTTTTTCTGCACGCTGGGTGAGTGGTTATCGCGCAGGCCTCACAGCTAGGAGACCCGAGTTCAACTACACCCTCGGCCATCTCTGTGTGGAGTTTGCATGTTCTCCTCGTGCCTGGGTTTCCTCCCACATTCCAAAAACATGCTAGGTTAATTGGTGACTCCAAATTGTCCATAGGTATGAATGTGAGTGTGAATGGTTGTTGAATGTTGTCTATATGTGCCCTGTGATTGGCTGGCGACCAGTCCAGGGTTTTCTCCCGCCTCTCGCCCAAAGACAGCTGGGATAGGCTCCGCACCACCACAACCCTCGTGAGGATAAGCGGTAGAAAATGAATACTCCAGTGTAACCTGTATACATCAAAATAAACTAAACCATAACCATAGTAACTTTAAATGTTCATTTGTTTCTTTCATTCATTGTTTTATGCATGTAAAACCATAAAGCGAAAAGTATAAAAATGTGTTATGTGCTAACATTTTTGGTTATCCGGAACAGATTAATGGGATTTATATGATTTCTTATTAGAAAAATGTATTCCATTAGCATCCATTTCAATTAGAGGTGGCCCTCCTGGAACCAATCACTCAAATGTAAAAAGAAGTTAATGACTGTAAAATGCTAAAACGTGACTAACAAGTGACATGCGGTACACTGGAGTCTGGCTTCTCTGAAAACCTAACTTCCATGAACATACGTACATTCACTATTAATCTTTGCTAACGTCGCGTAATTAGGGCATATTTTTTCCCTGCAGTCCCTGCATCGAGTCATGGCACGGCGGGTTGATGACAGAACACGGCCCGGAGGCAGAGCTCTGGCAATAATCATCAAATAGCTTATTTATCCGGATTGTTTCGGGTGACATTTTGCCCTGGCCCCACCGTAGGACATTGAATGAACGCTAATGACATTTCCTCAGAGCTGATTACATTAGAATGTTTGCTGCTGATGAGACGGTCGCATCACAGCCTGCGTACAATTGTCTTCCATTGCAGCAATTCAGTTTTATATATATTTTCTTATGCAAATCATTTTTAATTATGTTTACTATGATGCATCTATACGTACTTTGTTTGTCACATACTTTGTATTTAGCACCTTAATGTCAGCTTAAGTGCTCATTTAGTTGCTTTACATTGTTTTAATTGGCAATCTGCAAAATAAATTGCAACACATATACTTAATATGTGTTGTTATGCCACTAAATTTAAAGAATGCACAGGTTTCTAAGCTTTCTTGTGAGCAATTGAATGCAAACTGCTCGGGGGGGCCAACTGTCAGTTAACCGTAACCATGTTAGGTTGGAGGAAGAGACGGTATAAATGGCCGGCATGGCATCGGCAGTCGGAAAAGAAAAGAAAAAGAGTTCTTTTAGCTAAGAGGGGCTTTGGAATGGGACCGCCATGGAGACTCGCTCGTTTACATGCCGGAGGAAAAAAAATGTAGGTACGTGTGTGCTCGTAATGCTCGTTTGATGGGTCGTTGGGGGCACACAAGCCTGATGCATGGAAAAGATGGTGTTTTTATTTATTTTGTTTTAATTGAGTCACTTTGTGCCTGAAATATTGAACTTAAAACAATAACTTATATGTTAGTGGGCTACTTTTTATTACAGTCAATCAAAGTAACTGCAATATATCTCATCTTTTTCATTGTATGACACTGAACTGCAAGATACAATTTACTGAGGTCTCACTGTTGCAAAAATATCATTATTGGTAGAAAAAAAACCCATACCAATATGATCTGATTTTTCATTTTTATGGCAATATCGGCCAACAAATCCTGACAAATGTAATAATGGCTTTTGATAACGAAAGCATCGGAACAGTGTCAAACTTTGTAAAACAAAATGTAAAAATGTGAATGTATGTGTTTTTAAGGTCAGTTTTGGCAGCGACTATAGATACTTTATTATCATTATTCGAAAAAAACAACATTCTTAAAGACTTTTTTATTGGTTGTATAGTTACACTGTTTGATTCTCCGCTTGGGCATCTCTGTGTGGAGTTTGCATGTTCTCCCGGTGCATGCGTGGGTTTCCTCCCACATTCCAAAAACATGCTAGGTGCATGTTATGGACTCCAAATTGTCCATAGGTATGAATGTGAGTGTGAATGGTTGTTTGTCTATATGTGCCCTGTGATTGGCTGGCGACCAGTCCAGGGGTGTACTCCGCCTCTCGCCCAAAGACAGCTCCAGCATACCCACAACCCTAATGAAGATAAGCGGCATAGAAAATTATGGATGGATGGATAGTTTCTCAGATAGCAGGCAGGTCAACATATGGAATCCTATTATTTTTATCAAATTATTTATCAAATTCTTCAAAAACAATACAGTTCTTTCAAAATAACTTATGTATCGCTTCACAGATTCTGGTATCCGCAAACCACACATTTTTTTTTTTTGTATAGTGATGTTGCTCTCTCTTTTTTATTCTTTTGTTGCTGCACTGAAGCAGAGCACTTGTGTGATTAGAAGAGTAGATCATACACACACACACAGAGCCTCTCCCTCTGAAGGCTGTCACGGTCTGACAGTGTCCGCTGCTGGTTGGAGCGTTTTACTGCAAGTCAAGAGGCTTCATCGCCTTAGGAGAAGCGTAGCGAGGCATGACATAAGAAGCAATCTATGTATAATGTATACTTTTTTTTTTTTTTTTTGGTTGATAAAAAATCGCATCAATCACTCCGAGCGAATGAGTGTCCTCTCTAGTAGGGATGGATGACCGTGAATGAATGGGTCATCTGTCAGCTCCCGCCATGCAATAATAGTACAGCTGGATTCAACAGGTGTGTGTGTGTGTGTGGCGTGCAGAGACCACCCCCATCCAGTCCTAGGTAACATCCATTCTTCTCCTTTCCTCCCTCTTTTTTTGCAGCATAGAGCTTTTAATTACAGCCACAAACAGCAGATGGCTCTCTTGAGTTTTAATTTGGCTGCCTGTGATTTGGAGCATGCAGGTTGTTCTTTCACCTTTTAAATCTCCAAAAATATGAAAAAAACAAACAATTGAATTCAGTTTGGTGTTTTAAACAGTACATACAGGAAGTTCTCAAACCGAGTGCATGTCTCTGTCCAGGGTGCTGAAAACAGATAGCACTATAGATATATTGAGTTTGGAAATTCACATTATTCGTGTCAATAATATCATTCCTTATGTACTAGACTTTATATTACTATAAATACTACAATATGTGGTATTGTTAATGCAAAAAACTTCAACAGATAAGATATGATAAGATAGTATTGATCAACATTTTTCACATTTGTATATTGTAATTTGTGTTTAAAAATATATAAGCATGCATATACACACGTGTGTGTGTGTATATATATATATATATATATATATATATATATATATATATATATATATATATATATATATATATATATATATATATATAAATGATTATTTCTTAAACTATAATGTTTAGTTCGTGCAGTGCATATATTTATGTATGCAGCTTATCACCACACAGGTTCGATAGCATTACAATTCAGTGCAGTCCTGATTCACCCAGATTCACTCAGTCCTCGCTGCTGCTGCTCATGGTGCACATGCACGAGCATCGCTTAAACAGCAGAGACTCCCCAACCCCTCCTCTCCACCTCCACGTGAACGCGCCTCGGCTGACAGGAGGAGGGAGGAAGAGGAAGAGGAGCCCCTCTGGTGAAAAGGAGGGAAAAAGGAGTGCATTTGCCTTCCAGCACGCTGAAAGCTGCTAGGTTTTTTTTTAGTGATATTTTTACTATTTTTAAGGGAGGGGGGCATTGGAGAGTATCAGTCTGGTCTGGAAGAGGACAGAAAGGAAGGGTCCGATTCTTCTTCAAGAGTCTTATGCATGCATGCGGGATTACGCACAAGATTCCCTGGATGTTTTTTTTTATCATGTAGTGGGAATTCCTTGTCTCTGAGTTATAATAAGGAGATCTTTAGACACTAAAGTGGACTGGACGGGTCAAGTCGCCACCATGCAGGGACCGTGACCCAGTGGCCGTTTAGTGCGCACGCCCTCCAAGAAAACGGGGGGTGAGGGGGGGTGCTGGTGCTGGTGGTGATATTCGGTGGGAGCCATGGCCGCTGCCATCGCGAGCGGGCTGATCCGGCAGAAGAGGCAGGCGAGGGAGCAGCACCTGGACCGGCCGTCGACTAACCGGCGCCGGAAGAGCCCCAACAAGAACAAGGGGCTGTGCAACGGCAACCTCGTGGACATCTTCTCCAAAGTGCGCATATTTGGTCTCAGGAAGCGCAGGCTACGGAGACAAGGTGCAAGTCAAGTTTGTTTTTTTTTTTTTTGTGGAGAGGGGAGTGGGGGTGCGTCCACCGGTTGATAGCTGTTATTGGACCACCCCTCCCCTCTCATCTGTTACAGGCTTTAATATCATCATTAATGAATTTTACGCGTGCGTAAAAGGTGCTAACATTTGACCACATGTGTGCTGCTTGTGATGATCAGTGGTGTCCTGCATGGGGTGGTAACGAGCTAGAGAGCATAGATTATATGCTTCAGCCCAATGTGAGAAAAAAAAACGTATAATATTGTATATTGTAGCTGGCTTTTCTGTGATGCATTCAAGGACAGCTCCACCAGTTTTGTAAAAACAAAACAATACATGCATTTCCTTTTTAATTGTGGCGATCATCAGGTATCATCTGAGGGAACCTGTTGCTCCAGACATGCATGGCAGCTGGTGTATCAAGTCTGACTGTCTGCAAGCTTACCATGCAAAGGGTTAGAATGTACGCATGAGTGGATTAAAATGGCTTTTCTATGCACATGTGTGTGTGTGTGTGTGTGTGGCAGATAGGAGGACACATCTGGAGATAGGGTCAGGGTGCTTCAAAATGGCAGATGAATATTGCTGTTGTCCTCTGTCACCTCCAGTGCAAAGCCTCCCTATATAGAACCATACTGTGTGTGTGTGTGTGCGCACAGACGATTCTCTCATCTGGTGTGCAAATAAAAGCTTTGGCTTGAGACCAACAAAAAAATTCTAATCATGCACATGGAGCTTCAAAAGTCGAATGCAATCTCTTTCGTAACAAATGCTCCAATTGGAAATAATGAAATTATCTGTTCCAGGGTCAAACTGTCACACTTATAAGACATGTTCAACGCCTTAACATAATTTCACTGGGCTGTACTGAATTTTTTAATTGAACAATACTTTGCATTTGTGATGGCTGAACAAATTGACACTTAGCATATTCCTAATCAATCCAAAAAGTGTTTGTAAAATAGTCATATTTGAACCTTTTAATGTAGTATTTCTTACATGATTATAGGAATATTTGACATCACAAATTTCATGTGCTGTGTGGAAATTAATTCAGATTGAGTGGGGTGTCCAAAGTGTGGACACAATGACTTATTTTTTATTGGCCTTCACTATATGCTATACTAGTGGTGTCCAAAGTGCGGCCCTGGGGCATTTGCGGCTTGCTTTTTGTTTTTTGTTTTTTTGGCCTGCAGTAAATTGTAGAAATGACATTAATTTAAATTAAAAACAACAGCAAAAGGCAAAATGTAAAGAGAAAAAGCTGAAATATTGATAATAACAATCGATAACGTTTTCTTCAGAATCAGCATTTTTACAACATTAAAATATCAAAGTGGCCCCCATATACTTTAATTTTCAGTATGAGGCCACCCTTGAAAGATATGGCCACCCCTGGTCCATATCCATCAGAATGTTCACCCCTGGTGGTGTAATGATACACGTGTCTGTCTTTCATTCATAGCAGAGGGAATGGGGTCGATTCCCGGCTGGGGTTGCATCAGAAAGGACATCCGGCGTAAAAACTAAGCCAAAACCTTTCATGTAATTGACTTTCTGTGGCGCCACCCTATTTGCTCTGTTTGTGATAATCCACAATTAAGATGTGGATGTTTTGATCAGATAGCATAGCATATATTGGACTGACCATCAGAAACGCGAGCTTTCCCTTTGTCGAATTATTAATCATCCGTATAAAAAATGTGTTAACACCAATCTGTTACATTGATATTCATTATCACAAGTTGACCATGTATATTTTGTGCAAATTCAACAAAATGTGACTCCTCTTCCTCTTGTCAAGATATTTCTATTTCCGCTTTAATTGAAATTAATTTGTTTGTTTTGGTAGCTAGCGATTGCGCTCATTATTTGAGAATCTGAGGATTAGTCTCAAATGTGATTAAACTGGAAGTGATGGGATGAAGGGGATGCAATGTGTCTGTATTCTCATTTCTCAATTAGACGCATTCATTTTCATGCATCTTCCTTCCTGTAGACCACGTCTGCGAAGTTCCAGATCTTTCTTACTACGTCAGCTTTTCCACGACAATAATAATAATAATAATAATAAAAATAATTGACACATAGCTGTGAAAGACCTGCCCGCCTTAGCCCGCCCGCCTCAGAGAAAGGTCTGAGATTGTTCTACTGGTTCTACTGTCATCACCTCACACTCCACCACAAAGTGCCTCAGGCTGTACAAAAACAAGGGGAGAAAAGCCTTTTGTATGCCCTCTGTGGCCATGTTCTGTTTTTTTTACTCTTATACACACACACACAGAGTTCAGGTGAAGTTGATTGTATTCTTCCCCCTTGGGGCTTTCTGGGAAGGAGCACAATGTGGTGTGATGTCTTGTCATAATGTCGATGGCTTTACCACCTTGGTTCGTGCTCACATGGCCGAATTGGGAAAAAAAATCTATACATAGTGCAGCTCCAAGCAGAAGATAACTGCACTGTAGTTACTGTATGTTATTATCCCTTTGGTGCAGTACACAAAGCTGCCAGAGAGGGTGGTGTTGAGCTCAATATGACAAAGTAAACCCTAACAGCCTGTAATTGGACTTCCAGGCTACAAAGTGGTATGGAAACAAACTTTTCATTCTAATTTTTTATTTTTCCCCCCCATACAGATCCCCAGCTCAAGGGTATAGTGACCAGGTTATATTGCAGACAGGGATACTACTTGCAAATGAATCCCGATGGCTCTCTTGATGGCACCAAGGATGACAGCAGTAATTCCTGTAAGTAGACTACTTTTTTTTCATTATTTTCTTCTTTTCTGGTACGTTAAATTGTCATTTGTTGCTGGGCAAAATCATGAAGGGCTAAATCATGTGTGCCTATGCCTGTCACACCCACTCAGATGGTTAATTGACACGATAGACAGACATGTTTGAGTGGTCACTTGTTGCTAGGCAGACCTGGGGCACCTCAGGCAAATTACCATAATAAAAAAGTTTTTTTTTTTTGCTTTGTCCAAAAATATGAGCGAAATATCTCAACACATTCTGGGATGTCAAAAGTTAGCACGCTAATGACAGTAAGAGATTTTAAATAATTAACTTCCTGCGGCACCTCGGTCAATTTGGAGAGAGTCATTCATTATCGCTCAGCCATTATTCATAGACCGCATATAAATAAATGGGATTCATTTTCATTGAGAATAGGTGAATATATTCACCATGTGCACACACTTTGAATTTAAAACATCAAGTCAGGGGAGAATTGTAATTTATTTACCCTCATTAGCATTAATAATGATCCATTTGGGCTGCAAATAAGCTAAACCCTTGCCCGGATTTGATTTATGTGAGCAAGTGGTGAAACTTCCAAACCACACAGTCATCCTGGAAACAAGACGAAGTAGGGGAAAAAATGTGGGTATTAATAACCATGATATGACACAGCTCTGGGCTAGCTGCTTCAGTGCGACACTTCTCATTAGCCTGACAGCTTGAGGAGATGTGGCACATGTCACTTCACATAGGTTAAAAAGGCCCAGTGCGATATATTTATTTTAAAATGACATAGAGAGATTTGTTGCCATTTCTACATTGCAGTTTTTAAGTGTTTCTAGCTTTGTAAGTACCATATTAAATAAAAAGTTGGGATATTGAGTAATATTAATAATAATATTAAGATTGAAATGCAAAAAAATGCAAAAAACACCTATCACAAAAAGTAAAATATAGTAGAATGAAATGGAAGAAAAAAGTGCAAGAAGAATTAATGTAAATACAATTTCATTCATTAATTTTCTACCGCTTATCTGGACTGGTCGCCAGCCAATCACAGGGCACATATAGACAAACAACCATTCACACTCACATTCATATCTATGGACAATTTGGAGTCACCAATTAACCTAGCATGCTTTTGGGATGTATATAAAAGTATGTAATTGTGTACAAGTATATAATTAAGTACAAAGTATATAATTACAATATAGTTATACGTTGTTTAATGCAACATAAAAGCAGTTGAAAACAAGATGAAAGTAATACTACAGTGGTTGACTTCCATCCATTTTTTTATACTGCTTATCTTCATTAGGTTCATGGGTGAACTGGAGCCTACTGTAATATTACTGACACCATCATTTACCATGTAGTGCCAAACTAGTTGGATGTGAACTTTGATGAAAAATACATGAAGAAAAGTTGGACTGATGCAGCGACTCCAAATTGTCCATAGGTATGAATGTGAGTGTGAATGGTTGTTTGTCTATATGTGCCCTCTGATTGGCTGGCGACCAGTCCAGGGTGTAACCCGCCTGTCGCCCGAAGACAGCTGGGATAGGCTCCAGCATACCCGCAATCCTTGTGAGGATAAGCGTTACAGAAAATGGATGGACTGATGCAGTGTGTTAATAATACCACAAGCCGCACCATAATGTATGCTAACTGAGAAAATGTCATAAATGTTTTCTGTTGGCTACCCAGGGAATCCGATAACCGAGGTTCCACTTCATTCAGTTTCTGTGGCATTTTTATTTTCAAAATTGGAATTCTAGGGTCAAACTGTGGTCATCATAAAACCTTTATTAACTCCAGGCACATTTTTTTAATTGAACATTTTTACACCCCTAACTGTCACACAAGGGTAAAAAATAATTTCATTATCTTTTATGGTCCAGAAGCCACCTAACTACCAGATCTCCAGTCTTGCTGACACCAAAGCCAACACCAATTTTCTGTGGCCTTTTTAAAATGTCCTCCATACAACACATTTAATGTCCCAGGCCAGATAAGTTTCTGTTGCAAGCAGAGTCCATTACCATCCTGGAACATGCAGTCTGTTATAGCAAACAACAGGCCTATTAAAGTCCACCATGCGGCCATGATGGGCCCCAGATACACCATCAACCTTTTCATTAGCACTTTTACAGGAAGTTGTATGTGGATGATACACTGTTTTCCTACATCTGAGGATACCATGTGGTGTACTGGTCAGGTGTTTGATGATGATATTGTTATCTTTCAGCTTTGTTCAACCTTATTCCCGTGGGCCTCCGTGTCGTCGCCATTCAGTCTGTGAAGACGGGCTTGTACATCGCCATGAACGGGGAGGGTCATCTCTACACATCTGTGAGTACAAAACATAATGTTCATAATTTTGTTTCACAAATTATGAAGGGGGGCGGCACGGCGGTCGAGTGGTTAGCGCGCAGACCTTACAGCTAGGAGACCAGGGTTCGATTCCACCATTCTCCCCGTGCATGCGTGGGTTTTCTCCGGGTACTCCGGTTTCCTCCCACATTCCAAAAACATGCTAGGTTAATTGGTGACTCCAAATTGTCCATAGGTATGAATGTGAGTGTGAATGGTTGTTTGTCTATATGTGCCCTGTGATTGGCTGGCGACCAGTCCAGGGTGTACCCCGCCTCTCGCCCAAAGACAGCTGGGATAGGCTCCAGCACCCCCGCAACCCTTGTGAGGAAAAAGCGGCAGAAAATGAATGAATGAATGAAATTAGGAAGGAAAAATGCTGCTTACAAAGCCAATTGTCACAGTTAATGAGCAGGGTGAGCTCCTCCACCACACCTACTTTTCCCATCTGGGGGAAAAAACTACCCATCGAGATGGAGAGCCTTCGTTCTGACCATCAACACTCAGACGTTTGGTCGGCAAAGTAAATGCAAAGGGAACAGTCATTGCAAAAGAAATGCTTCAGCATCTGAAGAAATGCTGCAAATGTTTGACACCCCTACTAATAAAGTACAATGAAAAAATATATGACAATATTGCAATCTACTAACATAATGTCGACTATGTTCTACTTTTCTGCACTCTGTGTGTATGCTAGGGGCGCCTCCGCCTACTGAGGCAAAGAGACGGTAAAGCTCTCTCTCTTCATGCTGTTGTTCTATGGCAAAAATGCGCTAAAGTACTCAAACCAATGCAGAGTGAACTCTACTGAGAGATAATGAAAACAAACACATATGCACATGGCAATGTATTTAGGGCAGCAAAATTGAGTTAATTTTCAATTTTCATTTATTATGTGATTGTGGGGTACATTTACCCCAAGGGGTATACTAATTGTAATAGGGGGTACGTGAATAAAAACACCTAACACTCACATTTCTGACCCATAATGTTACAATATACAATATTATGCCTACAAATGCCCAAATTCATCAACACCAAAAAAAAAGGAAAATCAGGTGATGTTTCTCTTTTTATCATGTTGTTTCGGCCAAGATGGGCGCCGTTTCAAGAGGCTCTCATTGAGTTGGGAGCAACGTGTTCTTCCTCGCCGCTTGCTTCTTCTTCTTCTTCTGTGTGTGCTAATGGAGGTTGTGATCAGCCGCCCACTCCACCAGGCCTTTTTAGTCTGGTAATGGCAGCCTTGTGAGATTCTCGCTCCTTCATCCCCCTCCTCATCCTCTGTAAGGAAGCTTTTCTGCCATTACGGCTTTGTCGACATGCTTCTTCTTACCCATTAGTCCTGTTTGATGGTAACGCAATCACATTTGAAGTTTGTATTCATGCTCCTAAACATGTTGGGGGGATAAAGCTTTTAACCAGGTACACTTGCATAAGACCAGAAATGACTCACAAATTAAAGCCAAGCAGAAGAAAAAAGTATTTCAGGGTGATGACGGGTTTGAAAAATGGCGAGTCCATGTATCATATTCCTTTGTGTGCAAGGCCCTCAAGGCGCAGCGTGGAGATGCTATCAAAGCAGAGCACAAAGGAAGCACCTCGGAACAAAAGGAGAGCTTGCTCATTGGACTGCCGCTTTTCTATCCGAGCCAATCTGGCAAATTTATCCTCGCCGGCTCCATCCTTTGGGATTCTTCCAGGAGTTTCTACGAGGATGATTTCACGAAAGCCTGAAAACTGACCTCCTTCATTTAAGGATCATGTTTATGTCACGTTTCGTGGACTCGCTGTTTTGCAAATTTTTGTTGTTGTTGCTATTTTAGTGCTTTTTTAATTTATAGCGTATGAATGGTGTTACGGCCTGGCCCTTTAAGAGAAATGCAGTGTCCATCTTCCAGTGTTTTGTTTATGACTGGCAACATTTAAATTGTACACGATTCTATTTGTGGTCATTTGTCATTATATAAGAGCATAAAGTCTGAATTCAAGCGTTAAAATACAAAACTGCTCAACTGAGAGTTGAAGCTAATTTCTTTGACCCTTTGGTGAGCTACTCAAAATCAGCTGGCAAGCTAGAAGACACCTTTGGTAGTATTACCATCATGACACTAGACACGGAATATGTATTTGAGCTTTATTTTCGTGGTGCAGTGTAGCGGTGCATGGTAATTTCGTCCAGCGCACCACTGTGCACAGCCAATTTGGTAATATGGTAGAATGGACTGCGCCTGTCATGGATTAACAGGATCCCAGGATGCATAGACAGGTCTTTATTCTTAACTTGATCTGAAAAGATTGTACATTAAAATAAGAAGGATGAGGAGGAGATCCCGGGAAAGAATATACCATCAAATCTCCTATTTGATAAGCAAGCATGATGCCTGGATTAGCCTGCTGCTGTGTTTAATGTAATTATCACTTAACTTTGTACTCCTATTCATGACACAGGAATAGATTACATATGTCCCACGAGGTGGTCCATGTGGTATTGCGCATAGTGGCCTCTGATGAGCAGTCCAGTGGGCCCTACGCATTTAAAGGCAGAGAGAGGTCTCTTACGCCTTCTTAAACCATCTCTCCTCCGTCTTTGCCATTTGCACCAGTGAGAGGGACGGAGGTGTCGGTGCGCTGCACTGCGTCAGGCTGATACGATAATTGCAAAGTGCGCTGGCCACACCCCGTTGTTGCAGCGTCGGCCAGGCAAGTACATTGGACCTGGGCGCTACAATTTTAGAGTCTACAGTTCTGCAATTTTCCAGACAATTAGGAGACGACAGCCCCAAAAGCTGTTAATTTTAGTGCTTTTCACACTGAACAGTGACACAGACGTCAACCCCCAAATTTGTTAGCTTCTGAGGTAGTGTGAGTGGAGTCCCAGGTGGTACGCCGCCTGTGTGAAAGGGTGTTCCACTATACCACCATCGCTTCTCCTGCAAATATGCCTCTCATGCAGCATCTCTGTGTGAACTTGTCTTGTTGGACACGGACAAATAAAGGTCAGATCAACGTCTGGTGTGACATATACAATAATTGTCGGACCTCAACAATTGCTTTCAACACAACAGCTTGTTTTTATTTACTTCCTGCTGTCCTGCCACATCCGATCAGTAGGAAGTGTTCAGATTCCCATGGGAGTGTTTTGATTGGCCATGAGTGAAGAAGTCCAAACAACCAGACAATGCTTGTGTAGGGGAATCATCTCAGTATGGTGTTGGTACACACACGTACTTTAGGTTCTAGCAGCATACGGAGAGCATCGATGTAAATTCGCAGCTTCACACATGTATAGCACCTCCTCATACGCCACCTCCAGTGTAGTGTGTGTGTGTGTGTGTTTTGTGGTGTCATTGCCTAACAGATGGCTTTGTGTGAACCTGTTTAAGTGGTGTTGATGGCAAATTTGCTGTTACAGTTGCATAATCTTTTTTAATGACAGTGGTCATGTAGTCAATCAAATTTCTTGTTTACTCCTGTTGTGTTGACTTGTGTTAAAAACTCAGTCAAAGTCCAAGTCCTGGTCCACCATGTTCTTTTTACTATTAAAAAAAGTGTCTGTCTCGCCGCATCCGCAAAAAAGAAAACAATTTTGTACATATATAAGCTGTAATTGTCTTTAAGCTGCAAGTGCCTGTGTTGTACCATGAGATATTTACACAGAAAGACACACTATAAACCTTGCAATCCTACTTACACTCAGCGTTCTCAGTGAGATGCTTTTTTTCATTGATGAAACAAAACGTAATTATTCTACACATGATCAAACTTAAGATTTGTCAGATGGGGTAGGAGGAGTACCAGGAGTTTTGCCCTGATGGTGTTGCTCATTATTTTCCAAAGCGTTGCTCTCTGCTGCCTTTAATGCCACGACAGAGAGAGTTTGGGTCAGAAGGGCTGCAGGGAGAGTGGCCTCATGCATTAATAAATAACAGGGTTAGAGGTAGACGTCTAAACTGCCAACCAGCAGCAACCACCTTTTTAACTCCTTCCAATGATTGGGAAAAGTACCTCACGGGTTTAAAGCTGAGCTTTGTGCTCTGACAGGGTCGTATTTGTTTTACACCAACTCTCTCTCTGCACAGTAAATCTAAATTCAACACAGATAATTTTGTCATTAATGGCTTGTTCTTGTTCCCTGTCCATCTATCATTCAGTATTCCCTAACTTTCTTTGTAGTAAAGCTTTCATCATGTGCAGAATTGTAATGGCTAGATGTGCCAGAAGGAATATCACGGCATAAAACATTGTCAGTAAACAACAAACTATATATTTGAATGATATTTTAATATTCATGGCTCCCCCAACCTAATTTTCATGCAAAACAAATCCTTAAAACATAGTATGGCATAGCTTCATTTTTAAATCAAAGTACAAAATATATTTTTTAAATGGGCCTACATTAAAATTAAAAAATATGTAATTAATTTTCACAATGAATTTAATTAAAATAATTAAATATAAATAATTAAAATAAAATAAAATAATTAAAAATAAATACCATAAATCTGAAAAAAAAGAATTGTATTCAATGAATTCAATTATTATTTTTTTTTTAACTTCATTTGAAGTTCAAAAAAGTCATGTGCCAACTTAACTGAGAACAAAACAATTTTTTTGGTCATTTTTTTATGACAGTCACATCGCAGTGTGACTACTTGTTGCTAGAAAGAACAAATCATCATCAATGGGTTATGGTTATGTCATGACATATTTTCATAACATCTGTTATGAAATGACTCAAAAAAGGCATATACTGGCGTCCCTTGTTTATAGTGGTTAAATGGTTCAAGACCCATCCGTGTTAAATGAATTTCTGCGATATAGGATTCAATGTTAATACATTTAATATTTTCATGGTTCGAGCATAGAAAAACCTGCTTATGTCTTTCTAAATAATGTTTTTAACATCATTTAGAGCCCTGTGGACATGAAGTAATACCCCTATAGTGACCATCATCCGATTATTCAATGTATACATCACATTGCAACTCTTATGCTGCAGGGACTCGAGACCAAAAAAGAAACTTTGTCATCGTTTAACACGAGAATACAACATTCCAACAACATAAATAGGTCAAAAAGTGGAAAAAAGCATAAGAGGTCCATTTTAATATTGAACATTTTCAAGATAATTTATGTTGTGTGCTAAAGGAGAGATGGTCTTGTTATATAATTATTACGTCATTTTTTTGTTTGTAGTGGATGCACTATGTTAGAAAGCCAAAATTGTTATTTGTATGTTTTTTAAGTGTGTGGCAGTCGGGGTCCGAAGGGGGATCTGTGAAAACTTTGTGAACTACTGTACGACAGTAAACACTTGTGAGGACATCCTCCCAAGTGATTCCCACCCAATTAATGTCTGGAGACTACTTGCTGCTGCTTTACAAGCTGCTGCGACTCGCTCGCAGATTAACGCTGCTCTCGAGGCAAAGAGTGTGCAATTTGTATTTGTGCGGTGCTTGACATTCATGCAATAGGAAGGCAATTAGGACACAACAAGGGTCTTTAAAAGTGAGCTTTCTGGGAGTGCTTGCTCTCTGATTGCCTTACTGCAGCAGTCAAGACGACGTGACAATCACACCGAATGCTTATGTCCTTTGACGATATATCCATAACTGGAAGGAAGGAAACTGAAGGAAACATAAACTGACATCAGAGATTTTGCTATGTTACATTAGAATTTGGTATTTACTTTATACTTTAGAGCAGGGGTCTCAAACTCAATTTACTTGGGGGCCACTGGAGCTAGGGTCTGGGCGAGACTGGGCCGCATCAGGTTTTCCAAAAAAAACAACAAAAAACGCATTTATTAAAAACAGAAAAATTAATTAACTTTGCTTTGGTTTCGATTTCTACAAGAAAAGCTCTGATAAAACATTCCACTGTTCTCAAATATTTTGCTTTTTATTTTTCTACACAAAATAAGATGAAAAATAAATAAACAAATCAAGAATAAAGAAAATCAATCAGTAATAAATAATAATAATAATAATAATAATAATAATAATAAAACGGCAAATAATAAAAACTTAAGAAACCACATATAGTTGGTGGGTAGACAAATTATTTTTTTCAGATTAAAATTAACAAAGCATTATTAGAGCCCTGTGGACATGACAAAACACGACTATAGTCACATTTACGTATACTCTTTTTATTTACAACATATTGCGCAACTGCAGGGTCTTGAGACACATGCTAACTCGCAAACTAGAGAGCTAGCGACCTAAACGGTAGCCTTCAAGTTATTTCCTTTAAACTTAAATAGCCAAAAACTTACCACTTCCACACGGGTAGGGAGGATAACTATTAACAGTTATTTAACCTTTAACATGAACATTAATCAAATGTAATAATTTTTTATAGGTACATGATACCATACGGCATCCATATCAAACTTGCGCGGGCCGCACTAACATTAAACTTATATATCAAGGCGGGGGCCTCAAACTAGTGCCGCGTGTTTGAGACCCCTGCTTTAGAGTATACTGTATATTTGCATATTTATACCATTACCTGGTGTTTTCTTCAACATTCCAACGAATGAATATATTAAGATTATGCAGGAATCGTTTTTGTGCATCCTTGCTGCTATAAGCTTGTGTTTTTATTTACCACAGCCTTAGAGGGGGGCTTTGTGTTATTATGCTGTCTTGTTCATGCTGTTGCTTGGATCAAAGAGTGGGTGTGTGAAGGATGGGGATTCTTTCACTGTGACAGAAAAGCCCTTAGTGTTTCTGTTGCCTGCCGACATGTAATAGCTGTCTATATTTTTCTTTTTTCCCCCCAACCCTTCTTCTCAAGCGTCCCAGGCAGAAATGAAAGTAACATTTTATAAAAGGTTCCCTGCTTCCCTTGGAGATGCAAATAATCAATAAGTGTGAGAGTGCTTCAGAAACCTTCTAACGCATGCTTGTACCGTATGTTCTCTCAAATGTGTGCTGTCAGTGAGTCGCATGTAAAAAGAGGCCAGAAGGTTATCGTGACAAGGGTGTCCAAACCTTTTTCATCAAGGGCTGCATACTGAAAAATCAAAGGATCTGGGGAGTTATTTTGAAAATCAACAAAAAAAAGCACAAGCAGTCATCAATTTTGATTAGAATGCACCACGCACCACTCCTAGTGAGTTCATTTTACCGCCACCAACATTCAACCGGCTATAGTGAACAGATGGATGAAGCGAAAGAAGCCAAAAATGTACCACTTTCACACAAATTGTGAGGAGAACCTTTTTCTTCACTCTGTTTCATTCATGGCACGTCGGCTCTCGTGTCCATGCAGTGTGAAAGGTAATGTAATCTAACGTCTAATGTCAACAGTACTGATCCATAGTGACCAGAATACTACATATAACTTGTCTTTCAATATATATTTATTACAAATAATATACCATAGTAAACCACAAAGCAGCAACCATTTTTCATTCATTCATTCATTTTCTACCGCTTTTTCCTCACGAGGGTCGCGGCCGTGCTGGAGCCTATCCCAGCTGTCTTTGGGCGAAAGGCAGAGTACACCCTGGACTGGTCGCCAGCCAATCACAGGGCACATATAGACAAACAACCATTCACACTCACATTCATACCTATGGACAATTTGGAGTGGCCAATTAAACCCACGCATGCACGGGGAGAACATTCAAACTCCACACAGAGATGGCGGAGGGTGGAATTGAACCCTGGTCTCCTAGCTGTGAGGTCTGTGCGCAAACCACTCGCCCGCCGTGCCGCCCTCTTTCAATATATATTTATTACAAATAATATGCCATAGTAAACCACAAAGCAGCAACCATTTTTAATATATATATTTTTTTAACATGTTCTAGAGAGGGGGTAATATTCAGGCCAGGTTTGACCCTACTTTTATCTTGGATTTAAAGAGGTCTTGTCTGTAGTCACTTTATGTCCTCTAAGGGATTCCATCTATAGAGGGGAATCCTCTTGTGTCCTGGATACTAAGATATACTGAGTGCCTTGGCTTCTTTCCTGAGACAGAAAAGAACGAAGAGGGAGGAAGGACAAGAGTCTTTTTGTGATCAAATCCTGCAATCTTATTAATTAAATGCAGTAAAGGATTAACGCGGGTAATTTGAACTACTAAATCGATCTATTAAAAGTCTACAGGCACTCTAATCTGCATTTTAAAGAGCGGCTCTTTGAAAAAGAATCCAATTTGAAGTACAAAAGGCATAAATTTGACCTGAAAAGGTTCTCCGGCTGATACATTTCTTGTTGTGTAAGCGTATCTGTGTCGGATGAGTCAGTCAAGCTGCTTTGGGTCAGTGTAAAAAGGGGGGGTGTTGCTCTTGAGGGAAACTTTTATCGAACACTTAAGTGCTTCAGGTGACCAAACACCCATAATGTGTCAGAGCCTCTGCTGGCCTTTCGCTACCAGGAAATGATGACATATCGTTAGATGCTGTTGCACTTTAGACAGACTTTGTTTATATTAAATGGATAATTAACTTTAGCACTTATTAAGTACTGTTTACACAATGTAACATTTTCATTTTTTTCAGTAATGACATTGTTAATACATTTAATAGAGTTTGACCTAAATCATCATCATCACTGATTTGTCATTAATTCAACTAATCATCCAGCGAAACAACGCCATATTAAAGTACGTATATTGTCTGTCCTGTTTATTTATTTACTTGTCATTGGGAAACTTAAACTATGGTCTTTTGGACTATATATTACTACAATTAATGGCTGAACAGTGTACAAAGTACATGTTCACTACACACTATTTCTGGATTCTGCTCACCATCATGGCAGCCAAACCAAACCAGGGTGTAGCAGGCACTTTTTCCTAATGTGGAAGTAGGGTTCTTTATTAATAAAGCAAGTAGTTTCAGGTCTCACTTTGCAACAAGGTACACAGAAATAGAGTATATTATAGCGGAATTTTGAAGAACTAACTTTTGGAGTGTTGTGTTGTCAATCGCATTGCTGCTAACTTTAATGTTCTGGTTGTGAACAGACCGATAAGCCCTGGAAATATAGTCGGTTATAATTTCTCACATTTATTTAGTTCTGCATTGAGTAATAAAACATTGTCAAAACATGGATATATCATCGTGAATCCGTCCATCTTTCCCCCCTCATTGATTAATGGGTGTTATGGTGGCAGCATGAATAAACAATTATTTGTTTCCATGGCGAGTGATCGGTTTATGCTGCATACTAATGTGCATCCTGCTTCCTGTTTAAGGGAAAAATACAGCTGATTCTGTCTTCTTATTGTTCTTCATTTGTCCTCCAAAAAAAAAAAAAAGTGTGAGTGCTTATATTTGGGATTTTCCTACACTTTGCAACTTGATTACCTTGATTAACGCATGAAGACTACCTTTATTTTTAGCCGGAGCGGGGCGGACAATATGGAAATGCTTTTATGAACCTTCTGCCTGGAGATGAATGGGCGACAGCACAGAGAGAGATTTGACGCCTCCCAATTCATTTGTCTTTGCCACTTTGAGGCGGAGACGGAGGACGGAAGCGATACTCGGCTAGCTCCATCATCATTTGCGCAAGACCCATGAGGCTGACTAATAAGTTGCTCCAAGAAAATGAAAGAGTTTTGTGGATTTAACCAATTTAAAAAGAGGCAAAAATCAAGAATGCTAGCTGAGGTGATGCCAAACAATGTATACTTTCTATATTAAAAGGACATAGAAAGTCAAAGTTGAGGGTCAAGGTAGGACTGAGTGTTAGGCCCAGGTGAAGGTAATTAGCAAGACATACAACACCTACGCCGCACTTTTTCCTCACGACAGGAAGACATATGACGGCCATTTCATCTGGCAGTATTTTTCTCTTCTTCACATTAGGAGTGTACGAGGAAATGAGCCTGATAACCTCTGCTAAGGTCGAAAATAGATCACCATTGGGAACATCTCTTATATTCTCAAATAAATCCCCGAGTAGGTATTCAATCATCTTTTGGTTATTAGCAGAAAAATCAAAGAAAAATCACACTAACAACAAACACCAAGCAGCTTGCTAGCTAAAACAACAAACAGGAAGTAGCCTGTTTGTTGAGTGGGTTTGTCAAAGTTAATGCCTTTCGTTTATACAGTCTTAAATTAAATATCTTTAAATATCTTTGTAGAAAAGTGAAGTTATGAAAGTAAGTATTTACGTAAGTATTTACTTTTTACTTATTAATTTTCAGAGCAGCCTTGACACATCCAATAAAGTGGCCATGTTGACATAAGGCTCAGCGCTTGATGTGGTGTCAATATATATAATACATTCTAATAATACATTTTATTTGTATAGCGCTTTTCAAAATATTCAAAGACACTTTACAGAAGAATGAAGTTGAATAAAAGCAAGTAAACAGAATAGAAGACACACCAAAATACAACATTCATTGGTTAATACACAGTTAAAACATGAGTAAAAGCGGGCGGGGCACATGCTTCTAATTACCAAACATATCGGAGGTACAAAATAAACAAATTATCAAATGGAAAGTAGTTGCCTGCTAACTGGATAATAAACAGGAAGTATCCCTTTTAACTACCCAACACACAAAGAGTAACCCGCTAACGCAAATTTAATCAGTTGTTTTACTGGCAAAAAGTAGTTTCTGATCAGTCATTGTCGTTGTTGTGTGTGTATCTTTGTAGGAGCTCTTTACGGCCGAATGCAAATTCAAGGAGTCGGTGTTTGAGAACTACTACGTCATCTACTCATCCATGTTGTACCGACAGCAGGAGTCGGGCCGGGCCTGGTTCCTGGGTCTCAACAAAGAGGGTCAAGCCATGAAGGGGAACCGAGTGAAGAAAACCAAACCGGCCGCTCACTTCTTGCCCAAGCCATTAGAAGGTACTGTACATGCAACATTAGGTGGTACAAGTGTAAATACTGTGTAAATAAACTGGTCTAATTATTAGACTTATGGTAATGTTTTAATTTCATTTGAACATGCATCAGATTACAATTGAGTGTATCACATAATCAGTTCACAGTTCCACATGTCCAAAAGGAGTAGGAAGAAGCAAAGCTTATTAAATCCTACCCCTCCATCTGGTACTTTTACAATCAGTAACTGTTACATTTGTTCACTTCCTGCTTTCCTAATATATTTTACGTTTTTTAATTTTTTTTATTTTATTTTTAATTTTATTTTTGTCACATACCGAAGTTCGAGGTGATATAACTTAATAGGACGTTGGATTACTGCCTTGCATGACTAATGCTGTCCAGAGATTAAAAACTAAATTGAGAGATTAATTAATTATGAGCTCAAATTAATTGATGTCATTAAACTCACTGAAACATTGTTTTTTTCATTTTTCTGTGTTCTTTTGTCAATCTCCAAATAATTACAAAATGTGTAAAAACACCAAAAAACAGTAAGAACACGTTTCTGAGCAACATACGTAGGTATTCAACCAGCCAAGTTCCAGTGATCTTTGGTTCTAAGAACACAGTTGGACAAATCTTCCACCAAAATCTTTTGTTGTGCCGTTGTATATCTTTCTGATCTTGGTTGTCACTGTAGTCCTACGCGGTGGCTTGTATAATGGGTCATTGGACGTAGTTTGCAACACCTCTGTTAATCCCTCATCTTCCACCATGTTTATTGGCTGAAGTTCATCACAGTCCACTTGGCAAGAACATTCCTCAGCCTGTCGGTCGCAAACTTACTCATACGTGGGGTGTTTAGCTTGGTGAAGAGTATCGCTTTACAGCTATGGTTGACTGTTCCTGCACTCACAACTGGGTGCTTTTCTGTTGATGTCGTACACAGAAGGCATATGATACTCCTTTATCAATGGTGCCATCGTTAGTGTTGCCAACTTGGCGATTTTGTCACAAGATCTAGCGATATTCCAATCCCCGTTGATTACATATTTTCTCAAAAGCGACTGGCGACAAATTTAGGGACTTTTTCTGCCGTCGTTGGGATGTTTTTTGGTATTTGAGGACTCAAAAGTGAAAGCATTTTGTGTTCTCACTGAGCCGTTGACAGGATGTTGTGAGCTGTGATGTCCTGTTTTACATAGCAAGATCTAAAACATCATCTTCCGTAAGCCTCCATGTGGATGTGTGTTTTATTGTTAGTCTATTGCTACTCTTTATTAGTAAAATGAAGTGGGTTTAGCTCACAATTCTTTGGGTAAATGTAAGTAGTTGGGTAAATGAAAGCCTATTGTATTCCTATGTTGTCAGTTTCTCAGTTGCTACTACATATACTTACCAGAAGAGTGTGCTCCTCACGAATCGCACTGACTAAACACAGCATAATCTGTTATGTTAATATAATGTATGGCCAAGTCATGTGGCAGTTATTTTTTCACAAGTGGACAGTTTTGTTTTTCTTTTTTACTCCACCATGCGAATGAGTGACTGTAAATTTACAATTTATCATGATGAATTAATTGCAGACCCGATAGTAAACTATGAATCTCCACGAAGTATTATTCCTTATTCATAGATTAAATATTTTGAGTTAGAGCATAGAAAACTTGTTTGCGACCTTCTAAATGCAGTTTTTAACATTATTAGAGCTCTATAGACATTAACTAACACCCCTATAGTCACCTTTACACTCATATTACCCAATATAGTACACATAATAAGACAAAATAAGCAATTTAAGACATAAATAAGACTTGTGCATGTGTGTTTTGCTACTTCTGATTGTTCTTTTGAGTTTTTTTTTTAGAAGATATTTGTTGACGTTTTTTCCCTTGTGTCCGCAGTCGCCATGTACCGAGAGCCATCGCTGCACGACGTGGGGGAGACGGTGCCCAAGGCGGCCGTGCCTCCCAGTAAAAGCACAAGCGAGCCTGTGGTGATGAACGGAGGTAAACCCGTCAGCAAGCCCGACAAACCAGCCACATAGCCACACCCTTCCACCTCGACTGTGTGCGCTGTCGTGTGGAGAGGGGCGGGGCTTGGTGATGATGGAGGCGGGGCCCTTTTTTCCTTCCTCTCTCCCATCTCACTGGCGGATCCATTTCTTCTCTTGCTCCTCCACTTGTCTCTCTTCTGCCTTGTCCTCCCCCCTTTTTCCAGCTGTCTGGTGGAGGGATTCTGAGCTGGGGGAGGGAAGGAGGGTTCTCCAGCGTAGGATAACGGACCTCTTTGATCCTGGAATGCCTTTAAAAAAATTCCCTCTGGAACTGGTGTGAATGTGTGTTTTACAGCCACTTTGCTTGCTGAGGGTTCCTACTTAAAAAAAAAAAACAAAAGAAAGAAAAAAAAACTTTTCCTTTTCTTTAACGTGCACCTGCAGATCTATTTTCTATACCACAGTTCACCAGCTATGTCCTGGGATAGCGGCTGTATAGATAGAGTAAATATTTGGGCCACGGTCCTCTATTTTTTATTATGCGTATGCTCGCTTCCTTTCCGTCCTCCTCTTTCTCTTTTCTAGAATCCTCAGTTTATCAGTTAAACACACACCCACATCCACACACACACACACACACACACACACACACACATACATATACACAGCTTGGGAGGCTGCAATCTTCACATTGATGGAGTGCTAGTTACTGCCACTCCAACAATCAGTGTGAGGGGATGTGGGTGGGTGTACGGAATGGTGGATACATATCACATCAAGCAAACAAGCAAGCGGTTCTCTCCTCCATAGAAGCCTGAAATCTATTTTTCTTGATGCTTATATCCTAGAGTGTGGGTTCTAGGAGTATCTCTAGGCCTTGTGGGCCTCCGTTGCCGCCGGCTTCTTGGACAATTAAGAGACTTTAGTCCGTGCGACTGCGGCATCCACAACTGGCTGAAACATTTACATCTGCAAACTAAAAAGCATGGGTTAATCTTGTGTTCTCTATCTCTTGCAGCAACAACTTACTGTATATTGTAACATTTTCATTGTATAATAAAAAGCTACGATGGTGGGGGTGGGGGGGGGATGACTCTTAATAAAACTTTTTAAAAGATTATTTATCTAACCAAGAGGATGCGTCTCCTAGCTCAGCATGCAGAGTCCAGTACCGATCATTCTGGCCTATCACGTGCCTGTTTTGAACCTCGATATATATATTTTTTTCCCGGCATGCAAAAACCGGTTCCCAGTCCCCTACTGGGCCAAAAAGGTGCCTCGCCCTCCCCTCTAACCCACCCATTCATTTAGAGGACACGTAGCACTTGTCAGTATAGCAAGAAACACCCTGTTCACTCTGAAATGACCAAAGGTTTGTTTTTCTTTACCACCCGCCAACTTGTCAGCCTGCAAATTGTAGTACTATGGAAAAAAGTAGTCATATTCAAAAAAATTGGGAGATTAAAGTACTTAATCCTGAGAGAAAAAAAGGTTGTTTTTTTGTTGTTTTTTAGGAAAAGGTTGATCTCTTTAAAGGAAAAAGTTGCAATGATATGAGAAAAAGTGGTACTCTGGCGAGCAAGATTCCAGTTGAGTCCACAATGCTCACTCTGAAATTTCTTTATGGCCTTTCAAGCAGACTTGCTGTAGTCTGCAAGTTGTAAGCCCATCTCAACTGTCTTTTGGCGCCTGTTCGCCTGGCCAATCACAGGCCACATACAGTATAGACAAACAACCATTCACATTCATACCTATGGACAATTTGGAGTCACCAATTAACCGAGCATGTTTTTGGAATGTGGGAGGAAACTGGAGTACCCGGAAGGAACATGCAAACTCCACACCCGATCTCCTGACTGTGTGGCCCAACCTGCTAACCATGTGGCCACCGTTACACCCAAAAAATTCAATTGAGAAAAGTTAGAATGTTATAGATGTCGGTGTATTAAAATAGAGAGAGAAAAGCTCTCATCTTGGATTACTGGTTTAAAGTTGTTGGTCTCACAAGATACACAAAAATACAGTAGTTATTGAGGAACTAATGAAATAATGAGGAAATCACGAGTAACTAATGAAGGACTAATGAGTAGAGTAGTTACAGAGGAACTAATGAACAACTAATGAGAAACTAATGTTTTGAGTAGTTACTGAAGAACTAAGGCACAAATTCAGAGTAGTTACTGAGGAACTAATGAACAACTAATGAGAAACTAATGTTTTGAGTAGTTACTGAAGAACTAAGGCACAAATTCAGAGTAGTTACTGAGGAACTAATGAACAACTAATGAGAAACTAATGGTTTGAGTAGTTACTGAGGAACTCAGAAACACATTCAGAGTAGTTACAGAGGAACTAATGAACAACTAATGAGAAACTAATGTTTTGAGTAGTTACTGTGGAACTCGGACACAAATTCAGAGTAGTTACTGAGGAACTAATGAAGAACTGAGAAACTAATGAGTATAGTAGTTACTGAAGAACTAGGGCACAAATTCAGAGTAGTTACTGAGGAATTAATCAACAATTAATGAGAAACGAATGAGTATAGTAGTAACTGAAGAACTAAGGCACAAATTCAGAGTAGTTACTGAGGAACTAATGAGAAACGAATGAGTATAGTAGTTACTGAAGAGCTAAGGCAAAAATTCAGAGTAGTTACCGAGGAACTAATGAAAATCTAATGAGAAACTCAGAGTAGTTACTGAATAACTAAGGCACAAATTCAGAGTAGTTACTGAGGAATTAATCAACAATTTATGAGAAACTAATGAGTATAGTAGTTACTGAGAACTAAGACATACATTTAGAGTAGTTACTGCGGAACTATTGAACTGATGTAGCTCTAATGGCTAAAACACATCAATGTAAAGTAGTTACAAAGGAACTACTATAATCATGCGTATCTTACTAAGTGTTACCAAACTGGGTTACAAGCAAGTTGTTCTAAATTTTTTTTTTTCAAAGTGATATTAAAGGCGTAATTATGCGGGAAAAAAACATAAATGTAAAGTATTGAATACCATAAATTTGACTTTAAACCTGTCAAAATTTTCCTTGGAGATTTATGACTTTATTCTCATAAAACGATGACTCTTTTTCACCATAGTACCACTTCATTCCTCTAAGATTGCGACTTTGTCCTCACAATATTACTTTTACTTTATTCATCATCACCCTGCTCACTCTGAAATGACCAAAGGCTTTTTTTTTCTTTCAACCCAGAAGACTCTTTGAAGATTTCACTTTCACTGTGATAGCTTTTTTTGTTCCAGATTATCTCCCCCCCGCACCCGCTCTTCTACTCGGAAAGGTCTCTACTTGATGTCATTTTACTACAGAGCTTTGTCTACCTTCAATGAGTCGCTTGCATGTCATTATCAGGAGGGATATACAATAAAGTACGTAGTGTATGACTACTTTGACATGGGCATGTTGCAGGCTACGCCGCCCCTCGTAAGCTATTCTGCACTTTCACCTTGTATCCTCGTCACGACTGTTAGCGGATAATGACCAATCCTTTGTCTTGCGCCGACTTGCTGTTTTTGCATCGAGAAATGTCTACTTTATCGGAATGAGACGTGACCATATGGGGATATTAGTAAAGATGTGTCCACGTGGCGTTAGATATGTCGGTGTGGCGTTCAACAAACCCCAATAAGTCAACTTCATAGGCAGTTGGACTTCTTATTGGTTGTTTAGCAAAAAAAAAAAAAAACAATGTTTGGATCCATGTTGCCACTTTCCTTCATCTGCATTTCTCTACCAGATTTGTGCAATTTTGCCACCTAATGTACTGTAGTTCCATAAGATTATTTTATTTGTTGAAGGAAGAACTGTATGTTGATCACCAAATTGTTGCTTTGTACTGCTTTTCTTTAAAAAAAAAAAAAAGGCATATGCAATATGAGTTTGTCCACAGTTTGTGTTGTGTTGTATACAAGCGTACAATATGTTGAATATGTACTGTATGTGAGAGTGTACTAGAGTGTACTGTACTGGTGTGCAGTACATATATTATTGCACATTAAAGAGAGGTAAGACAGTTCAACAATTGGTGGTTTAAGAGTTGCGTA
This sequence comes from Doryrhamphus excisus, assembly GCF_030265055.1. Lineage (NCBI taxonomy): Eukaryota > Metazoa > Chordata > Actinopteri > Syngnathiformes > Syngnathidae > Doryrhamphus > Doryrhamphus excisus. Next base: position 14,374,468 of record NC_080474.1, read on the forward strand.
AGAGTATTAGGGCCACACTGGAAAGAAAAACAAAATTCTGAGGAAAAAATCGGCATGACACAAGAATATGTTTTCAGTAGAACTTGCACGATAGGGCGAATTACGCATGTTGCTTGGCAGGATGAAAGTTTGTGCGTCGTGCAGGCTTGTGACGCCGACTTTTTCATCGCTTTTTGCCCAGGACCATCCAGCAAGAGTTTCATTGATGGACCAATGAGCAGACAGGATGCTAATCAATATGTACGACTTGCCGTGTCAGATTTACAGCTATCTGACATTTCTCAAAAATAATCTAGTGCTATTAAAGAAGGCGGCATTGGAACTCGTTGGTGCCATAGCGGGTAAGTTTATCAATTACATGGACAATTTTTGTAAGTTTATCGGCAATATTAGCAAGGTCCATAAGACCATGGAATGTGAAATGAACACATCACTCACCGGTTTGCTGCTTGTAGTCACTTGTCGCCGCCTGTGTTGCTGCGTGTTGGCGATGAGTCTAGCCAATCGCAGTCATTCGTGTGTGGCGGCCATAAGTGGACCAACACATCAAGTCACAACACATCAACTTTTCCACAGTGGCCACTTAAGCTGATGTCGTTACATAGTCAACACCTTAGTTGTTGTATTATCACTTCTACATTTATTCAATTCAATAAAAGAAACAATGGAGGCAAACCAGTTCAACAAAATTTAAAAAGGTTAAAAAAAATCCTTAATTTTTATGTCTCTGGTCAAGTAAATCTGTAAGTAATGGCTTGTTTTGGTGTGAGGGATATCGACCTAAATTGTTGGTGAAATGAGGACAAATGACACATTTCACTGCACAATAAAACAGTCGGAATGTTATGATTTGTTAACACAATTTCATAGTGTTATGTGAAGGAAGTTTGAAACTTCAGTGTGAGACTGAAGTCATATTACAAGAAAAAGTTGTTGGCATAGAGAAGTCAGACTTTTGGAGGAAAAATTGTGGAAGTAGAAAAAACAACGTTGTTCAACAAGTGCATGTCAAAATTTGCCACCTAAAGCAATATTACACTATAAAGCTACGTATTTGCAATTGTGATATTACAATAACGTTCTTCGAAAAAAAAATATTGTAAAATGTACAATTTTATTCTTGCAAAATTACGATTGTTTTTCCCTTTAGCATTAGTCACATGACAACGTGACTGTGTTCTCCACCCAATTTATTTACGCATTTCAGTGTGGCCCTAAGACTAAACAAAAGTAAAACAAAGGCCATAGTCAGATGTTGTTATTAGGCATCTTTCTCAAGTGTGATACGTTATGGACAAACATTTTTTTCATTAATGACCTTGGATCCTTCTCTGGATGAATGAACGAAAATCCCCTCTTCTAAATTTTAGAAGGTGTTCCCAGAAATGCTGTTTAGGTAAAAAAAAATGTCACACATCCCGATGCTTTTGATCATCAGTGCATGTAGAGTAAGTTGTCTTTGTGTTTTATTTTCTCCATACCAGAAAGTCCCGAGAAAGAGTCACTATTGAATTTTTTTGGGAAAAAAATATACATAGTTTGTCATGTTCTAATAACTTTGTAACCATGTATGTTTATTCGTATTTGGTTTCCATGCAAAATGTCGTTTCATGCGGCACATTTAATGTTTTATTATTTCAAATAAAAAAAACATAAAAGAAATTACAAAGCTTGATTTTTATGATTTATTTATGGATCCGACATTTGGATTTGTCACCAACTTGCTGCCTATATGGTGGAGCCATGTGCACATAAGCGTTCCTACATAATTAAAATTGCATTGATAGCAAAAAACAAATTGTGCAAGATACATTGTAACCAGTACAATTAAAATAAAAAAAAACAATAGTGAAGTCCATGTTTAGCGTCTCCAAGCCTGGTTGTGACCTTTACAAGTCATGACGTTACGGCGTTTTTTAATATTCTGATCACCATCAGATCTCAGTACTCAGTCCCCACCCAGATTTCGCAGGCGTTCCCCGTCCATCCATCCCAACACTCACAAGTGCCACAGTTGCACAGTCCGTTCCCTGAAAGGAGGGGGAAGAAGTCAGTGTTGATTAGGTAACTTATTGCATCCATCCATCCATTTTCTATAGTGCTTATCCTCAGTGTTGTGAGTTATGCTAGAGCCTATCCCAGCTGCCTTCGTGTGAGAGAGGCGAGGTACACCCTGGACTGGTCGCCAGCCAATCACAGGGCACATATAGACAAACAACCATTCACACTCACATTCATACCTATGGACAATTTGGAGTCACCAATTAACCTAGCATGTTTTTGGAATGTGGGAGGAAACCGGAGTACCTGGAGAAATGACCGTGTGGCCTACATGCTAACCACTCATACACCGTGCGGCTCTAAATTCATTGCAGTAAAGTAATAAAAAAAAGTTTTATCCAGGAGGAGAATAAGGGCAATCAGATAACAGTGTGTTGCAGCAAAGTGGAAAATATAAAGTACAGTTCTGCAACATGCAGAGCAAAGGCACGGCAACCCTAGAAACTAACGTTAGTTCTCAGATTTGATCCAAGAGGACAATGAGGGCAGTGAGAGAAAACACTGCAACAAGAAACGTATGATACTGCAACATCCAGAAATTAACGCAAAAAGTTTAGATGAAATTTTATCTAAGAGGAGACTGGGGGCAGTGAAAGAAAGTAGGGCGGCGTGCAAAGGAGAGACTGTCAAATATACATAATAATGCAGCATACAGAGATAAGAAATCAACAGGGAAAGATGCTTTAAGCATCTGTCCTCACGTTTTATGCAAGACTGAGATTACGGGGTATAATATTGTATTAAGACCCAGCTAAAATTAGCATGTGTCATTTCCAGCCGTGTATGCTCTAATGTTACAATGACAACCGCTCTGCCAATGGATAAAGGGAACAGGAGCTGAGCTGAGTAGGTATCGTGCAGTGGAAAAGTGATAGCTGGTGCTCACCTGTGCATACGAGATCGTCGTGTTTGTCACACTCTCTGTCATCACACTCACAGTACTCCCCGGATACCCACCATTCTTTGGGGGAGCAGATGCACTGCCCACAGTGACAGGAACCTGTAATTAAATGTCATTTATTATAGTTTTATTATTTTATAATTTATTTCTATTCATGTATTTATTTTAGTATTTTTTAATCAATATTTTAAAAAAATGTTTGCCTTTGCCACTGCACAGGACGCCGTCCGAAGTCTCACACTGCTCCTTGCTCTGAGCGTCGCTCATGTCACATGACCTGGGGTAGCGACACAGCTTGCCGAACCAGCCCTCCTGGCAAATACAGCGTCCGCACGAACAGTAACCGTGACCTGGCAGCGTAGGGTGGAAACACAACTCAGTGTTTTGATTTTTCTTTTTTTCTTTTTTTTTTTTATAGCATCACAAAAGTTTCTTCATGGTTTAGAGTCAGCATACGCCATCCTTTGGCCTGTGGATGCATACACAGTATGTATTTGTACATGTGTGTACCTCCGCAGACCTCTCCAGAGAGGTCCTCACACTGGCGGTCATCACACTCGCAGTTCTTGCCGTGAACTCGACTGTCCCCAGGTGGGTGACAGGTACACTGTCCACACTGGCACTGACCTACAAAGACACAGGGACAAAGTGTTCTCACATCTTGGTCGTCTTTTTATTATTGACTCTAGAGTGTGGGCAAAGAGGTATTACATTTTGTTTTGTGTTTAGTTTTGTAATTTTCCCCACCCATAAATAATATAAGTAGAAATAATACGTTCAAGGGCCAAACTGTGGACATTTGAAGCCCTTACCAATTACACAGGCAATGATTCGATTCGGGGGGATCACATACCACTATCAACTTCGAACTTATGAAAGTACGTATGAAAGTGTACCCTCCTGACTATAAGGGGATGCTGAACATACATATTTACATGGAATGTAAATGTGTAGCCTATTTTAATATAAAATCAGCCAAATTTACACCCTAAGTATTTTGAAATGGAACATGACCCTAAAGAAGTACAGTGCAATTTATGTGTGCAGCTTCTTGCTAAACAGGCGAGATCATTTCAAACACGTAATGCTGTTACGCCATCTTTGTTTCATATATCCACTGTGGATTTTAATCAAACAAATGAGGCTGCAAACTGAGTGTTTTGCCAAGTTGTTGTTTTTTTTCCAAGACATTTTTTCATATGCACTTTTCTGATGTGTGATATGCCCACTTGCTGACGCCGACCGTGTTTTGATTTTGACCATCTTGCTTTCTGAGTCATTAAATAAATTAAGGTACTGTTGTTGCACACCTACCATGTTTATTTATTTAGTTGAGTGTTTTAGCCTTTTTTATTTTAGGTTGAGAAAGGCTCAAATGAGATCTGTTTACTTGTAGGGATCCACATTAGCTGTTCTCTAAAACAATAACAATGACATTCAGTGATTAGTTAACTATGGACAAAATCTAAGTAAACCTCACTATGTAGAAGTCCACCAATTATACATACATATATCAGGTGTAGAGCTTATCTGACTCACTGTCACCTCTTCAGGAACTAAGTGGTATTACAAGACCAATGGTACTAATAAACATTGTTGTAGCATTAAATTTAGTGACTTCTGATTTAGAAAGTTTTACTCTGAAACTCAGTAAACTGAATTTGGAAAATGTGCATGCAAAGTCAAATTTTTGCCATAGATCACAGCACCATCTGTGCAAGGGACTGAGTTACCATGACAACCCCTGATGTCATAACACCCCTTGCCTTATTGATTCTGTATGGCCGTCAAAGTCTCCACACCTGGAGTGCCTGTTTGCGCATGTGTTTGTGTGTGCGTGTGTGTGCGTGTGAGACAGACGATGGTTTCACTTGTCACACTGCTCTCTGATAAAGTCACATCAAGAGAGACAATTTTGGCTATGTTTTCATGGCTACGCCTCCAGATGCACGTTGAAAATTGTCGCTGCTGGTTTGAGAGCGTAGCAAATTAAATTGTGCAATTTTGGAGCATGAAGGCACAAGCTCTGTTACTAGGGCAGCGTTGTGCACCATCCTGGAAGAAGAGAGGGAATACAGATTGAAGAAGAGAATGTGTAGCAGTTCAAGATTTTAGTTGGGTTCAGTTCTATTGACGTTTTTCTGTTTGTATTGTTATTAACATGGAGGGGTAGAATTTAATAAGCTTTGCTTCTTCCTACTCCATTTGGACATGTGGAACTGTGAACTAATTATGTGATGCATTCAATTGTAATCTGATTCATGTTTAAATGAAACAAAACCATTACCATTACATACGTCAAGGGGATTGGATTGGCCGATTTTGATTATACTGCAGTAGTACTGCTGACAAATGGCGTCAGAAGTGGTATCCAGAGAGTAAGGCACATGGATGCTTGTTCTGTGATGTCAGAAATGGGATATTTAGCCATGTGGTTGTCAGTGTCAAGATCTCTTGGATCAGATTTTGTGACAAATGGTGTCAAAAGTGGGATCTTTAGATGGGTGGGCCAGTTTCTGGAATGTGGAGATAATGGATTACTACTAGTTGTCTTAGTTCTGAGTCAAATAGTATCAGAAGTGGGAGACAGAGATGGTTGATGCACTAGGATGGTTGAAGTGGGGTATGGGCTGGACACAAAAATGGGGTTATAGTTCAAGTAGGGTACAACTGACTTTGGAGATCTGTAAAATAAAAATGACTGGCCAATGACTGACCACCGGGGAGGGAAGAGAACAGTATCGGAGTTGAAGGTGCGTCGTTGAAAAATAGTGACAGATGTGGCTTTTCAGTTGGGTCATCTGTAGCACCCACGGTGTGGTGGGACCTTTAAACCTTTTTCCAGAGTATTATTAGAACTTCAAAGACACAATAATGGTGTCAGTAGGATCGTTTTCTACAAGATAATCGGTAGTTTCGAAGGAAACATTCAACTTTTGGAGAATCTTTCTGAAAATTTGCCGTTTCCAACTGGCACGTTTACGGTTAAAATCCACAGGAGATGGTCAACATAATCATGTGTTACTACAACCTTACACTCAATTTTTCTGGAGGCTTACGTCCTTCAGGGATACCCATCCACAGACTTCCATGGCAAACGGTGTCAGAAGCGGGATGTTTAGTTGTAAACAATATTTCCAGAGCCTTGGTTCTTCAGTGTACATGATGTCAACTAGATAAACCTGCGTTCACATCACAGTTGAGGGTACTAATGCTTGGAATTGCATGAGAAACGTGTGTCAGAAGTGGGACACTTAGCTGTGAGGTCATCCATGTCTTGCACATTCATCCTGGAGTCATCCTGAACTTTGTTAAAACCCATCCCAGGCAAGCTGTCTAAACGCCAACCCCAATAATAAGTCAGTCAGTCAGTGACCTTCAGTGTAGTCCCAAAGTGAGTGTAGCAGAGCCCCGATGGAGTTCAGTCAAGTGGGAAGTCATCGGGATGACACATACTGTAAGAGGCAAGGCGCAGAGGAAAATCACATCTCAAAATGTCAGTCATAGTCTGGCTTTTTGTTTCGCATCACCTCACTAAATAAGCTGCAACTGTCCCGCCTTTAACTCTGACCTTCTTTGGTGTTATCAAATGCCATCTGCGACAATTCCGCGCATTGACATCCTCTACTGAGGAATCCCGATGATGAAAGCAGGTGTTTCCTTCAGGAAATACCACAGGGAAAAAACTGCTTTCGTGAGGAACAGAGGGGAAAATCCTTCAAGCTGCTGGTTCACATTTCAGGGCTTTTCTACGCTCAAGCTACCATCTGTGGCATTCATTCATGCCCAGGCCATTTTCTCCATCTTGTCCCTCTCCTGCATGGCTTCCCTCATCTTGCCACTGAAGCTGACGTGATTGCAATAAAGTCCAGCCTCCAACAAGACCCATGGAGAAAAAAGAAGCTTCTGTTTCTTGACTTAATTGAAGCTGTCAATGAATTACCAGCACCGTAATAGCTGAAAGCAATGCCATTTTACATGGCAGGACTCTTTGGATTCTCTTTCATGATTCTAACAAAAACCTATATTGTTCTGTTGCCGGCAGGAATAATTTAAAGGTATACCGCTGGAGGTATTGAAGTTAATTAACTCTTCTGTCACATTAATCTGTGCTGTTTTATTATGTTTAATAGGAGGATGGTATTAACACATAACCAAAACAAAAGCTAAAATGGCATGCAGATATCCAACACGGCCGAGTAAATCTAATTTGGGTCAACACATTCATGGCTAATCCTTGTCCTGTATCAGGCTTGATTTTGTTATTCAAATCCATGCATTGTTCACTGATAAATTAAAGACAATACCACAGTATTGTGGTTTTGGTTCATTAAATATAAGAACATCTTTGGAAGAGATGCTAATGTACAATTTTTTATGTACAAGCTGTTTATTTGAAGAAAGGCATTATGAAAGGGGCTGCTAGTACATTATTGTACAGTATTCTGACAAAAAACATGTCTCGTGGGCACTAGGCCTGAGAGATAATTAATTAATCACACAATAAATGAAAATTAATTCCTTGTCTCTCATCTCCAAACAGGCAGGAAGAGAGTTCACTCTGTGCATTGGTTTCAGCACATTGGCACATTTTAACAGCGTGAAGAGAGTGAGCCCTTTTATCAGTCTTATAGTCTCTGTCTCGGCGGGTGGCGGCGGGGCCGCTAGCATACACACAGAGTGCAGAAGAGTGAAACGTAGTAGAAATTAAATGAGTAGTTTGCAAGATATTGTCATGTATATTTGTCATACTTTTCATTGTACTTTTGCTATGTTAAAATTCCATCTCGACTCATTCTCGTAGACCCAATCCTCGTGTATCACCTCGTGAACTGAATGTCTCATGACACCCCCGTGTATACTGTGATAGAGATATCGTTTTTTTCCCATATGCCAGCTTTTAGAACTAGACTAGATGACAGAGAACCTTGAAAACAAGGTTCTAAAAAAGATATTGTACAGTTTGTGTCAGAGATGTTGACTTAAGTCACGCCACTTGGACTCGAGTCAGACTCGAATCATAATTTTGATGACGTTGTACATGGCTATATCATCAAAGACTTGACTCGACAATGACTCGAGTCATCAACCAGGATGATAACTTCAAAATTCAAAAACCCACTCTCAACAGGCCCACTCTACACCCTGGCTTTTTAATGCATGACACTGTGTAGGGAGGGGAAAGAGGAAGGATGCTAAATACAATTAAATAAATTAATAAATAAACAAAAATAAAAGAATAAAGGAAATAGAAGTGGAAAACACTGTACTTGGGATAGCAGCGAAAATAGGGAAGTAGTAAGACTCAAATGTGATTATTTAATTTGAGGTATTTTAAAGAATATTTTTGTTTTTTCTCTCACATTTATTTTTTAATCTCACTGAAACAATACCATGACATTGATGTTTTTAATATCCATGTTAGCTTGTGATGACTGGTTTGGTGACTGTATAGTTGGAGTGGTTTCATTCTTTTTTTCTTTTGTACTGGACGATGTACGATACAATGACTAGTAATGAACTGGTTGCTCTTGGCACGTAGTTGGGTGCCTCAAGCTGGGTGAGGGTGGTTGGATGTGGGGTTTTCATTCTTGTAGACAAGGAATAATATATGTTTTGTTGGGATGAGGTTGGAATCTGGGTGGTTGGGGGGGTGGGACTAGATAAGTCTTGAGTTCTTCCCATTCCCTTTCGAACATGTGTACGTTTATATATATGTACATAGGTATTTTTATTCATTTATTTGAATTCTGTTTGGTTTGTTGTGCTTAGGATGATGTTTGAAATAAAGAAGGGAAAAAAAACTTTATATTTTCAGTGAATCTGTGGAGTAAAATGTGTTCCCTAACTAACTAACATGACAATATTATATCATTTCATGTTCTTACATTTCTGTAAGTGGCAGACTGCTGGAGAGTGGCACCAGGATGTGTCAACATCCTAACAAATTACAAGGTATGTCTTCAGACTTAACTCGACCTGCCTTGTCTTGACTTGAGAGTTGAATAAGAATTGTATGTCTTTGCTTGAGACTTGCAAAACACTGACTTTCTCCTACCTCTAGTATGTGTGCTTTGAGTAGCACACCATTTGTCATGTCAACAAATGAGCACCGTGAGACCCTATATAACAAGTCACATTGTTCCGGTGACCATTGTGTGCTTGTATGGAACATTTGCTACATCATCACTTCCTGCTACATGCAGGATGGAAACAAAAAAAGTTAGTGTACCCGTTTTTTCTTTCCAGTACAAAACATTCTACAATCGATGTTTCCTTTGTGTGTTTGTGTTGTCACTTTTAATTCACTATCACCCATCAAACAGGCTCCAGAGTCCATGAGAAGGAGCGAGCTGCGTCTTTTCCCAATGTAACAACTATCCAATTTGGATGTATATATCGACCTTTTAATGGTCAGAAGCTGGGGGGGAGACGCTTCCTGTGTCCAGCAGGGCCGCTAATGAATCATGCAGTGTGTCATACCACCTTGAGGAAAACGATAACACTCCCTTCTGTTTGAGAGGTATTCATTTTTCAACATGTTTATTAATATAGAATCCATTCAAAAGAAGCACTAGAAATGATCCATTTTACACACAGAGACAACGTGAGAGAGGAGTGCAGGTGGTAACCATGGCAACAGGAGCAAAAAAAAAAAAGGATTTACCTCGTCCGAAGCAGGGCAGCCTGGACGTTCCCCGGCACTTCTTCACGCTACTCTCCAGAGACATTGAACAGGAGAGAGGATGCTCGCACTTCTTTCCGGCCCATCCCTCCTTGCAGTCGCATCTGCCGCAATGACACTGACCGCGACCTGAAGGTGAGCAAGAAAAGAGTGTTTCATACAGGAAAGTGGACACAAGAACTATGTAGAAGTGAGAAAATTAGTCGGTATAAAATGTAATACCTAGCCAACACATGTTAACATAAGCAGTTAGCATGGGTGTGTAGCTCTGCTAGCATATTCTACATTTAGCACTTTAGCACACATTAACGGTGGAAGTGTTTTCATTTTAAGGTCCCCTGTTTGGCAAAAGAAAGATTTGTCCTCACCCCATCTTGTTGTCTCCTCTTTTGAGAGAATAGGCCGTTTAATTTTGGCTATTGAAGTTTCGGGTATGAAGCAAAAAACACCTTTATACAGCCTTTGACCCACCCATAGCTAGATGTACCCACCTTGTGTGTATAGCCACCAAGGAAATATAGCACATCCTAAATTAAAGCTCCGCCAAATATACAGCAGTTATATTGGTATGTTTGATTTTTCGTTTTTCTTCAACAAATAAGCTAACCTTGCATGATGTTGTTAAAATGTGAGTGTAATTTTAAATCTAGCTAACATAGCTACATGAGTGTTGCTAACATTTGTGTCCTACTGTTCCACTCCTTAATGTTATGTTAATGTATGTGATTTTTATTCAAGACCAGCATACTTATCTTATTTTTTTTATCTTTTTAGTCCTATTTTATGCTTTTAGTCTTTAGCTTTTAACTCCAGTGATTCCTCAGGGGGGGGCGGTCCTCCACACTGGGGGCTGTGTCGGGTCTGCTGAGGGGGTGCCATCCTTGGGTCCCTCCGACCCGGCCGGCTGGGGGTTCCTCCCTTTAATGTGGGGGTCCGCCCTTCTGTCGGAGGTGGTCCCCCGATGGCACGGAGGTGAGAGTGAGTGGCGGTTCCTTGATCCTCAGTGCCAAGCCATGTCTCCCTACTGTGTGTGATTGTGTGTGTGTGTGGGTGGGTGGGTGTGTGTGTGTGTGTCTAGTACGGACGGTGGGAGGGAGGGGCTTTCTTAGTAATTGTTTTTCCTTTTAATTGTGGTAATTGTTTTTAATTCTGTAAAGCACTTTGTCTTGCATGTCTTTGCAGGAAAAGTGCTCTACAAATAAAGTTGATTTGATTTGATTTACCAGCACGAAAACATGCTGGAAAACATGTGGTGGTATGCTGGTCTATGTTGGTAGCTGGTCTATGCTGTTTTTTTCAGCACGGAAGGTAAATTGTCCAGCGGTCAAATATCATTCACTTCAAACAAGTCTCACAAAATATAAAGTGACTAACATTACAAATTTTCTAACAGGAAATAAATACTGACTTACAAAAAATAAAGTGATCAAGAACATTTAGTACTTTACAAAACTAGAACTGCGCCCATATTCTGTAATGCGGTCAGACTAGAGCTTATACTTCACCTTCAAACCCTCTTTTAACGGAAACACACACATTATCCGCTCAAAATTACTGTCTTTCCTGCCAATGACTAGCAACTCATAAATCAAATTTTAGCTACCTCAATTTTTGTTACCTTTTTATTATTGCATTAACTTTGACAGCTCTTCTTGAAGAGAGAGGCGTGGCTCATTAGCATTAAAGGTACAGACACATAAAACCGCCTTTTCTCCGTTGGGCTTACTAAAATCACTTTTAAACTTTGAGATTTACTTCAAATAGTTGAAAAACACATATGTGGCATCTTTTCACTTTTTAAACTCACCCGAGCAGAAGTCGTCGGTGTACCGATCGTACGTGGAGTGGCAGTTCCTCTCGTCACACTCGCAGGTATCTCCATGAATATCCCCCCAATCGCCGGAAGGATCGACATCGTAGCAGCTACATTCCCCGCACACACATGTGCCTAACACACATACACACTGTATAATTGCACAACTGCCTCCAACGGAATTGTTTTGAACCTCACTTTGTGCATCAATGCATGCATTTAGCCCCCAGCAATGCACAGCTGCTAGCAGTGTGACAGCACCCTAAATAGAGTACTATTAGTGCCAAGAAGATCATAATGACATCATATGAAATAGAATTACTTCCCCCTGAGTAATAATACTAAATTGAAATAATATACTACTTTGTCTTTTAACTTGATTGGAAACACCAGCTTTACAGATGCCCGGTCTGCTTGGCAGCCAAAGTCATATGGCTTACAAGGTAAGGTAATGCAATTGTCTAATTTTGCCCATTTGTTAAATTGTTTATAGGTATAGGAGCATTTCAATTTAAACATTGCAGGCATAATATGTATAGCTCCAATTATCATGTGAGATCAATAAATACGTTTAGCAAAAAGTTAAGATGAAGCTGACTAAACTGAAATGAAATCAGCACTGTAATTGCTTTATGCCTTCAAAGCAAAGTACGAACAGACCTCGGTTACTGCATATCTTGCCGTCTGGAGATGTGCATCTCCGCTTGCTTTCCCACGGGCTGATGTCACACTGGAATTCACATTTGTCTCCATGCCAACCAGCAGCACAGTAACAGTTTCCACAGTAACACTGGCCGTGGCCTGGAAGCACAGTACAGTGTGCAACAGCCTCATCAGGTCAGTCCTGGTCCGGGGCGCTACGTTCAACATCATTTTAAGATGCCACCTACCTCCACACACCTCACCGGTGTCCTCGTCCAGACACTCGCTGTCGTCACACTCGCAAAAACGTCCCGTCACCAGGCCTTTGTTGTCCTTGTTGGCACACATGCAGTTGCCACAGTGGCAAGTCCCTTAAAGAAACAGAGACACTCAAAACTATGTGTTTTTTCTTTGACTTTTGAGTGTTTTTTGTAATATGCTTCTTGGGATGTAGGACTGGGTGTTACACTTGGGAATATTGACTCTTTGAGGTTTGTTGCTTCATTTCAATGGATGGTTTCATGAAGAAGTGTCTCTAAAAAGTGCAAAATTTGTAATAATCGAAGGGCCTTCCTCTGCAGCTTGTCTAGTAGTGTAAGTGCTATGGTGCCTGCTCCACTCCAAACAGGAGAAGCATACCCAATATGTGGTCGTATGTATGCCTTATACATAGTGATTTGTGCTCTGAGAGGGAGGAGGTTTTTCATACATCCCAGGATGTACAATCTCCTAGCAGTTTTCTTAACAAGTCCTTTGATGCAAGGAATCCATGTTAAGGTGTTGGTAATGATGACCCCAAGGAGAGTAATGCTTTTCGTTGGCATCAATTTCATTTTCATGAAACAGAGAAGATGGTGATTCTGCTCTCATTTCCTGATGATGATCACCTCCTCAGTTTTTTCTGGCATTGAAAGTGATGCACCGGTCAGAAGCCCATTTTTCAATGGCATCCAATAATCGCTGCAGGCTTTCTGCTGATACGTCCCCGAGTTGTGGATTTTTAATATCAACATGAAGAGTTGAATCATCTGCAAACAGGTGGAGGTTGTTCTCTAAGTGTGAAGCTAGGTCATCGATATAAATCAGGAAGAGTAATGGACCAAGTACACTCCCTTGGGGTACGCCAGCAGATAGAGGAAAAGCTGAAGAAGTAAATCCATCTAGAACAACACAATGTCGTCTGTCAGCTAAGAGAGATGCAATCCAACCATGTAGGTCTCCTTGAATGCCAAATGGCACACGGGCAGAAGGTCTTTATGTCAAGAGAAATCAGAAACAGCTTGGCAAGTTTTGGAGCAAGCTCATGCGCACATTGTTTAAGTACAGTTGCTGAGATCTCATCTGGCCCTTTGGCCTTAGAAATGTCAAGGGAACGGCGTTTTCTCAGAATGTTTGAATTTCAAGGTACAGAGGGAATCACTAGTTTTTAGTGCTAAGTTCAGGGGACACTTCGTAGTGTCATCGAGATGAGCATTAGCAGCAAAGGTGTAGTTTGTCAGCTCGCCCTTGTCTTTTGACCATCACTTATTAGTGGAGGAACAGCAGAGGATCTATTACTGTTGGTAACAGTTTCCAGCACTGCTTGAGTTCCTACTAGTACGTTGGCATTCTGATTTTCCTTCTGCCACTTTTTATAGGCCGCCTCATTTCTTTGAACTGCTACATGGCCCTCATCATTGAACCACGGTTGGTCAGAGTACCGGTGCATAGTTGTTTTTGAAAGGTATGAAGAAGTCCATGGCATCACTGATGTTATTCTTCATACAGGACCATGCTGCATTGACACTTGGCCCTTTTGAGAGAATGGTCCACTCAGCATCAGCAAGATATGAAAGCAATCCACCCCTTTGCGCTTGTTAGCTTTGCTCAAGATTGAAAGTGTGTAATTAGCTACAGAGGAAACAACACAGTGATCAGATGAAGCGAGAGGAGCTCTGACAGTGATAACATGGCTGTCTGGAGACGTGGTGAGGAAGAGATCCAGTTTGGAGCTGCTACCATCTTTCCCTATTCTAGTAGGTTTACAAGTTAGTGGAGGTTATTGAGTAAAGCAAACATAAATATCAGTTTGCGCTTCCAAGCCAAATTTCATGGTGGCCATTCAAATCCCCAAGTACAATGACTTCTGACTTTGGGTGGTGCTCTTGGATAATGTCAGTGTTCTCTGATATTATGTATATGATTCATGTATATGATTCATGCTTGGAAGATGTAGTTTCAGGTTAATCATTTCATGCTGTGGATTCAAATTGTATATTAACCAAGCTACAGCGATATTATTATTGTAGCAGCTAACATGAAAAACTATTTTTATCTCGCAGACTAACAGTGCACAGTATTTTTTCATGCTACAAAAATATTGTGAGAACTTGCTTGGTTGTTCATGAAATCAATATTCCATTAAGAATGCAATTATAAAGGTTCATCTAACAACAGAAGATAACAAATGTAAATCAATTTATGCTCACTAATTGTTCGCCATCAGTACTGTATCTCATTATTACACGTACTTAATGATGAATAATGTATGTGTAATGTAAGTGAATATGGTGTGTGCGTTACCACACCTCTGTTGGAGCACACCACCCCCTGTGGGTTTTTACACAGCTCCCTGCTCTTCTTCCCGGTTAGGTTACACTCCTCTTGGAACTGGCAGGCTTCTCCAAACCAGCCGTCATCACACTCGCACTTGCCACAGTCGCAGTAGCCACGATCTAAAGGGAAACAAAACATGCTGCATGCTGTTTATTCACGCTGTGATTAAAAATGACAAACAAAGTCTAGGATACGTATTACTGTGTTATTGTACCAAGAAAATGGTGGGTCCTGAACTATACATTACTTACTATGTGTTTTTTTAGGTTTACCTTTGTTTTTTTTCCCAGAAAAAATGTGCCTTTAGAATACTGCTTTGATTGAATGAACTGGAAAAAACAATGGGACCACAGTTTCATTCCTTACCTAATCCCATTCAAAAGGAATTAGGATAACATAAGATTGGCTATGGGCTGCACGGTGTTCGAGTGGTTAGCGAGCAGCTAGGATACCTGTGTTCGATTCCCCACTCGGGCATCTCTGTGTGGAGTCTGTTCTCCCCGTGCATGTGTATGTTTTTTCCGGGTAGTCCGGTTTCCTCCCACATTCCAAAAACATGCTAGGTTCATTGGCGGCTCCAAATTGTCCATAGGTATGAATGTGAGTGTGAATGGTTGTTTGTCTATATGTGCCCTGTGATTGGCTGGCGACCAGTCCAGAGTGTACCCCGCTGCTGGGATAGGCTCCAGCATGCCAGCGACTGTCGTGAGGATAAGCGGTATAGAAAGTGGAATTGGCTACAGAGGCAAGGAAAAACCTTATCAGAGGAAGACACCTCTAACAGAACGAAAAGTTTGGAGAATACATTACCTCAAGAAAACTACATAAAAACAATATGAGGAAGACGACGGAGGCAAGGAAAAGCTCAAAAGCTCAGACAGTGTATCAGCATCACTTGTGACTATGACCCTCAATAACTGGCCTGGAGGTTTCACAGTACAATCCAGAAAAATCCTCATTGTTTGAACTCTGTTGTTTTTCTGGCCAGAGGTCCCGAGGTTTTGAGCCTTCCTGCCAAAGAGCCAGTCAGGATCCTACCCAAGGGGCATTGTGTCAGCAGTGGTTCACATCAAACATCTCCACATGCACATGGAGCATTACATAACAGCTGCTGCAGTTTGCAATAAGCACACTTTCCACTATAGTAACATACTTGAGAGAACATTCAGTTACTGAATAGTTTGTTACTTCAAATCCACATTAGAATGTGTTTTCACTGACATATACGGTATGTCTGTCTGCTGAGTCACCCAATGATTGCAGTGTGGACTGCCAGGAGAAAAATGCCACTCAAGTCTTGACAGTGCATGAATATCTTGTCTATTTTGAAACATAATCAGTAAAAGGAAGGTTGTCAGGGTGATACATATAAATATTTATTTTTTTTAACACAGACCAGCGTCTCATATTGATTTTTTGATTTATAATTTTTTTTGATCTGGCTGACTTGCTGCTCTGCTCTCATTCTAACACCCACAAGGACCGAAGAGCGAGAACTGATAATTAGTCACCAAGATGTGTGATGGAGTCGATTAACTGGCAATTTATAAAGTGCTGTGCAAAAGTAATGGGCCACCACTTGCAATGTTGTTAAAATTGCTTTTTTAACAACAGTGATTTTGTAAAACAGTAAACGATAGTCATATGTGTCCTACTTTCCGGGTATTTCTCTTAAGACAGTTTTTCCTTGCTTCCAGTACCTAAGTTCTGGATGCTTCTAGACACACACTCCACAATCTCAGTTCTGCTAGAGGTCTCTTCATCAGAAGGAGCTGTTTCCCAAGTCCTTGCTCTCGTTAATTTTACATAATGCACGAGGCAATATATACTTGTCGACACACTCCATAGTCTCTGCTCTGTTCAAGGTGTCTTCTTTGCCTCTGCCACCAAAGTTCTTTCTTTTGTTGATTTTCTTCAACGTATGAGGTAATGTATTTCCATGGACAGAGTTCTGTTCTCAGTTGTGTCAGAGGTGTCTTCTCTATAAGGAATTTTAAGGAAGGCGGTTGCACATGTTAGTTTTCTTAATGTAGGAGGTAACGTATAATATAGACACACTCCATAGTCCTGGTTCTGTTCAAGATATATTCATTCAAAGGAGTATGTGAAACTATTACTTATAACATTGCTTGTTGATATAGAAAAGGTTTTGATGGCCAAAGTTTGAGTTGAGAATTCCATTATTTCCTATGGAATAATAAATTATTTGAATTTCATTGTGGCCAAAAGCGGCAGTGAACCACCAAATCCTAGTTTCAATTTATCAAATTGCACATTTCAACGCTTACAAAAAGGACAGAAGAAGAAGATTTGGACCCTTACGAACTAAGTATGCAGTGTACATAGTATATTGAAATGTAAGTCGGGTGCATGCTATGATTGATACTATGATATCTTCTCATTGTAGTCGGGTTAGGATAATGTGAAAATGATTTTTGTATCACTAGAGCTCACTTTTAATATAGTGGTTTATTTGAACTCCTGTTGTGTAATAATACACTCACCAGCTTGGAGACTAAAAGTTGGAAAATAAATAAAAAGGAACAGACTTCACATGGCTTTTCACTGGAAGGAGGAGGAAGAATGGGAGGAGGTTTTAAAAGGCAGTGCCACGTTGAGCCTGAACACCATAAAGTTATTATAAAAACATGTCAAACTGACTCAGTTGTTTGGCTTTGCCTCTCTATCTGTTACAGTGCAAACATTTTTAAACAATTTACATCCAGTGATTTTCTGAAGCTGTTATTTCATCAAAATGGGACAGAGAGATGTGGAAAAGGATAGACAATGGAAAACAAAGACAAGGCACTTTTGTACATTTGGACAGCAGATGCTGGTCAAGGCCAGAATCATAATACTGCAGCTTGAGCAAGGTTTCACTAGGGTTTGGTAGGATTTCGTACCAACAGTGTAAAAAGTAATTACATTTTTTAAACGAATATGTGTGGACAATTATCTCCCCAACAAATAATGGCAATAAAAATAATGAACGGAGTGAAGTGAGCCAAATGCTGCTTGTGAACCCCTATTATGGCGAAAGGAATGGGCAGTGCCATGCCCACTCACCAAGCTACAGTAAAAAAAAGTCTTTTAAGGTGGGCTGGCTGTCAGAGTGTGTGGGAACAGAAGAAGAGTTGAATCTGGGTGAATTTTTTTTTTTTTTCAAATGAGAAAGTGCTGCTCTGAACCAGTTTTCTGAGTTAAAAGTGTAGAATGAATGTGTGGCTTAATCGTGAATGTGGTACTAGCATGCTTTTATTTTGATAGCCAGACACACCAAATACTGGATGTGTTGACGATGAGTTTGGAAAAAAGGATTTTCATATATCAATTCATTTTCTACCACTTATCCTCACAAGTGTCGTGGTGGTGCTGGAGCCTATCCCAGCTGTCTTCGGGCGAGAGATGGGGTACACCTTGGACTGGTCGCCAGCCAATCACGGGGCACATATAGACAAACAATCATTCACACTCACATTCATACCTATGGACAATTTGGAGTCACCAATGAACCTAGCATGTTTTTAACTAGTGGTTACTGTTTGCATTGAAATGTGCCTGACACTTTGAAAAACCTGCCTGTGAAGTTTTGGTGGTCTGTGCACACTGTGCACACTGCGCCAAACTGAAAGTGAAACTTCCGCTGGTGCGCCGCCACACACATCTTGGCGCAGCCTGGTCTACCAAATTACCAAATTGGCTGCACACAGTGGTGCGCTGGACCAAATTACCTGGACCATATTATAGTGTGTGCCACACTCCGCCACACTGCACCACTTCATGCTGCGCCACGAAATTAGAGGCCTCTGTGTTATCCTAATCCTTTTTTGTAATGTTCTGAAGATCCAAAGACACAGCATTACAAACAAGTGCAATGGAGTGGTGGTTGCATTACAGAACGAATTACATGTGTAAAAGGGTGACTAAAAATAACACTATTTCTGTGTGTGAATGAAACCATACATGTCCCTATATACCTCCATCTCTGTTTTATATAGAATAACCAATAACACCGGGGGCACTTCATTCTAAAGACACAGGGGAGTGGAAAAAAGGATTGTATAGAGTTTCACTTGAATGGACTTTTGAGAGCGAAAGCAATGAAACGAGCACCAGAACAACAACTCTGCCTTGAAAGTACAATGCACTGAAAGGGCACACTGTGTATTCAGAGACATAAAATGTGTTTGTTAGTGTTTAAAACAATAACAAAACAAAATTAATGAAACTGCTTTTCATTTGTATTCCCAGAGAATACAGAACAGCACTGTTTATTTCTATGGACATGCATTCAATATACTGTATGTCCTATGTGCACCTGGTGTTTCCTGCTGTGTGAGTGTGACGCCATGAAAATGAGCCTCATCCTTTGCACGTGTGTGTGTGTCTGTAGGTGTGAAGCACCATCCCTCTCAGACGCCATCCAGTGCACCGCTGAGTGAAACCCCATTATCAAGCCGACAAGCCGGGCCTCGTCGTTCCAGCCTGCTGAACCATAATGAGCTTCTCGCAGCCAGACAGCCAGCTTGTCTGCACAAATAAATCACTCCAGCCATCACGTGCACCCTCCCGCCTACTGCTAACCTGCGCCTCTTATTCATATCTCTATTAGACCTGTTCAACCCTGGGTGCAGGTAATTACAGGAGACACCCAATATATTTACATCATAAACATGCTGGCAGATTTTCACGCAACTCTTGAGGTCCAGGCAAAAGTTTTGACCCACTATCCCATGCTATTCAGTGATAAGATGTCTCAAAATATTTGACAGGAACTGAAATACAAACATCTAATTAGTTTTGTTGCAGAATTTTTATATTCAGCGTTCATAATATTAAACATATATATTTTTTTTACACATAGACTGTGGTCCAACATCGATAATGAGACACTTATAATTTCAGTACTAACCACTTATGTAGAAAATGTTTAGGTGCATGCTTTGAATGGGAAAAATAGTAGCGCCATCCGGTGGACAAATAGAACAATTTAAGGTCAGAAGTCCAAATTGAAAGGAAGGAGTGTTTAAGTATGAATGTATGTTAGTTTAAGATTGATGTGGGATCAAAAATTGAATTTTCAATATGCCAGTTTTTGCCACGAGAAACACATTTTTAGGCTAATTTAACCAATATTCACTCAACGCAGCCAGACAATATCCAGAGGATCCTTAAGAGGTTATGCAACATTTATGCGGCATGCTAACAGTACACAAGCGTTATATTGAATGCACTGTGCGTCTCCATGCAGTCAATAAAATATAATATTCCACCTATATGTGCAACATAAACACACTGACTTATTAAATTAAGAAAAGCCCTTTTGACACAATATGGATTTTTCAACATTTTTCAACTTTACAGCTGTCACGATACTTTATATACTATACGTAAATATATACCAAAACTTGTATGTCATTGTATGCGCTCTTTGTACGCACCATTACATTTTTTTTCATTGTGTGTGGCACAGACCCAGTCATGGCACTCGCAGCGAGGACCATAGAATTTTCCTGGATCTGACGCCTGGCAGAGGCACACGCCGCAGTCACACTTGCCCCTCCCGCTGCAGATGTTCCCGTCGGGCGTCCGGCAGCGGCGCAGGGATGACTCGGCCGACAATCGACACACGCCTGCTACCTGGCTATTGAAAAAAAAATAGAACAGCAAGGGTAAGTCAAAGGCCAAATGTGCACCCTCATGTGTTGCATTCATCTTGTATTGAGCTGCTGACATTTATCCTCATTTTATTATTTTAATGCGTTCATGTGCATAACAGCCTCATTTTGGACCTACAGGAAGTAAAGATTGTCGTTTATGCCTTTTAATTTATTCATCTACCTAAGTCAAGTTTATTTACTGTATTATGCCTTAATCACAAAAGAATACCAAGAACAAGATGGCAACAATTGATGACATCCCATAATCTGAACACCCAATGTGGCAAGGAAAAACTCAAAACCACATTTGGTGAAAAAAAAGAACCCTTGAGAAGGGACCACTGAGCAGGGAGGGGGGTCAAGGCTGCAATGGATGTTGAGTGGGCAGCATATGACACATAAGTAAATTCAAATAACCTAATAGTCCAGTTCATAGATGAAGTGACATCCGGAGAGTCTTGGGATGATCGTCAGTACCTTTAACACATCTCGCCATTGTCAAAAGACCAGCATGTTGCGAGCGTAGGTTTCTGGACGGAGCTTAGTGTACAACTAGGTCAATCAAATAGGAAGATGCCGACCCACTAGGAGCCAGTGCAAGTTGGCTAGTACTGGAGAAATATGGTCTTCCTCATTTACGCATCCTTGTGAGACGATGCAGTATTTTGAAATAACTGCAGGCTTTTAAACCTAGGCAAGCAGCACATTACAGTAATCAAGACAAGATGTGACAATTTAATGGAAGGACAGTAGTGGAGAGTATGCTGGAGCCTATCCCAGCTGTCTTTGGGCAAGAGGCGGGGTACACGGGACTGGTTGCCAACCAATCACAGGGCACATATAGACAAACAACCATTCACACTTACATTCATATTTAACTGATATTTAACAGTTTAGCATACCCCTGCATTGTTTTCTGCATTGTAGGTAATTAAGTAAACAAAATATGAATTATATCATATGTGGCTCCTGTATACTTATATTTTTCTGTATTCAGCCCTCAATTGGACAGAAAAAAATATAGTACATGTGACATAATGTGACAATTTATCACTATAAACTATACAGGAAAAGAACTGCGATAAATGGCTAATACAGGAAGGGACAGTGGAAGTTGGAAAACAACTTTGCCACTACCACCCAAAGCTTCCACTCTTCTGGGAAGGAATGCTGCAAGATTTTGGAGTGTGTCTGTGGGAAAGTCGGCTATCAGGACCACGAGACTCCCATCTACCCAGGATTGAGGTCAGTGTTCTAAAGCTATAAATAAATACTGTAGTACTATGTCAGCTTAAAAATGGGTAGCACACCTGTGGTTTAGTCTATTATTTAGTTTATGCCTTTATGGGCCATACATTGTACAAGTTAAGCTGGAAGAGAAAAAGGGCTTTACCCAATATGTTCCCAAAAGATATACAAAATGTCTTGATATGATGAAAACATTAAATTCAAGGGAAAACTAGCTCTTGATTGATTAATTAAATCCAACCTTTTAGAGTAGGCTATGTTTGTACGTGTCTTATGAGTCAAGTATTGTAATTACAGTCTTGTTCTCCTTCAGTTGCCAAGACTACACCTCCGTGCACTTTGTTTTTAACAGGGCATAACCTTGATGAATGAATGGATGACTGACTCATACCCACTGTAGCTTTCACATTGTTAAGCCTGTTTACTAAAAATGCCTTTGAAAAACATTTTGCTCCTTCCTGCAACTAATGCATGTGTGGGTTTGCCAATAAATGAACTGTACTGTATATTGTACAACTTAAGAGCACCTGCACAATCTTCAAGGAGGATACTATTTTTGTACTATTTTATATGGAGGTAGTTGTATTGGAAGTGTTTGTCCAAACTCCTTGATGCAGTAATCTAGATGCTGTTTTGTGTGCCTGGAGCTTCAATGCTCACAGGCTGTTTTTGTCCATTGTGCATCTTATCCACTTTTTGCACTTAGACAGTGATTACATAGCCTGTTTATTGTAAGTTGTATTTTAATATCACTCGCTAGCTTGCTAGTTCACCGATACCAATACCAATACTGATCACATACAAGTAGTATAAATGTTGAATTGGTTTATCATTTATTCATTCATTCATTTTCAACCGCTTTTCCTCACGAGGTTCGCGGAGGTGCTGGAGCCTATCCCAGCTGTCTTCGGGTGAGAGGCGAGGTACAACCTGGACTGGTCGCCTGCCAATCACAGGGCACATATAGACAAATAACCATTCACACTCACATTCATACCTGTGGATAATTTGGAGTGGCCAATTAACCTAGCATGTTTTTGGAATGTGGGAGGAAACCGGAGTACCCGGAGAAAACCCACGCATGCATGGGGAGAACATGCAAACTCCACACAGAGATGGCCGAGGGTGGAATTGAACCCTGGTCTCCTAGCTGTGAGGTCTGCACTCTAACCACTAGACCACCGTGCCGCCCTGAATTGGTTTATATTAAGTTTTTTCTTCTTGTGAGAGCTACTTTTACCAAATGAAAATGGCCAGGAGCTACTCATTTTTGTAACATTTATTTTCATGGCTTATTTCAAGCCAAACAAAGCCAATATTCTTGTTTTACCAGAACATTAATAAGCTGCTGGTATACACAACTCACCATTTGTATTTCAAAATGCATTTATATCTAGTCTTTTCACATTATTAATTAAAAACCTGGACATAAAGCAGGTTAGCCTGCCTCTGCTGGGCCCCTCCAGCTGCATCCGCTGCCTTCTGAACTCCACTCTGTCTTTTATGCCCGTAGAGGAGACAAAATGCCGGCCCTTGTCCGTCAGCTTGGCACCACTGCTGAAATCAGTGTGCACAACGCGCGTCACAAAGCTCACTCGTCACGGTCTATACGCGCTCATTGAACAGCTGAATTAGAGAAGTGCTGAGACTGATGTGCACCCACCACTGAGTCAGAAGTGGTTGCAGGTGTAGGGCACACACGTCACACGTCATCCGTTGCCATCCGTTGTCAACCAAAGTTCCTCCTGCACTAAAAGTACTACATAGTATCTGCATGCTCCCAAATCCGTAATGAGGCGGTACTCATTCCCAAATTATGCCCACATTTGCAAGTACAGCGGGTTGATATTGGGGCTTTATAGCTGCGGGGTACACCCTGGACTGGTCGCCAGCCAATGGCAGGGCGCATATAAACAAACACTCACATTCATACCTATGACAATTTAGAGTTACCAATTAACCTAGCATGTTTTTGGAATGTGGGAGGAAACTGGAGTACCCAGAGAAAACCCACGCATGCACAGGGAGAACAAGCAAAGAATCAAACCCATGGTCCTGACTGTGTGGACAACATGCTAACCGCTCGTCCACTATGTGGCCTACACAAAATAGAATAACATTTTTTTGAACATGATTGTTTCTTATGGACAGATTTCTCGAATCAACTACAAGAAGTTCTTTGTAGCTTGAAATGATCACGATCAAGTAGGGGACTAAAACCTGCATTACATACACTGAACTGTATCGTTCCTGCATTGCATGTCCCAAAAACTTGCCAGGAAATACTGCACCCTATGCACCCTCTGTACCCTCTCAGCCCAGTATAAACATGAAAAACAGTCTGAAGTTGTGAAGAAACTCACCCCGCCGACTGTAACAATGTGTCCTCCGCGCAAGAGAGCAGAATTAGAACCAGTGGCACTAGCACGGGCTGCACCCAAACTTCAGTGTGCATGTTTAAATCCCACAGTATCCTGGAGTTAAAGTAGCTTGAAGGAATTTGCCCCGAAGGGAGACACTTGCAGAAGGAGGAAGGAGGAAGAAACTGAAAGGTGGAGAGAGAAAAAGCAGCAGGAAAAAGTTCTAGAGGGGAAAACTGCCAAAATGAAAAGTTCACTCACCAGTTGTAATGAGAAACAGACTGTTTTTGCTAGGATTTTTTTCCTTCTTTTTCCAGATGATTCTTTTTTTTTTAATGGAGTCCAAACCTGCCACGAGTTCCACATGGCTATGGAATCATATGAGGCAGTTATCATTACTTTCTTGTCATTTGAAGTCAAAGAGTGAAAACCAAAATAGAGGACTTATTTAGTTATTTCGAATATTATTTTTGAGATGCAACACAATTGTATAACAGACTCACTATATACAGTAAAGAGTTGGACCTCACTTTACACTCATGTACTCATGTGCTCATGTACACTTGTCTCCTTAGTATGTTTTTATATTACTTGTACAAAGTGTGCCTTTTTATATTTATAGCAATGAGTCACCAATAGTAATTTTGCTATGTGAAAAACACAATAACAATAAATATTCTTGATTTATGAAAATAGTGTCAAATGACGTCAAGCAAAACTCTACAGATTTCCCCTAAGGCCAAGCAATCCTTATTTGGACTTTATTGTAGACACCCTTAGGCCCCTGTAGGCTCTGTGAGAGACTTGCTAATGTACTATAATAACAAACCATCCATCCATTTTTACACTGCTTATCCTCACGAGTGTCATGGGTATGCTGGAGCCTATCCCAGCTGTCTTCGGGTGAGAGACGGGGTACACCCTGGACTGGTCGCTCCGCAGTACCCAGAGAAAACCCACGCACACACGGGGAGGACATGCAAACTCCACACAGAGATTCTTGAGCTGGGAATCGAACCCTGGTCTCCTAGTTGTGTGGCCTACTTGCTAATCACTTGTCCACCGTGCAGCCTATAATAATAAACCGTCTTTCATAAATGTTGTATGTCCCTCAGAGGACTTCATTAAAAACTGTAACAAAAACATATCCAAAACACCTTCATAAATAATTAGCTCCTGTATATTATGATTCGCATATTGGTATAGGAATAATGCATTATTCACTGATAAACTAAGGAAATTGGTGAAAAATGCTCTGCCTTGCAATGTGAACAATAAATAAATGCACTTAGAATTGCGTCAAAAATTCAGGAGCTCCTCTTCGGGCAAGGCCTACCTGTCATTAAGATTTAATCGGATAGGGTTAACAACAACGGCAGGTTTTTATTAACCATATTAACCATTAACCTACGGAAATTCCTGTAGATTTGCAATACTAAAAAAAATCTGTCTAGGGAATACTACTGGGTTAGTAAATGTGTTTCTTAATGTCAGCATTATATGGAGGTATGACAGTCGCTCCACGGTCTTACTAACAAGACTTACATTTGACTCGAAAACTAGCTTCTGTTATACAGTCTTAAATTGAAGTCTGGGAGCAAATAATACAGCTTACCCAGAAATAATGCACATGCAAACCTTATTTGGCATATCATGGCCTTTTCGCATCAACAATGACAGTTCTATGTTGTTCCTCTCCGGTTCGAGGTCCAAGATGTTGTGTGTATGTCAAATCATTGGCATTCCTGGGATGCTTAAGCCGTCCTTTGAGTGCAATTGCTTTCACATGTGCTTGCTTAACATCTGAGATATCCCGACTTTATTTGTTCTCCACTCAACTTGGCCAGAATCCAACGCTGCCTCTGCTGTATCTTGTGAGTTTAAAATGTGACCAGATATCTCATTGGAGAAAAGCTGGAGCAGGGCATGTGTGTATTACTATCAACATCAAATTGTTTTTAATTACTTTCCTCCTTTTTGCTATTGTTTTTTAGTTTGCTTGTTTAAATTTTAATTTGCTACAAGACACTAAACAAGCTGCAGGCTGCACATGTTACGTGGCCCTCACTCACAAAATATACATTCTATATTATAACTATGATATTACATAATGAATATTGTATAGTATCATAATTAATATAATGTTAAGTAAAGAAAATAAATGTATACAAAATGTTTACAGAACATATGTGCCATATTCACAACATGTATTTAAGTAAGTACACCGTACATATATTTTTTAAAATGAAAATAAATTTATATTTTAATGAAAATATGGCCTGCAAGTATGGAAAATAAGACATTTTGGTCAAATTGCATTATTTTCAGTCCGCATACCAGTGAATAATACATGAAATACATAGATTTTCAAGTTTATTTAGCATAATAATTATACGTATTTACTAAAGTTACACGAAACTCCGTAGCAAAATAATCATGTTATTCTTACATTAAAAAAATTAAAGCAGTTCACGATTAGCTCCTTATCCACTGTTGCCATGGAGACGGTCGCTCCTCTGTTGCGGCTGCTGCTGATGAGATTGCAGGCTGCGTGCGCACGCACATTTCCCCACACACACTCAACGGCAGGAGGAGGAAAACAGCTGATGTCCGGGAACAAGATGGGACACGCTCGATGAAAAGAAGAAATAAAAACACCCCCTGTAAGTCATACTATCTGTTTCTCCAAATATGACATGTTATATGTTGCGACAACGTTCATTTGACTATGTTATGCTTGCTAGCTTGTTGTGCTGCGGAAGTGGTGATGTAGCATCCTCCGTAGTAGGCCTTGATTCGGCATTATGGCGTGTGTTCACTAAAAATATAACTTGACACCTTTGACCGATCTCATGACATGTTTTTACCCGTCTACCCGTTACATTTTGCACCATCATCTGGCTTGTTGTTGTTGTTATTAACTTGCTGTTAAACCAATGTAGCGCTCAAGTGCTAATGCGTTTCCATAGTAACCTTGGCTACTCTTGTGACATTCACGCTAATCTCAATATGGTGGACGCTCATTTCCTGATTGTTGCTGCATGTTGTCAATAATGGAGAGAAGACAGCTTAGTCTTTGCAGGCAATCATGTCACAGAATTAAATGAAACAGTGCTGAACGTATTGCCTTTCCTCTGAGGCTTATTGGGAGGAAATAAAATAAAACAATAATAGGACCACTGACGTACATTGTTATTACTGCCCCTTTCGTAGGTGCAGATACTTTAACATGCTGAAGGATAACAGTCTTTCTCGTAGTGATGGTTATTTAATACCATATGTGCTGCCAATGGATGTTTCTCCTTTCTCAGCACTATGTATAATGTTCATTTTCACATCCACGGTGATGCCTTTTTTTCCCCCTTGGCGTATTTCCACCAGAAGACATGTTGAAGTGCAAGCAGTTAATTACAAAGCAATGTCATTTACACCATGGAGCTTGGATTGACCATGGACGACACATACAGTAGTCGCCCATGGTGCACGAGATGAGTGTACACTGCATCCTTGCTCGTATTTTATCAGCTGTGTGTGCTGAAGCTAGTTCTTGAGTGAGTGCAGTGTTTTTCGGACCAAAATTATTTTTAATTAACTTACGTGAGTGCGTACGTAACCACAAAATCCCCAAAACTGTGAACGCCGTAACCCAAGGACCACTTGCGTTATTAACTTGTTCAAAAAGTAATGTTGACTCTATCAACGTCTTTTGCTTTTTTTAACGTGAGCTACAGATCAAAGTCTTATGCGTCTTCCATCCATCCAGTTTGTGTACCGCTTATCTTCACAAGGGTCACGGGTATGCTGGAGCCTATCCCAGTTGTCTTCGGGGTAGAGGACTCGTCGCCAGCCAATCACAGGGCACATATTGACAAACAACCATTCACACTCACATTCATATTAAGCCAATTAACTTAGCATGTTTTTGGAATGTGGGAGGAAACCGGAGTACCCGGAGAAAACCCACGCACGCACGGTGAGAACAGGAATTGTCATTTCCTGTTATGTGCTCTTATTTTGGTATGCTGTACTTCCTGCTCGGTGTGAGATGCAGCCATCAGTGGAGCAATGTGTGCAGCTGTGTTCTGTTGTCACCGGCTGGGTTTATACGTTCAGCTACGTCACTTTGACTGTGCTGATTCATTGTCCATGCTGTTCGTTGTCCATCCATGCTGTCTTACTTGTTGTAACTTCCCAGGACTTACCCGTTTGTGTTTTCACAGAGCTTTTTGTTGCCTGTTGCCTGCACAAATGTGAGTACCTGCACTTGCTGGTGCTTATTAAAAGAACTTTTTCCAATACTTGCATCTGTCTCAGCATACTGGTGTCCAGTATTCGACAGCTCATCAGAATCATTACACATTAAGCTCAAACCATGATGTTAAAACTTCAAACCATTTCAACTTTGGTGATATTAGTCCAGTGTTGTGTCTCAGTTGGCGCACTTTCATACTTACACTGAATTTTCTCAGTACATATGTGCGTTTAAACCAAGAAGTATGGCAAAGTGCAGTGTGCTGGCAGTACTCGGATGTTGCACTCAAAAAGGCCAAAATCATGAGTGTGCAGGACACTTACCACCCCCAATATTCACCATCTTGGCTAGGTAGCAGAAGGGGAGAGACTAACCTGAAATAATGGTAGCATTGAAAATTATTGAACAGAAGTAGATGAAGAAGCAGCGTATGCTGATGCTCCTAAAAAGTCCAAGTGTGTTGTTAGGTAGAGTCTTCAAACTTGAGCCAAGAAACCAGAATTACAATTAATGTGATTGCATCCTTCTTGCCAGGAACATGTCCACTCCAATCCCCCCCAAATGGGAAGTAAATTGCAGGTTCTCGACATTGGTCCTCCCACATAATAGCAACCAGGGCCTGCGATTTTCTTGTCACTTTGGCTCTCGTCTCCATATGTTAAGTGCAACAATCACATTCAAATTGTTTCTAAATGTAGCTTTAAAAGGGTAGGATTGCTGGTAAAGTCTATTTTCTTGTCATTTTGTATTGTCGGTATGCCACTGCTAAAATATAAATTTCTCTGATTTTGACCACACATTGATATGCTTCTATGGTGTCATCACAAAACATGAGTTGTTGGTTGCGCTATGAATTAACTTTGGCAGTTAAATCAAATTCGATTAACCTGTTTTATACGTGTGATGAAGCTCTCTTTGTGTTCTCTTTTGTACTGTTCTTGCACATGCTCTCCTTCACTGACGGCTGCCACAGGACCCCCAGGCCTTGAGGACAGCCACTCATCCTTCTTACATCTCTGTACTCTCTGGTTGGTCCCTCCACCTTTCTGTGCCCTGGGGATGAACGCACCAATGAGGAGCCTCACAGTGAGTCCCCCTCGAGCCATCACCTCTACGCCCATCTTCCTCCTCCACACCTCCCACTCACAGAGCGTGTCGCATATATGCCTTGATGTCAGACGTGGTGGGCATTCCTGTCTCTCTGAGCATACTGTAGATGTGGGTAGAGTGTAAATGTACGCCATATAAGCCATGATGTTGACTAACTGTTGTGTGTTATTTACAGGGTATGCCTGATCGCATGTTATGTGCAGTGCTGGAGCAATTTCAGCTTTACTTTTCCCTTTGGTATGTGCGCTTTGTCTCCATTCAGAGTGTCATTTCTTCTTCTTCTGTTCATCTGTTTACACAGCCCGTATGCACCTTTCTGTCACTGTACACACACTCACTTATGGACATGCACAAGCGCACACTTTCTTACACTACACTTGAGTTGTGCGCTGTGCAGCATGATGGAGATCATATGTGTGATCTCGTCACATGGTAAGTAACTGCCGACGAATACACTTGTCATGTGTCCCATGTGTGCTACGTCATGTAACATGAGAGCCATTCAACACATGCAATGTCAAATATGATAAGAAATACAACTCTGTTCTGGCAATTCAAGTCCAGGATTTTTCCAAAATTACTGTACTTGCTCACATAGTGGTCTACACTCTAATAGATGCCAGACCTCACTTGTTGTGCATAAACACGGTGTGTTTATGTTGAACAGCAACTATAGTATTTTGAAGAAAAGTCACGTGTAGTATTAAGATTAATACTTACTACTACTACCGCTGTTACTGTCATACTTACAAGCTTATAGTACGAGAGCAAGATTGAGTGATTCTTTTTAAATAGTTAGTTAGCATGTACCCCATAAATGTGATTTAGCCAATTTTAGCTCGCCCATGGGACAAAAATAAGTCAGCTTGCTGCCACCAGAGAGGCGGTGAGAGCCAGGCAAAATAAGTCAGCAAAGATGCTCAGAAAGTTGAATAAGATTGAAACATCATATGTTGGCTGTGACAAGCTGTGACAAGCTGTCGTCAAATGACTCCACATTTTACAAGCTATTTTTCATTCTCATGATAAAAAGTGAATGTAAACACACGACAGGTCGCCTACTTTTATCTTGTCACGCCCCAACACAGCAGACAGGCGATTACAGTTCATGTTTATCAAAATAAAGTCCAGTAAAACATTTTTATGATGTTTTTTTCAAACTACTTGTGGCCAATACAGTATATGCATAAATAAGCTATTCATGTAGCTACAATATTTATATTTAACATATACTGTATATCCATTCATACAATATATAACGTAACAGTGTTTTCAAACCGGGCTGCACGGCGATCGAGTGGTTAGTGCGCAGGCCACACAGACCCGAGTTCAGTTCCACCCTTGAGTTCCAAAAACATGCTAGGTTAATTGGCGACTCCAAATTGTCCATAGGTATGAATGTGAGTGTGAATGGTTGTTTTGTCTATAGTCCAGGGTGTAGCCCGCCTCTTGCCCGAAGACAGCTGGGATAGGCTCCAGCACCCCTGTGACCCTCATGAGGATAAGCGATAGAAAATGAATGAATGAATGTTTTCAAACAAATTTTTACCGTGTGGCGGCATATTTTCTTTTGGTGGTGCAATCAATTACATGTAGCAGAAACCCTGTGGTTAAATTAAGCTAGGTCTTTATTATAAGCTTTTAAAATTGAAAATATATATATATTTCTTGGACCTAATGTTGTGGCAAAGCACTTTCACACCATCTTGATTTTAAGGGTCCTTTAATAAGGTTTATATGTTAAAATCTACTCTAAATATTGTAGCTTAATTCATGTTAACCCAAGGTAATGAAAAAGTGATGTTATGTCCCAATGACCTGGACTTGAATGCAGATGCAGAATGTTGTGGTCCTCCTGATATAGCTTTGGTCACTGTGTGGTCTCCCCTGCCCTCTCCGTCTGTCAGATCCACTCTCTGTATAGCACGGCAAGCCCCAGCATGCTGAAGAGGAAACAGAGCTCCCGGGTCGAGACCCAGCCCATGACTGACTTTGGGCCAGATGAGACCCTAGCAGACAGTGCGGACATCTTCTGGATCAACAAACCAGTAAGTGCACCGCTGCGTCATCATGCCACTATTAAGTCTGTGTATGAACAAACACAATAAACCTTTTATTGCCCCCTGCTTTCTGCAGTGGGTACACACCCTGCTAAGAGCCTGCGCCATCATCAGCGTCATCTCGGTGTGCATGAACACCCCCAAGACGTTTGAGCACTACCCACCCTTGCAGTATGTGACGTTTACGCTAGACACGCTGCTCATGTTCCTCTACACGGCCGAGATGATTGCCAAGATGCACATCAGGGGAATCATCAAGGTAGTACCCCTTGGCGTTATATTTTGTAGATACTATGTATATATGATGGGCACCCCTGCCAGGCGAGCCCCCATGGGTTTAGAACACATGGAGCCACCATCCATGAGGGCAAACATACAAGGCTGCAGAAATATGTAGATTGTCAAGGCCAGGAGCTCAGGTTGAAATATATGGCACTCAAAATTTTGTGATGGGACAACCATCAAACCTGTGCCCAACCCCACAGATTATGATACTAAAAGGTACTATTTCAGACAAGCACAGGAAGATAAATATAACTGCAGCTCCAGAAGAACCTATTTTTGCCACTTTAAATTCAACCTTATTAGTATTTGGCTGTGTAATTCAATAAAGTAAAGCGGCTTTCTCTAAGGGAGACAGATGCATCCAGGAATGGACAGCTGGCTGATGAACAACACATAATCACAGCCATAAAAAGTGTGGGAAGGCTAACTTGGCGAATTACGGATAATAAGCCGGGAAGCAGATGAGGATGAAGTGTGATCCACATATGGCCAAAAATAAACCCTTTTTTTGACAGATAATAAATGTCAATAAATCTTGATGACATGTGACACAAATGAACCAACACACATTTCAATTTTAAAGCTGTACTAAAGCTTCAAGCCATGATCCATAATGCCGAGTATCGAGAGCATACAAGTCCTTTATTTATAAAATCACAAATATTAAAACTTGCTGATTTAGTAAATGTTCTAACAGCTAAAATAATGCATAATGCTAAAAATAACCAATTATCAAAAAAAGTCATACAATACTTTTCTACAAGAGAACAGAAATATTATCTCAAGGAAAAACTAAACTTGAAACACTTGCATTATATTCTTATGTTATATTCATGATCATGAATTACTATGGTTGTGAAATATCACTATATGGTTACACTACCTTACACTCCTTTATGTTTGAAAAAAAATCACCTCTGGAATACAGGAACTGAATAAATGCGTTGCAATAGAAACAGTTGAGGTGATAGGATTTGTGATGTTTTCCATTCTAACTTGATGCATGTTCAGATAAAATTAAACCGTCACCATTGTACTACAAAATAAACAATTCGCTACATGGTTTTGTACAGTATTCGTCAAAAACATGGTGTTTATATCTAAGCACATTCTCCTGTTTTGCAGCTTTTCTTTCAGGGGCGGCTTCTTCTAACTCTCCTGCAGCCAACGTCCCCTTGACATTTAACTTTGTTTATACCTCAGGGCTTTTGTTGTCTTTTTTTTTTTTGGGGGGGGGGGGGGGGGGGGTTAACAAATCGGAAGGAGGTTGCCTTTCAGAAGACTGAAAATCTGAAGATTTAAAATCACTTATAGCATTGTATGTACTTATTGAAACATCGCAGTGGGCTTTTAGCTGAAGGTTGTTGTTGCATATTTGCAGTATATTACAAAAGTGAGTCCACCCCTCACATTTCAGCAATTGTTTTTGTTATATTGTGTCAAGGGAAAGTGCGATTAGAAAAAACAAACAAACAAACAAACAAAATTAAATAAATAAATAGTAAAGAGTAGTCAGTGTATAGCAGTATAGATTTGCAATTCACTGGAAATTAGTCAACACGCAGCCATCCATACATCCATTTTCTATACCGCTTGACCTCATTAGGGTCGCGGGGGTATGCTGGAGCCTAACTCCGGGTGCGAGATGCGGGGTACACCCTGGACTGCTTGCCAGCCAATCACAGGGCACATATAGACAAACAACCATTCACACTCACATTCATACCTATGGACAATTTGGAGTCGCCAATTAACCTAGCATGTTTTTGGAATGTGGGAGGAAACCGGAGTACCCTGAAAGCACGGGGAGAACATACAGACTCCACACAAAGATGCCTAAACAGTGATTCGAACCCAGATCTTCCCAATCTCCTGTGTGTGGCCAACATGCTAACCACTTGTCAACACACAGCCATTATTGCCTAAATAACTGGCAACATAAGTGAGTAGTAAGATAATTAATTGTCTTGCCTACAGTCAAACAAGCTGATAGTCATGATTTGGGGGTGCAAGATTGCTGCCGGCATGGGCAAGCATGAATTTTACTATGTACTGTGACATTCCGAAACACAGCGTGGTCCTGGAGGGAGGAGAAATACGTTTAGTAGTTCATATCGTACACACACATATCAATGCGTGTGCTCAATTGCACCTTCAAGAACTACCTTGCTGCAGCCAGAGACAAAGACAACAGAGACAACAAAGATGCAAAAAAGTCGAATGCCGATAGGTTGATAATGGAGTGATCAAACAAGCTGGCATCGATTGGCGTAGCCTATGGCAAGCTGTCAGACTAAAGCCATTGAGGTTTGACAGACCAGTTTTGACA
Organism: Doryrhamphus excisus; assembly: GCF_030265055.1. Taxonomy (NCBI): domain Eukaryota; kingdom Metazoa; phylum Chordata; class Actinopteri; order Syngnathiformes; family Syngnathidae; genus Doryrhamphus; species Doryrhamphus excisus. The sequence continues at coordinate 14,408,469 of NC_080474.1, forward strand.
GTAGTATGACAAACATATTATTAAGTGAATACATACAATACTTTACAAGTTGGTGTCATAGATAACAATGGTGCAACCATAATCACTGTTCTTCCTTCTAAGCCTTTTATTTGATATCACAGTTAGGCTATATATTATTGCTTCAGAATTACGATTGTGTTGCTTTAACAACAGTTTTTTTGTACTCATTGACACTATGATGTTAGATGTTAGATGTGTAGATTTTGTACAGGCTGATCCCTGGCAGGCCCCTGGCTGCTGTTTATGATAAACTTGTAAACTTGTGTGTGTGTGTGTGTGTGTGTGAAGCACAAAGCCGTGGGCTGTCTAATTCTCTGCTGCACGTCATTAAAAGTGTTACATTCTTGTTTTTCAAGTGTTTTAGTTAAGTGTTGAGTTGTTCAGCCATTTCCCCTTGCCTCTGCACACAGGGGGATAACTCCTATGTGAAAGATCGTTGGTGCATGTTTGATGGATTCATGGTGTTTTTCATCTGGGTGTCCCTGGTGTTGCAGGTAGATTGCAACATTCACTATTTTTACGACCTTTTTTTTTATCGCTTCAAAATTGCTTATGCAGCTTTACTTAAGGCATATTACTGCTTTAACAATCAACCTCTCTTTGTTTTTAGGTGTTTGAAATAGCAGAGCTGGTGGATCAGATGTCTCCATGGGGGATGCTGAGAATCCCCAGAGCGCTCATTATGATCCGGGCCTTCAGGATCTACTTCCGCTTTGAGCTTCCTCGCTCCCGTATCACCAACATCCTAAAGTATGACACCGCGGAAACTGATTATATTTTTGCTTTAAAACATTACATTGTGCATTTAAATGTGTTTGTGTTAAATCTTCTTGCTGGCAGGCGTTCAGGGGAGCAGATATGGAGCGTATCTATCTTCCTGCTGTTTTTTCTCTTGCTGTATGGAATTCTGGGTGTTCAAATGTTTGGAACCTTCAACCATCACTGTGTTACCAATGATACACAGAAAGGGTAACTCAATATTTTTACTCTACGTGAGATTGTTCCTGTGTGGCGAACCACCCGACACAGAACTAGCCTCATTTTAAAGAACAATTAAGTATAACATGATTAGAATGACTGTGGTCATCATGAGAAATCCCACACACTTGCTCTTCCTCAAATACAGCATTGTATTTACCATTAGCAGCAAGTGTTAACATAAATTGCATGTCCCACAGCGTGCACCCTTTAAATTAAACTCATTCATTCTCACCAGCTAACCCATCTATCTCCCTGTTTGTGCCACCACTCCCTCGGGGAAACTGCACTTGTTGACCATTAACAGGTGTAGAAAGCGCATATTTAAACCAATCACACGCTGCGGTTGCACTGATCTAAAAGTAGCATGTGCTTTTTCCTCCCATCCAAAATCCTACGTGTGCTTCTTATGGAGTGTTTTAAAAATACGTAGAGAAGAACAGCTGTGTCTAATCCCTTAACTGCTGCACGTCCTTGACCCAAAGTCAGAGCTCGGCAGCTTTGCACACAGAGGACATGATGGAAATTGGGAATAAATGCAGCAGGGGAAATGAGATGAAAAAGGTTTTGGACAAAAGGAGGGACTCATCTTCTGGGTGTCAGGCTTTCTGCAGTCTATATGTAACTCTCTGTAACTACACATCCACCAGTGCTGGTCAAATGGATTCTGTACCTCAGTTATCCTCTAGGTGCATTATCTAATTAAACAAATACAGATGAACCTTGGTTAGCGTACACCCCAATTAACTATTATTTAAAGAAATAATCTAATTGTATAAATGTTTGCTATTTGAAACATAAACATAAACGTTATTTTTACGGTAGTGATCTCTTTGACACATCTGCTGTATAGTCAATTATGCAAAACTGTAACAATTCAGCTCTGGTTTCCTCAATTACATGAATCATTCCTCATCATGTGGTTGTGTTTCTTTTTCATCTGACTCACAGGACTATTATTACCATAATAATTTTTTATGTCTCTATTGGGGATTCATCTGTCTTCTGTTTTGCCATCAAGGAAGCTCATTTAGTTTGATAAGACACAGTGGTTATTATTATTTCAACATGTTTAATTATCCTTATCTAGTTTTCACTGTAACGTTTTTTGATTGCCCTTTCTGATGTGGTGAAACATGTGAATCCCTTAGCCCCTTTAACGGGAATGTTGGGTGAATGTGTGGATAGCCAAATTTGAAGGTACTGTCATCCCGTGACACTTTTGCAGTTCGAATTTTGCAGCTTCACAGTTTTTCAAAATAAATACATTCATAAATGATTGCTGTTTTGTGGTTGACGATGGGCTATTATTAGTCAAAATGCCGCACCTATATAAAGCTTTTCAAAACGCCACTTTCAAAAAGTTTTTTAGGCAAATGCGTGCAAAAATTGTCACAACGACTGGACAGCAGCAGGGGCGGAGGGGATCAGCAGGAGGGGTGTTTTAAAGCAAGTATCGGCCGATGTCGATACTGTCCATTTTCACTGATATGGGCCAATACTGATCTGTGGCCGATCGATCAGAGCACCCCTATAAATATATATACATTTTATACATATATAGTATATACATACAGTTTATGTTTAGGACTTGCCTTGCTGCCCCTGACTGGGTTGCTGTTTTGTTTATATTTGTGCATTTGTTCAGCAATGTGACATGGAACAGCTTGGCCATCCCCGACACCCACTGCTCCCCGGATGGCGAAGGCTACCAGTGTCCCCTGGGCTTCAAGTGCGTGGATCTAGAAGAACTGGGTCTCAGCAGACAGGAGCTGGGTTACAGTGGCTTCAATGAGCTGGGTAGAAGTCATATTCAGTCATGTCATGTCAATTATCTGTGAGCCCTGGACTGATCCCAACTGTTTCTTGTTTTTTTTTATAGGAACAAGCATCTTTACTGTATATGAAGCAGCCTCTCAGGAGGGTTGGGTGTTCCTCATGTACAGAGCCATTGACAGTTTCCCTCGCTGGCGCTCCTACTTCTATTTTATAACTCTCATTTTCTTCTTGGCGTGGCTTGTGAAGGTTTGAGCTTTGTGTCTCCTTGTTTTTATTTTCTCTCTCTATTGCTCTGCTTCCCTCAGCGTAGCTGATGATGATAGAAGTAGGGCTGTCAAAAATAGCACGTTAGCGGTGGTAGCTAATTTATTTCATTGATTTTCTCAGCTTAATTAATGCATACGCATCCTGGCAAGTCAAGCTTCTCTGTTATGACGACAGACGGAGGCACGGTGTAATGTCCCCACAGAGTGTGACACCTTTTTATACCTTTATTCTATCATGAACACATCAACAGCAGTGCGATTCCAACACAACATATGTATCTCCTGTTGGAATGTCACTTCCTCGTTATCCCAAGACAGACTGCAAGATGCATTCTGAACATCACAGCAGCATCTTTAATATATGTGTATGTGTAGTCTAAATGAACAGAAAAACAACAAGTGGATATTATTATTATATTATATATTTGTGACTCTTAATGCGGAAGTACAATTTGCTGTATTTAAGTATTTCACGCAAAACATTGTTTAATAATAACACAGCACCTCTTCTATTCAATAAAACAGTGTTAGATAAATAGATTTTCAGACATGTGTGCCATCTCTTAACTTTTATAATTTTCAGTTAATGTGGTGCTGTTAACACCTACACATTTACTGTGTATAATTCTGCCCAGTCATTAATCATTCTTTCAATAAAGTGCAGTATATGGGCAAATATCAGACATCGTGTGACATAGTGATTAATTCCGATTAATTGATTTGAAAATCCTGATTAATCTGAATAATTTCTTATTTATTTGACAGCCCTAGATAGAAGATCACTATGTGGTATGTGGTACTCACATCAGTGGCATTTTTTTTTTTGTCTAAAATGCTTGTTGGGGGGCCTGTCATCAATTGCGGGATACAGCATGGAAATTACGTTTTTGTTGTTTTTGATTGTGTAAATAAATTTTATTTACATTTCATTTATTGATTTTGTTTATTCACATTTGTGTCTTTTTTTACAGAATGTGTTCATTGCAGTCATCATTGAGACCTTTGCTGAAATCAGAGTGCAGTTTCAGCAGATGTGGGGGTCGAGGAGCAGCACCACATCCACGGCTACAACGCAGGTAACAATGCATAGCTGCATGAGAATTTAAATGTACTGTTGCTATTTAATATGAGCCTTATAACGCTACACAATGGAAGCCTTGCAGTGGGTACGACTTTTGCAGATTGGCATTGGTGCTGTCAGTTTTGCTTATGGCTAACTAATGTTGTATTAGGTGGGTGGTACAGTGTAACATCCATCAACAACGCACATGTTTGGACTTTCATTGGTGATACAGCACTTTTGGTGTTTTTTATACTGGGGACGGACTCACACTCTTATTTAGTTGCTCTTTTGGGGGGCCGCAGCTGTTTTATAAACTTGTAGCCAAAGGCTAGACTAGTATTGAATGTTGTCCAGTGTTTTTAATGGTGTGTGTTTATTTATTTATTTTCCCTGTGCCGCAGATGTTCCATGAAGACGCTGCCGGAGGATGGCAGCTTGTAGCTGTGGATGTCAACAAACCACATGGCCGAGCACCCGCTTGTCTCCAGGTAAAGCCCATACACAGAGTTGTATTTGATGCTGTCTGTGTTCATGCTAGGGGTGACTTTTAAATGTGATGAGATTTCTTGTGTTCTTGTTTTGGAGAAAACAACTGTTTTTCCCCCGCACAGCTGAGGCACCGTGTTGCAAGCAGAAGCTGTAGCAATTCTACATATTAACATTTGATGTTCGGACTTGTCTGCACCGTTAATCGCCATTACCAATAATCGCTGTCAACAGTAATAACGCTTCATAACACATCTCATATGTAGAAAAGATCTGTGTTGACAATAATGCAACATCTCTGAAAAACCTGCCTTTGAGGTTTTGGTGATGTGTGTGCACTGTGTACGCTTTGCCTGCCCCCAGAATAGACCAGGTCGGAGCTGACCATATTTTAGCGCACCTTTGGCGTGCTGTTTTGTCACAAAATTGTCACTGCACCAAGCTGAAAATGTGGACACCTCCCCCTGGTGTGCCGCCACGCCCATCTCGCCACAGCCCAGTCGAACAAATTACCAACCTGGCTGCGTACAGTGGTGCACTGGACGAAATTACCACTGCATGGGGTGCACATGCTCCGCCACAAAGTGCTAGGGAGTTTGACTTAACAGAACCTCTGATGCTTGCAGTGAAGTAGTGCACTGCATTCAAACTTCGAAATTCACTGTATGATTTTGTACCACCTTAACTCTCAATGTCGGCTGGTGAATCTCTGTGTTCTCTAAAAGTAGTAGCAATCTTGATGAACCAACCTTGTGTTCTTAATAACTGCCACTGTGATTTTTTCCACCTCTGGCTCTTCAGACTTTGTAGGGGGTTTACTTCTGCTACCACAATAATGTACAGCATACCTTCTCCCTGGCTGATTACAGTCTAGACTGAATAAACAGTCTGAGTCACATTCATGAATGCCCATTGCGCGTCACATTTTCTTCATTTCCGTTGCACAACTTAAACAAATATTTACCCAACTCTTGGTTTTATTTATTTATTACCAACATCACCCTTAATTACACTTAGATTCATTTCCTCCTCTGTCATTCTTTATTGGATTACACGATCCATCGCTTTATACGGATTTGCACCAAAATTATTCATTTGTCCGTGCAATAATGATATCCTCTTCAAGGTTTTATGACTACCAAGACTGCTGGGATAGGCTCCAGCATGCCCCGCGACCCATGTGAGGATAAGCGGTACAGAAAATGGATGGATGGAATTATACATGATAGGGGATAGACATTGGACTAAATCACTTTGATCGACCAATATCCTTTGATGCTCTAAACTCCCGCTTCTGTGTCAGTGGGCAGCAGGATCAAGTTGCCCACAAGGACATAAAATAGCATGGATCTCAAGTTACCTTACTTACCACATAGCTGTCATGATTGTCTATAGACAGAATGAATCTGAATCAACAGCGCTTGTGCTAGTTGCAGCCAAGTAGTGCACTTTATTTTGCTTCCATCACTTCAAGATGCAATTATTCAGCAATCGCTTTCACACAGTCGAGTGACAATCAGTTCATCAGTCGTTGCCAGGTAAACGAACCTGAAGCGTCTCTAATTCATTTTTAAGATCAAAAACCCTAGGACAAGACAGTTATATAACAACAATACTATTATTTTCCTACTTTGAGGGGTTTAGAATTGCAGTTCAAGTACATTTATGCATTTTTATATACTGCTTATGGAATTGCAGTGTAATTATTACATGATGTTGCACTGGGGTCTAATTAGTAGATCAGGACACTTCATTAACCTCAACATATCAGCGAGGCTGCCACTAAGACAACCACTGTGTGTGAAAGCGAGGTGGAGGACTTAGAATTTAAGTTCATTTGAAGACAGTAACTCTTGAGATGATAAAGTTAGTGACAATACTCCATGGCCATACAGTGCGAGTATTTCACTTATGCGCCTAGAAATTAGACTGTGCAAGTGGAAAAAATAAAAAGGGGTACGAGTATGAGTACATTTTTCAGCCCTTTCATTCCTAGTAGTATTTACATACAAAGTGAATAAAAGTAGAGTAAAACTTTCACACATTTGTATAAGTCTCAGACAACTTTTCTTTGTTCACATCTGCAACTCTCGAGTGGATGCTCGATGATGTCTCAGCAGAGAGTGCAGCTGTACTAGCTGACGTAGTGCTGATTAGCTGTTATCAGATGGATACTGGTACATTGCAGAAAAATATGACTGCTCTTTGTGATGTAAGTGCTGTCCCACTGATTCGCTAAAAATATATATTTTTATTTGTATGCATCATATTCCACTTTAAATTCTCAGACAGTGTTCATTAACAATGACAAGGAAGTGTTTTTTTGTCATGCATTTACTCATCAACAAGAGGCTTGCACATGGAGCGCGCCCCCACAAGCCCGGTATGTGTGCACTGCTGTGGAAGCCAGTCATGTTATGTGACTTTATGTGTGGTTTAGTACATGTGTTTACAGGATGTAGTATGCCAGGCTATGTGTGATATGTTAATATTTGTGGACCTCAGTCCCAGGGAGATGTAGGCCTAATGATAGCACTGTGTTTACACAGTACAAGTACACATGTGTGTTACTGTATACGTTGTTTGAGTTTAGTAATAAAATTGTGTTATTTAAGAAATTTTACATGAATTAACTAGTTTTCTCAGAGTGAGAAAGCCAATCATACAGCCCTGTACTCTGCGTTATTGGCTCATTTGGCTTTGTCGCCGCCTCCAAAAAGAGCAGGTGGCCAATCAATTAGGTGTTATCTCCAACTGCTGCTGCCCTCAGAACTAGCACACCCACATATGAACAAATGGGAGAATCATGTTTACACGCAAATCAGAGCCTTGCACGTGTCCACTACTGACGTAGGGTTGAATAGAGTCTGGTGTAGGTAGCGTCCATCTGCCAGCTTGGAAATTATTCTAAATCATTTGATGGCCAATTTTGTCTGCAGCCAGGCAGAGCAGAGCAGAAACTCACACCTCACTTCCTGTGCACATTCATGCAGATGGCCTTGTAGTCTGGAGGCTCCAGTATCTTTCCTACCTGTCTGCTGCCTTCTGCTGTGGTTGACAAAGCAAGGCAATAGCTCCCTTGGTGAGTGTTTGAGGGGGAACAGGAGATATCCCTCATACATCAAAAAGAAGTTGGGGGCGGGGGGTCCAGTCTATTCTTTCAGCCAATGTACAGTACTTAAGATTAACTCATAGGGCTCTAATGGGCAAAATAAAAAAGTGCATTTTTCCTTTATATGTGGCACACAAAAACTGTATTGGAGTGCATCGCTTCTGGGGTTTAAACATCCGCACAGGTGCATCCACGCCCATGTTGCTGGAAAACCTTCTATTTGAACCTACATTTTGTAGGATTTCCCACTAAATTCCCATAAGAGCTGGCTGCCCCAGGTGATACATTTAATGGAGCAAAAGGCTCAGAGGGAAGTCAGCCGTGTTTATCCCTCTGGTTATCCAGCTATCTAAATCCTCCCTCTATGTGATGATGATGTGCTTTCTTTTTTCACTCCATATTTGTGTGTGTATGTGTGCCTGTGGACCTGCATTGTTGAAGCCTACCCTCGGTCTCTTTTTCATAGCCATGCACTCTATTGGCAGTCTTTCACAGTGGGGGGTGGGGGGCTTTTTGCCCCAAGCTGCTATCAACAGAGGTCCAGCTGCAAGCTGTGTTCAGCTTATCTCTAAAGCACCACCGTTTGGATCGGGCCGACCACGAGGGAAAAGAGTGCCGTTCTTCCTTGTAGAGACGTCGTTTAAAAGTAATTCGTGCAAGTCTATACACATCATTTGGACTTCTTTTACTTGAGGGGGGAAACACTTAACTCAGGGAGGCACATAATAATTTGAGTTAAAAATAAAAGAAAATGAAAATTGTCACTGTAAGACATGCTGAGCATTGTATGTTTTAGAACATATATACTATATTCAAGATATTTTTTACATTTTTACAAATGTCCCATGTCCTTCATACCCTATCTCAATACAGATATACCACAACATATGATCCAGAAATTGTATTAATTTAAATACTCCAATTAATGCCTTTGTTTAAAGTCTCCAGTAATTACCAGGTGCTTGGTCTACCAAAGCAAATGATGCCTGTGGTCTTCAATGAGAGTGGGATGAAGAAAATGGCATAGGCATTGACAGCTGTGGCTGTCGGCAACCTCCCGATCCAGATTCAAAACAATATGACATCCAGCAGCCTTATTTGCCTCTATCTGCACTTTAAAATGTTGTTTGTGCTACTCAGCTGTTGGTGTGGTTTACAATGAACTGTGCTCCATTTGCTGCTGTGTGGCAGTGCTGTATACTTGTGAGTTGCATGAGAAAGTGGAACTCCCTTTGTCCCTCCAAATTAATATGCAATGCAGAAATGATAACTTCTTATACATGAGTTTTTTTTATTTGGGAAATAACCGGCTATAATTACAGCATATATGGGTCATACTGTAAATACACACCTCTGCTATGACACTGCTTGATACCGCAGTGGTATGGAAACAGGAATTTAGAATGTTCACCTGTCTGCCCACAGCCATCAAGACTGAGGATTTATAAAGCCAGACTTTTCAAACAGCTCTGGTGTTTGATCCTATTACATTTTGGAGGCGTATTATATGTGAGTGTTTGATGAGTGTAGGTAATAGAGAAAGAAGAAACAGATCAGGTGAATGTCACAGGTTTTACTTGGCAGAACACAGCCGAGTCCTCGGGCAGGCTTCATCTGACATGTGCTGCTCTTGCCCCGTGCGGAGGCAGAAGGAGCATTTGTCCTTTTTGGCAGTCTGGTAAACAGACAGAACGGGAGGAAGAAGCCATCAGTCTGCATAAAGCCTGCCGCTGTTGGCTTGTGTTATACAGTCGCAGCCGTGGGAATCGTTCCAGGTATTACTAAACCCTCCAGATGATGTGATTATTAACAGTAAATGATGTTCGTTTTATGAACGCAGCCGATTTGTATTGTGTTGTGTTAGACATTGCACTGGTGGTACAGTGAATTAAATAATTTCAGCATTCAGCATTAAGTCTGTTGAAAGTGTATCCCTCTCTAAATACAATTGAATCTGAAAAGCTAAGCATTCCAAACGTTGTAGAAGTAACATTAACCGATGCTCGGTTGTATAGACGGAATTTGGTCAGTCTGGCCGGTCAGTAAAATACAAGCAACACAATTCATGAAAAATTACTGACATACAAAAGTCATTTTAGTAAAGCCTAACATAAATACACAGGCAAAACTATTCCTGTGAAATACTCAGCATATACTTCGCTGTTCTCTCTGGCGACGTCAGCGGGAACGTAGTTTTATGTTATTTTTGTTTCATGTACACATTTATTTTACACATGAGTTGCTCACCAAAAAGTTCGCGAAAAAAGTCGGTGTTCGGTGCATGTCCTGTTTGCCAGAATGTTGTGCGTGAGGAATCTTTGCTATCAGTCAAAGCTTGCTTGTGTTCTGTATGTGTCCTGCAAAATGTCTCACTTTTAGTGTTAGTGTTAGCGTGTGTGTGTGTGTGTGTGTCTGGTACTGCAGTAAGCACCTGGTGCTTCAAAGTCGGCGCCAGAGGCAACAAAAAATAAATAGCATTCATCACACAAGTGAAAATGGGTTTCAGACAAGCTGAGGGACAGCAGTGGAGAAACGTCCTTTCTCTGCGATGATGGATTTAAATTGATTTGGACATCTTGACAACAGTCATGGGAATTTTGGGAAATTGGATTAATGCATTGACACACATAAGGCTACGTTCACACTGCAGGACAATTCACATTTTTTGCTCATATGTGACCTGTATCGATAATTTTTGTGTCCGTCTGAACAGTACGATTTGGATTTTTGCAAATGCAACCCAGGCCTCTTTTGTATATGGATATACAGTCAATCCAATGTGTATTCGATGGTACATTCTGAATGTTCATGTCTAGTACATCAAACCTATATATCATCGAAAAGCTTATTTTTAACATGTGGGAGTTGCGCAGGTTGTCCTTTGATGTGCAGACTTTATGCCCCCTGCATAAAGGTTGTGATTGGACATACTTCCAGCCCGTCTAAGCGGGTTGATTCTCCAAAGCTGACAGAGAATATGGTCAAAGTCAGGACTTACAGAGAATCATCTGCTTTGTGCGCCCATACGGCCCCTTTTCTGTTTGCTATATCTCCCTCTATCTTCCTCTCTGCTTGCCACACACACACACACACACACACACACACAGCTCATTTCAGCCAAAGACCCATGGGGGGAGAGAGTCTGGCTCCTGGAAATGTCAAACTGTTTTGTCATGTTCAATCTCAGTCAGACTAACTACTGTGTGTGTGTGTGTGTTTTAAGCAAAAGGCGGTTAAAAGCAAACAGAGAATTGCAATTGTTTGCTTCAAGATGCTATTAAGATGCTACTAATATAAGGTGACGTTAATGATATTTTATATGTTTAAGTTCATGTATTTGCAGATGACATTGTGATTTGTAGTGACAGTAGTAAACAGGTGGAGGAGATGCGAGAAGAGTGGAGGTTTTCCCTGGAAAGGAGAGGAATGAAGATTAGCTGCAGCAAGACGGACTATATGTGTGTAAATGAGAAAGACCCGAGTGGAAGAGTGAGGTTACAGGGAGAAGAGATACAGAAGGTGGATAATTTGAAGTACTTGGGGTCAACAGTTCAGAACAATGGAGATTGTGAAAAGGAAGTGAAGAAGCGTGTGCAGGCAGGATGGAACGGGTGGAGAAAAGTGTCAGATGTGATGTGCGATAGAAGAGTTTCAGCTAAAATGAAAGGAAAGGTATACAAAGCTGTGGTGGGACCAGCCATGTTGTTTGGTCTAGAGACAGTGCCACTGAGGAAAAGATCTCAGAACTGGAGGTAGCAGAGATGAGGATGCCAAGTTTCTCATTGGGAGTGACCAGGATGGATAGGATCAGGAACAAGTACATCAGAGGGACATTACATGTTAGAGGCTTTGGAGATAAAGTCAGAGAGGCCAGACTGAGATGGTTCGGACATGTCTAGATAAGAGATATTGGTAGAAGGATGCTGCGTGTAGAGCTGCCAGGTAGGAGGCGTAAAGGAAGACCAAAGAGGAGGTTTATGGATGTAGTAAAGGAGAACATGAGGGTAGTGTGAGAGAGACAGATGCAGAAGACAGGGTTGGATGGACGAGATTGATTTGCTGTGGCAACCCCTTAAGGGAAAAGCCGAAAGAGAAAGAAGTTCATGCATTTGCAGTTTTGAGATATATACATTCAACAATGTATGTCAAACAACGAGTGAGAACCTTTCTTCTCGTTAGTCACACACACAAATTACCTGGCAAGATGCAGGTACCCAAGTCTCCCATAGTCCCACATTGGCAGCTCTGGATGTAGTTGAACTTCTGATGTAGTTTTTGAAATTTTATGTAATTTGTTTATTAGAAAATGTCAGTTGCTATATCTACCTCTGCATGTGCTCTAAAATGTTGGTTGCAGTACTTAGCTATTTGTGTGAAACTCATGTTACGCTTGCCATAGTGTTACAATAAGTCACAGTATGCTGATCATAACGAGTTTTCATATTTTACATTTCTGGTATACTGTGTGTGTTGTGTTCAGGTGGATAGGTGGCAGTTTTCCAATACCTGGGGTGAATTCAGTGTTCCTAGAACACTGTCTCTCTCAAAGTCTTCCTCTCATCATTCACTCCGTAATCCTTCCGGTTGCCACTCTCACATGTAGGTCTTTTTTTAGGGGGTGAGCCAGTCCACCCACTCCCAAGCTGTTCCTTCTTGCTACAAACACGCACGCACACACACGCAGTCCATCCAAGGCCGTGATCACATCTGTCAATTTGGTATGGTATGATATTGTATGGTATATTACATGAAGGAGCATCATCACATGGTTACATTTGCACAATTCAACATGTCTGACAAGGACCAGAGCTTACATTTAATGCTACCACTTCTCAGTGTCAATTATTGGTAATTCATGTCATAACTTTTGACTTGACAGCAAGTACTTTGGCTTCCTGCAGTCCTCCATTTAACTTCATGTCAGCTGCAGTTGAATGAACACACACACTTTCTCCTTTTTTGTCTAAACAAGCAGTATGTAGTTTTCCCCCCTTTGTTCTCCCTCCATCACATTTTATTTGTGTCCTGATTGTTTTATCTTGTGATGTTGTTGTAGGCGTTCAATTCCACTGTGCGTCCCATGAGAAATAACACACACTGATTGCCCCTTTCTCCTCTTGTTTCCGCTGTTGTGAATAACACACTGATTTTGTTGTCTGGGTGGGCTGTTGTGTTGATAAAAGACTCCTGATTGCTGTTTCCTTGCAGTGTGCCTGCTGGTCGTCTTTACCCCGTTTCCCGGTACACACACCATGGCATATGAGTGGCATTTCTATACAGACATGCAGAAATAATGCCTCTGCTTTCTTTGTGTGCTGTCTAATATGTGATTGTTTGACCGATTATGTTCAATGGAAGGCAAACTCAAAAACGACAGCCCTGCTTTGTCTCCACAGCAACTGATGCGGTCCTCCGTGTTCCACATGTTCATCTTGAGCATGGTGGCTGTTGACGTGATCGTTGCCGCTAGCAACTATTACAAAGGCGAGAATTACAGGAGGCACTATGACGAGTTTTATCTGGCAGAGGTGGGTTTCCGATTCACAACTAAGTCAACATTGTAATGTGAAGTGAATGTATTTATTCTGAACTCAAATAGAATACAAATATTTGTATCAGATTACTTTTTTTCCTCTGACTAAATATAATGTTGAGTGGTTATTAGACATGTTATGACCCTATTAGGACATTTCAGGGTTGTAAATAATCCAGATGCACGAACATTACAGTGTGATTTGGCATTTTGATATTTTGGAGTGTGTAGTCGTCCCTTGCCACTTCGCAGTTGTTGCAGCTTTAATCTACTATGGTTTTTCCAAAAATATATTAATTAATAAATTATTCTGGTTTGTGGCCTATTATTATTATGAGTAAAAAATATACATACAGCAATTTTTTTTATTTTTTAAATTTAATAATGATTCAGGTATGGGTACCAAATTCTGTACTTTTATAGGCACTGATCAAATTACTACAGAGCACCGATTCACGTCAAATAAAAAGTTTCCATGTTTTGGTACCTAAACACCAGGCTGCATAGGGTGTCATAGCAGTGCTCCTGATAACATTCAATTCTGGCTTCTTCTTCAAACAGAAGAAGCCAGCAAGGGAGTCACTGTTTATACCACAAGGAGTCAAATTAAAATCATATATTCATATCATATTTTTGTATATGGATACAACAAAACCTACCTGTTTAATAAATGACGATATTTTGGAAGAAGACACTTTTAATGAGATGACATGACGCCTGGAAGCATCCCGGTGTGTGGAAACGTATCACATGTCAAAACGTCATTTTTGTGTTCACAAATGAATTACAATAAGCTGAATCATTAGTGTGTATTTCGTTAGTCAGTGATAAGTACAATGATGTGAAAAAGTGTTTGTTGCCTTCCTAATTTTTTCTTTTTTTGCATGTTTCTCACACTTTGTAACACTGTTTCAGCTCATCAATTAGTCAATGAAAGAAACAATGTAACACAAAATGCAGTCTTTAAATGAAACATTTTATTATTAAGAGAGAAAACAACACATTGAATCATTTTTCATACAAGCTAAACTGCTGTTGACTAAACCAAAATACAAAAACAGGTTAATATTATTACATAAGCTAACTTGTGTATCTTTTTCCATCTCAGGTAGCCTTCACTGTTCTGTTTGACCTGGAAGCTCTTCTGAAGATATGGTGTCTGGGCTTCACAGGCTACATCAGCTCCTCCCTGCACAAGTTTGAATTGTTACTGGTGGTGGGCACCACCCTGCACATTTACCCTGACCTTTACCATTCCCAGTTCACCTACTTCCAGGTCAGAGTTCATTGCTAACATAATGAGCCAATGTTGTGCCCCTCACTATGTCAACAGGAGTAATAATGTGCGATGCGATTGCTGTGATGCTATTGTTCTCTCCAGAGGTGAATCTCTGCAGTTCATCCTCACCTCTCACATGCTACGAAGTCACCTGAGTAATATCATGAACCATTGTGTGCCTTTGTTTAGCTTCTTCAGCTGACATGATTTAGATTTATACAGCTCATTTCAAGCCTATAGCCGAGGTGTACAGGTGGTTTTATAGGCTTTACAGGGGAGGGTTATTATTACATTGCGCTTAACCCTTTGCCCTTGTTGTTGGTGCGCCTGAGGACAATTGCAAGAGGGAGAAGTGTCTTCCTGATGGGTCTTTAATGAACTCTGACCATGCAAGCTGCCCTCATCATAATCTCAACAGCTCCCATCTACACTCGTAATGCATATTCTCAAACAAAGGTTGTTAAGCTATAAAAATAGCTGCATGCACAAGCTCTGTATTTTCCTTTATTACATACTTAGACACACCAAAGATGGCATGGTTGCAGCCCAAAAGCAATGTCTATAAGACATTTTGATTCATGCAATAAGAATGCTCGATATTGGCTTTCTCACCGAGGTCCAATAGGCCGATACTACAATATGTGCTATGTGGTTTAGGTGTCCGTATAAGAGCATGTTACGTGCAAAGTATGATGAATACAATCAGTGAAATTATAAACTGGGCTCATTCAGCACTATTTGTTGGTTGCTTCTTATCATTACTTTGCTGCATAAGTAAAAAAAAATCAAGCAGAAAATCGGAGTTAAAATAATGACATTATAAACCTTGTGCAATGTTAAGGAAAGGAAATAAATATTTTGAAAAATTATACATTTGGAATAAATTGTTAAAATAGAATTGGGAATAAATTTGGACGAGCGAAACATTGAGGATGTCGACTTTAATTGTCCCAATGAAATTGTAATGCCAATGTCAGTAATGACTATGAATGTCTCATTCACGCTTCTCTTCATTGCAAGTGTGTCGAACCCGGGTTTCATTCCAGCTTGGTCCCAGTGTGACATGCTGACATTTAGTCACAAGTGATTAACCTTAAATATCTGGGAGCAATCAAAAGTATGCTCTACCAGTAGCATACGTGAAAATGTCCCACTCCAAATCATTATGAGTGGTGTTATATCCAACAGAGTGGCATGTCATTACCTTTACCTAGCCGGAACAAAATGTCACATGCTTTTCCAGCCTTACTTTGTCTACTCAGCTTTGTCACGGCATAGAATGATTTTTAATCAGCCAATGGAGCCCTCTCTTCTTTCTTGTGTGCCTAGAATTGTAATGACTTTAGTAGTGGTGTGATTCAACAGCTCAGTCAGTTTGATTCATTCAGAAAAGGCATGGATGATTCTTGGACCTTTCAAGCGGAGCGGTTATACCAAGCCAATATGGGTTGAAACGGATGTCTGTGACAGCGGCGACGTGTTACATCATGCAATTAGATTTCATGCAAATTGTTTCCTTGTCTTGCCAGTTCCCAGAAACATACTGGCAGTATGACAGGGATGCTATTGTGTGAGTGTAATTTATAGGCTGTCAGTGGTAGCAGGAAAACACAGTTTGTCTGCCATATTACATTTAATCCCATTCTAAAGGCATGTATTTTAAAGGAAACAGGTGGAGAAGCATCATGTCCACACATTGTGACATTATCACTGAACTATACGTATGCATATTCTCCTTTCCCGCAAGGTCCTTCGAGTGGTTCGCCTGATAAAGATCTCTCCTGCATTAGAGGACTTTGTTTACAAGATATTTGGACCAGGCAAAAAGTTAGGCAGCCTAGTGGTCTTCACAGCCAGCCTCCTCATTGTCATGTCGGCCATCAGCTTGCAGATGTTCTGCTTTGTGGAAGAACTGGACCGCTTCACCACGTTTCCCAGGGTAAGACATCACCATCAGTGTACATGGCCTTTTTCATGTCGTATTTGATTTATTCTGGAAAAATTACACCTCTATACTCACACAGTGAATCGTTTATTGTCACATTATTCTTTAAATAAATCCATGCATTTTCTATAACGCGTATCCTCACTGGGGTCGTGGGGGTATGCTGGAGCCTATCCTAGCCTAGATTGAATTTGAACTGTGAAGTGGCAAAGGGTAACACTATAGCGCTTTTGCACCTCCGAGGCACTCAAAGCGCTTTGGCACTGTTACCGCATTTACCTACTGATGACGCAGCATCAGGAGTAAATGAGATTTCAGTGACTTACCCAAGGATACTTCAACAGGATCAAGAGAAGACAGAGGATCAAACCCACAACCTTTAGCTTGGAAAACAACCACTCTTACCACCTGAGCCACGCCCCAAATATGACTTCACTTTAATCGTATGACTTCATACTCGTAAAATTGACTTTTTTTTTCCTTAATTTATTATGGCATGTAGGTCACACAATCAGGAGATCGGGAAGATCTGGGTTTGATTCTCTGCTTGGGCATCTCTTTGTCGAATTTGCATGTTCTACCTGTGCATGTGTGGGTTTCTCCAGGGTATTCCGGTTTCCTCCCACATTCCAAAATCATGCAAGTTAGGTTAATTGGCGACTCCAAATTGTCCATAGTAATGAATGTGAGTGTGAATGGTTGTTTGTCTATACTATGTGCCCTGTGATTGGCTGGTGACCAGTCCAGGGTGTTCCCCGCCTCTCGCCTGAAGTCAGCTGGGATAGAGTTTATCCTCACAAGGGTCGCATGCGTATTGGAGCCTATCCCAGCTGTCTTTGGGCGAGAGGTGGGGTACACCCCGGACTGGTCGCCAGCCAATCACAGGGCACATATAGACAAACAACCATTCACACTCACATTCATACCTATGGACAATTTGGAGTCGCCAATTAACCTAGCATGTTTTTGGAATGTGGGAGGAAGCCGGAGTACCCGGAGAAAACCCATGCATGCATATTATTAACTTATTTTAAGCATGTATCGGTTTTGTGTCAATGTAGCCTTAGTACTCCCATGTCTCCTGTAAAGTGCAAGCCAAAGTAGCAGGTGGTACTATATCTATTTACTACATAAAGAAAGCCCAAGTATTATAAACCATTTGTATTGATGGTGAACCTTAAACCAGCCCAAAACACTTAAAAAGAGAATTAAAGCAGCACACAAGTTGGCTCATGAGCAGATGCCGTTTAAAAATAGTGCTGTCATTCTTTCCATTTCCTCGTCTGTTCTGTATGGCTTCTGCCTCACACCCCCACACGTTTATGTTTGCATCTCTCTTCTGCTGGCAGACATGTAGGTTGTATCATTATTTGCAATGAGTGGACTGTGGGTGTGAGCATGCGACTAGAGGAGTGGTGGATAAGAGAGGAGGTTGTTATTTGCGCGTGAGAGGCTTAGAAGAAGAAAGTGCAGGCATGCCTCAGTGTCCCAGCATCCTTTGACCTCTACATGCAGCAGATGATTATGCTAATATTGCTAAATCTCACAGTGACAGCTGAGAGAGATGAGAGATGGTCACAAGAAGCATTATATCCGCCTCTATCTTCAATTTGTGTTGTCCACAATCCCTCTCTTACCTCGTCTTTGTTTCATTTGCTGTAGGCATTCATGTCCATGTTCCAAATCTTGACCCAGGAGGGCTGGGTGGATGTCATGGACCAGACCCTGGTAGCAGTGGGTCACATGTGGGCTCCAGTAGTGGCAATTTATTTCATCCTCTACCATCTGTTTGCTACCCTGGTAAGAATGTTAATAGTGAAAGATAATAAAAGAGTTTAGTATTTACCTTCATGCTGGAATTTAGACAGTTTAAAGGTCCTTTTAAGTTTTGTGTTTGTGTAGGGACCGATTATGCAAAAATTTCAGCCATTTGTATTGAGTTGTGGACTCCTATAGAGCAGCTAATAAAGTGAAGCTTTCTACATCTTCCAGAATCTGCACCTATTCTTGTATTTACTTGGATTTTCAAAAACGGTGTGTTTTAATGTATTCCACCTACGGCCCGCCTCCAGGCATGGCCACTCTGCTGTGATTGGTCACACTCCCAAACGCACTACTGTCCGAACCCCACTTTCTAATTTTGTCAGTACAGGAGTTGATAATAATTGAATAAACCCTTTGTAGGGTTACGTGAAAAGTTGTTATGAGCTAGTGGATGAGCCATGTTTAAAAAACTCAAGTACCACCGACTGGTGGTCAACAAAGGCTATTAGCAACTCCAGACATTGGTGAGCTTGTAATTTGCACCCGCTCCCTGTATGCATACTGCCACAAAGACAACCGCTCATTTACACAAAATAAACACAGTTAGGACAATGATGATGAATTGTTACTTACAGCGTGCGATTGTGACTCTTTAACATAACCAAGTAAAGTTGGAAAGCCATCTTGCTTCATCTTATGCTCACGGTCGACACACTGTGACATCACAAAGAGCCAGTGTTCGAAAAAAACGAGCGTTCAGTGCCATCCTTAACTTCCTTCAGAGCTCACTTCCAAATACGGCAACCTCATTATCTGAAAACTTGCTATCGTTTAACACAGGAATACAACATTCTAACAATGTTGAGAGGTCAGAAATGTGGAAAATGCATTATAGGTCCCCTCTAATGCTAATAAGTTGTCCATGAACTGCTATTGTGTACTCTATGCACGTTTTATGTGAACTTGTCCAATGCAATAGATGTCATATATCACATACAACAATGTAACATTGTTACATGAGCGACAGTGAACAGCAGTTCTAACGTTAAACTCTAACATTTTAACAGCTATAACCTGTTCACTGAAGAAAAACAGAATGATTAAATGTACAACTCCCACGCCAGTAGCTAACTGACATTTCAATGTGTCCTATGTGAAGTGGTGGGCGTATATTTGGGGTGGGCTCATCTCGCTTGGAATGGGTCAGAGCCATGTTCTTTTCTGTCATTAAAACCTGGAACTTCAAAATAGATTTGTTAAACTTGAGAGACACATTGATTATTTATATTTGCTTGCTTTAATATACTGAGTCATTGACACCTTTTTAACCTCATTTCAAAGTAGCCTCAGGGTACATCTGTGCCCTGGAATAGACTGAAGGAAGCATGGCTGCCAATTTGTGCCGCCGGCCACGACCAACATGCATTCACTTTCATACACACAGCAGGACACAAGGACACATCAAGGACACAACAGCAGTGACTGGGAGGGGGAAAAGTGGGAATGGATCCACCGATGGCTTCTGGTTTAGTTTTTTTAATATCTTGATAATTTACATACTTTTGTGTAATCCCCTTATTATTGGGTAGTTGTCCCGATGACTCACACACACTAATCCCAGATAGACAGACTAGAACAGAACGTCTTTTTCGGACAGAACAAATGGCTAATAGCATTACAGAGGCTCAAAGTTTAAAATTCTTTTTGTATAATAAAATCACATGATCACATCTGCGTTACTGTGCCCTTCTAGATTCTACTCAGTCTTTTTGTGGCCGTCATATTGGATAATCTGGAGCTGGATGAAGACTTGAAGAAGCTCAAACAGGTAGGAAACATGTTCTTACATATTCTCTTCCCACAATCTAACCACTGTTTCCTCCGCCACCTGTCATTTCCCTGCTAACCGCAATATTTTATTTAAAAGCCAAGTGGTTTTCTGGTGCCAGCTTGGCAAGACTGACAGGACTGAATAATGTATCCACATGTGGGCAGGCTCCTCTCGCCCCTTTTCCTCCTCTCCAGAGGGTTGAGCAAGTGGGCAGAGCTAATTAACAGTTAAGGACGCATACGCACACATGACTGTGGCGGTCAATAGGCCAACTTCAATAAGATAAAGTATAATGGGTGAATGGTTTAATTCATCTTGGACATGCACACAAGCACAGTGATGAGCTCAATGTATAAAAAAACAAACTTAATGTACGACAAGCAGACACTGGTCCGGTAAACTGTCCATCTTTCGCATCCAATATCATATTACTAAATTCATTTGTGACTAACATACCAATAAATGTTTGCAAAAATACTGGTTTTACATCTAAATCTACATTTCAGTTCAGAACTTGCAACATTGACTTGACGTAGGCTGAAAACACACCCAAATATTGGGTTACAGTGAGTATTTCATGCAATCCATGTAATTTAAAATCTGTATTGCTGAACACGATGCTGTTTGGTGTTTGTAGTAAATCTTGCCCTAACATCGTGTAACCCCCGTCATGCTCCATATACTCATGGAATATTAGTTGGAAAAAAACAGTCAAACATATCAGCTCCACTTGGATTACGCTCCCATCCGTGAAAGACCTCAAGAACACAGTGTGTGTGTGTATGTGGCACATTGAAATGGAAATTTATATATGCAGTCAAGCTTCAAGCAATAAAGCTTACCTGCACAATTATGCATGCTGCCAGTGAGCCTTCTATCAACTCATTTCCTGTATCTTTTACAAAGGGAAAAAGAAAGTCTTCCTATTATATTATTTTTTGCAGAGTTGTAATAAAGCAGTGGAAGACAATTTCCAACAACAGTTATTATTGTTGATTATACACTACATCTATCACTCTTGAGTGCTTTCGCTCACGCTGAGAATTTTTCAGTATTCAAAGCGGCCGCAAGTTTGATGCAACTTGAGGATTTTTTTAAGTCCAATAGGTCACATCACGCTGTGAATACATTCCTGCAGCATCAGTAGATCTTCATGGAGAACCTGTGAGTCATGCCCTATTAAAAATGCACACCCTAGAGGCCAAAGAGCCTGTTTGGCTGCAGGTATTTGCAGAATCACCTTATGACTCACAACCCAAAATAGCGCCAACGTCAACTCTATCAAATAAAAGCACCGTACGACCGAAAAAGAGACAGAGATACATGCATGCAGCTTGTAAAGGCTTTTAAATGCTTCTTAATTTACAACTAATGACGTCAGTTGAGGTCAAGTGGCAATATGTCCACACTCTACTCCATGTCGCCACTTACTGTACCTATTATGCTCACTGCATTAGTGCTCAATAACAGGCCGCACAGTCAGGTTAGTTAGACAGTTTTGTTCTGATTTCGAAAAATGTCAGAGTAAGTTTGATTCCCAGCTCTGTGGTTGGCATCACAATTTCGCTCTTTGCATGACTTCAACACTTTTGTGGTGGTTTGCATTTGCAAACTACATTTGCAGCATTTCTTTGAATGCCAGCTTTTTAGGGGTGTCACCATTAATAGTTAGACACTTAATTACAGAATAATTGAACGACGCAAGAAACATGATGTTCATGATGCTACATTTTCAACATGTATGAGATGTGTTATGAAGCTGACTTGGAGATCACCGGTGCTTGTAAAATAGGCCGAATGTAATGATCAGAAATTGAACTGCTCACTGATTAAGGGTGCAGGCAAGTCCATTGAGATGGCGGGAGCTGTCTAACTCCAATGGACAAAACAGCCACATGTAACTCACTGATGCGGGGACCACCGAGGTAGGTTTGAGGTGTTCGTAAAGCACTTAATGAGCGATTCTGATAATGCCTCGTACACTGCCACTTCCATATTACTGTATTATCATTCATATATTAGTTCACAGTCTGATTGGCTTCTGTAGATGCTCACTGAACTGAAATCTAACCCAATTTAACCCTCTATAATACTATTTCAAACAATAACATGGAAGGAAAATGGAGTGGGATGGTTACTGTGTGCCCAGGAGACAAGTCTCTTCACATTTGATGAGTATTCGAATCTTCGACCATTGAAGACTGACTGACTTGAGGCATGCTACACTGAGCAGCCAGGAGAGAGTGTGTCAGTACATTGCCTCTAGGTCTCATTTAGTTTAATGTTCAGTTCTATGGTTGTTATTATAATATTCCCTTTTTGCTATACGCTTCAATGGTAGCATCACACAAAAAAGCTAAAAAAAAAAAAGCATTATACACTTGCAGAATTAATCCTTTTAGATCGTCATTGAGCTGAATGTATCTGACTTCATGCATTGCCTAACTGTCATGCAAGCGGAAATTGTGACGAATCTGCAGAGGGATGATTACTTTACCGGGAGGTAAATCTACAGAAATCTAGGTCTACCTGGGGCTATCTATGGCTACCTCTGTAATAAACAAAACATGATCAATCAATAAGGCGTTGATAACGCATACAGTACAAAGCATCATTTTTATTCAAATAGCCTTGCTTCTCTACGGCCTGACAGCTCCATTCCTTTTGATTTGGTGAGTGAGTCGTTTCTACATGTCAAAAACTTACACCCTGCTGTGCCGCTCTTAATATGACGTGATGGAAGCGGTCTCCAAGTGAAACAGTGGCCCTGAAGCCCTCCTTGAGCTTAGCTTACATCGCTCTCTCACATGTGTATGCACAGCGAGAGCGATCTTTTATCATTTGCAAGGTGGAAGGAAAACCATGCTGTAGAGGACAAACAACATTTAAAACTCCAACAAACACACACGCACACACACGCACACACACACAGACACAGTCATCAGCGTTGATTAGGATAATGAATTTACTGTGTGAAATTAGGTTTGCTTCAATAGGTTTAATAAAACCAAGGTAGACAGACAGCAGAGGAAAACAGAAGCGACATGTCGTCACAGCACGCCCACACAATCATCAGCGTCCTTTCTCTTCAGAGGTAATGCTGTAAAATGCTTCACAATACAATGTGCATATAGTACAAGCAAATGTTTTTATATGTTGTAGGCTTACAGACATCTAAAGTGTCACATCCTTTTTTCCGGTCTGATTGAAGACCACAGTAATTGGCCAATAGCTGCACGTGCTATTAAAAGCGATGGGGTGACACTGCTGCACCTTCATCTACTGTGTTACACTTGGGTGGGCTTCACTGATGGGGAGAGACTGATGGCCCACCAAACACCTAACAAATCATTCCCACATACCACAAGGGCTAGAAGGAGGGCTTGCAGAGATAGGAGGGAAATATTTATCCTGTGTCAGTAAATATCGTTCAAATTGAAAAGAAAAAAAAAAGAAAGGTGTTTACGCCTCAGGTTGTAGTGGTGATCATAATCATGTGGGTGTGTTTGTAAGGAAATGTGTAGCATCACCTCGGTCCTCAGGCCGGTTAGATCGTGAGATGCATTGTTGGGATAAAAGACTAGACCAGTGGTAGGGAACCTATGGCTCGGGAGCCAGGTAGGGCTCTTTTGATGACTGTATCTGGCTCTCAAGCATTTCTTACCACAATAAAAATGTATTTTTGCTAACATTTTAAAGTAAACATCACAGAAATCACTGTTAAAAATAATATTAAAAATCAAAACTTTCTTATGCATTTTAATTCGTCCATCTATTTTCTACTGCAATATGGCCGACCATATCCATCTTTCCTGATGATATTTTCCAGGTCAAACACCAAAACTTGATTATTACTGGGTAATGCTGTAGTCTACCTTGGTCATTGAGATGTCAAAAAAACATGTAAATATAAACTTTCCTCCTTTAGTCAAATAGCTAAAGCTGCAGAACCAAGCCTTCTGGTGAAGATGGCCAAAAGAATGAAATATACTGAATACGGTTCAAAACTATGCAGCAGCAGAAGTTGCATTAATGGCAGCAAATATTTGATTTATTATTAGACACTGCGCTGCTCACGAAAATATGCTGGCCACACCCCATTTGCGTGGGGTAGTGTGCCTGGTCTACGTAATTAGAGCCCATTATATCTAAAACTGTTGGTCTTACATAAAAATGCACACATTTTATTGCATTCAAAATGTATATGGCTCTCACAGATACACGTTTTAAAATATCTGGCCTTCATGGCTCTCTTAGCCAAAAAGGTTCCTGACCCCTGGACTAGACAATACAAAGTAAGATCACATTGGTGTACGTCAGCAGTGACAGTTTTTCCCACTTTAATAAGCAATAAATGAGGTTGTTTAGTCTTCTTTAAAGTATAATTAACCATAACAAGAACTCCATGTTTTTGCTCCATAAAAGCCTGGAATACATATTACACTCACAGATGAATGAAATTATTAAAAAAGATAAACCAAACAAAAAAACTATTGCTGTCATTACAGCTGTGGTGTTTATTTACCTCAACAGCAAAGGAGGATGGGAGTTATTGGGAGAGAGGTTGTTATTTCTAAAATGTGAAAACTCATTATAAATAAGTTCATTATAGAATTTTAATATGCATGACAAAATGGAAAGGAAAACCGAGCTCATTTATCAACAAGTATATTGTACAACACAGCAACAGAATCGATGTAATAGCGGTAAGGAACAGGCTGCTCAGCGCTGATGGGTTTATTGTAAACAACAGTACGACACAAGCATTAGTTTCACACCAACAGCTGCGTGAAGAAAACTTCACGTCTTATGCTTCAAATTCAGATGCAGCCACCTTGTGAAGTTAATAAAAAAAATACAGCCACAGACAATATTTTTTAGTTAGAGACCCAGGTGGTTAGTAACATTTGTAGAACACCATCCATCCATCTGAGTCGCTGGGTAGCAGTAGCGAAGTCCAGACTTCCTGGTTACTGGCCACCAGGAAGACACAGAGGCGTTCACAGGCCAGCTTTGAGACTTGTCTTTCCAGCGTGTCCTAAGTCTGCCTCGGGGTCTCCTTCCAGCTGGGCATGCCCAGAACACTTCACCGGGGAGGTGTCCAGATTAGATGCCTGAGCCAACTCGCCTGCCTACTTTTGTGAAAGACCAGTGGATCTACGTTGAGTTCCTCCCGGATGACCCCTGGTCCTCAACATAGGTCCTCTTAGGACCAGTTACCCTACAGAGCAAACTCATTTTGGCCGCTTGTAACTGTGATCTTCTTCTTTCCCTCACGATCCAAAGCTCCTTACCATCGGTGAGGTAGGACCATAGCTTGACTGGTAAATGAGAGCTTTGCCTTCTGGCTCAGCTCTCTCTTCACCACGATGGTCCAGTACAGTGACCGTATTACATCTTTTTAATATAGCCATTTCATCTGTGACATTTTCAATGAGATCCTTTGTGCTTTCTCCAGAAAAAAATAAACCAACTTTAAGTCTTTTATATATGGTGAACAGTTTTGGTTCCAGTATTGACCCCTGGGGTATACCCCAATATATTATGGAACAATCTTACTTTTGAATCTTCCAGCTTTTGCGGCTTCATTGTACTTCATCATTCAAAAGAATTGTGGTTTTGTTGACTGTTCAAATACAGTGATTTAGCAAAATTACATTACTTGATCAGTTCTTCTCCCCAATGTCGTCTGCTCTTTGCAACTTGTGCGTCACACCTACCACAATTGATTTCCCCAGCACACACTTTGAAGGACAAACGGAATGTTGTGCTAAATATTGGATGTTTGCTTTATGAGGACTGACTACAGACATCAGCTGTGACAGTCTGTACTATCTAA
The DNA here is from genome assembly GCF_030265055.1 of Doryrhamphus excisus. Lineage (NCBI taxonomy): Eukaryota > Metazoa > Chordata > Actinopteri > Syngnathiformes > Syngnathidae > Doryrhamphus > Doryrhamphus excisus. The sequence goes on from NC_080474.1 coordinate 14,434,365, forward strand.
CCATACTGCCATCTAGTGACAAGCCTGCTCATTAGAGGAGATAGCAGGAAGTTAAAGCTTGTGGATAAATGTCTCTAGGAAACAAATGTGTGAATGTGGAAGATCTGCCACATTAGCTGCTGTGTGATGGATGGATAGCGGATGCAAGCATTTGTATTGTTGAGGCTGCACGCCATGTACTGTAAAAGCATTTAAAAAAAAGTCTCCAGGGAGTTCCGCGGACCCCAGATAAAATCTTTTACTCACCCCCTCTCTCAGTGTGACAGAGCTATTCGGAGCTGGTGCGGAGAAAGACTTTGCCTTAACAGCATGTGGCCATCAGAGTCGATTTGGTGACATTCCATTTTTTTCAGCTGAGTTGAAGCGTTAGTGTGGATGGAAGATGGAGATAAAGGAATGTGAGAGAAAGGAAAAGTGTAAATTACGAGTAAGTATGTTGTACTTACGAAAGAATTAAGCTAAAATAGATTTTTATGAGGTAACTGCAACTACTAATCATTTATGTTTGGTTGTAGTTATGTTACGATACAGTAGATCTAAAATAGATTGCAGATTGCAGTAGAATAAGTTTGTTTATGCTAAAAGAACAATACCTCCAATGATGCTGAGAGTGAAGATTCAGGAAGGAGTGATGCCAATATTACATTTTGAAGTCTTATGCAGGGATCGTGTTTTGAGTTGATGAATGTTAAGTAAGTTTGATCTGATTTGATTTTCCTTGGACCGCAGCAGCTGTTGAATACCGGCGGGAAAAAAAAAAGCATCTCATATCTCACCCACTAGAGCTAACGAGGGACGCTGGGAACACTAAGTGGAGGTAGGATTGCAAGGTTTATAGTATAGTATTCCACAGTATTCCATAAAGGCAAAAAAAAAAAGATTCTCCCCTAAGTTTACCTATTTGCTCGGTGCCCTTGGAATTGTCTCGCGGTGGCCTTGGCCAGTAGCACTCATAAATAAATTGGGAAATGTACAGTTAATCCATGTGATCGGTATCAGAATCAGCAGCATAAAACGGTAAACGGAGCATCCCTACCGTCTAGCGAAAGTGCCAATGAGAACCCAGAGCAGAGAGAACCCAGTCTCTTGTTTGGGAACACTTGGCCCTCTCGAGGAAATATATAAAGAGGTAAAGACAATATAAGTGTGCTGTAGAGATTGCGAAACGCGCTACAAGCCGGACATATTAATGCCGCACTTCAGACAATAACACATTTTTATTTCCTAAAAATAAACAATGTTCAAACTACACCTGGACTGGTTGCCAGCCAATCACAGGGCACATCGAGGTCTTCTCGATCTACTGACTGTGTCGCCAACATGCCAACCACTCGCCCACTGTGCGGCAAAAAAAAAACAAAATACTAAAGCAAAAATAAAACCAAGCAGTGCTGGTTTACATTGTGTTCCCTTAAATAACCAAACAATGACCTTGAAACTTTACCAAACCGTGATTATGGCGTACCGTTAAAACCTTCTACATACTGTTTGTACACTTGTGACAGTAACATACAGTTGTAGCCTCTACTAAAACCTCTATTTGTGCATATAAAACAAACACTTTTGTGAAGGTGAATTCAAACTGATCAAAGGCATTATGTAGTGATTGTATTACCACCTCCAGCTAAGAGCTTCATTGTTTATTAATTAAACTAAAAGCTTGCCCTCTCTCTGATGTATCTCAGATTTAATGGACCGAGGGGCTTATTTATAGGGAATTAGTGGGAGAGAAGAAAAGGGTAAAAAGAAGACGACAGGAGTGAGCGGAGAAGACAAGAGCGTACCCCCCTCCCCCCCAACCCTTAGAGAATTTGCGATTACAATGTGTTGTTATCTTTTGAATGTCACCTTCAGTTATCAATTGGGAGCGACTGCAGGCGCCACGTTCTGCCAAATATTCTAAAAGTACTTGCACTGTGAGTCTCATTGCCAACAGTATTACACCAGCTTTATTTTGGAGTTTTGCTTGTGATTTTTATACACAGTTTACACCATTTTTAGAACAGGTGATAGCAACTAGACATTTTAAAACACATTTTTTTTTTATTCCTGTTTTTGGGTCAAAGACAGCGGTTTCATGTGATTCTGAGTTGATTTAAAATATCTTTAGTTCATAGTTGGTAAGTAACTGAAGGCGCTATCCTCCTAGGTTTGGTGCTTGGTCGTATAGGACATCAGGACTTTTTTGCATCTGAGGATTGAGCAAGAGCATCTTGAATTGGGTACGGTAAGGGATAGGAAGCCAGTGGCGGTCCTGGAGCACAAGTGTGAGGTGGTCTTGTGAATGGTTACAGGTGAGGAGGCAGGTGTCAGAGTTTTGAATGTATGGAGTATGTTAAGGAGATTGATTGTTGTAACATAAAAAATGCTATTACAGTAATCAATGCATGATGTGATGAATGCATGAATGAGGGATTCAGCTGCAAGGTAAAGAGAGAAAGGGGGCAAGGCGGACATTGTTCTTGAGGTGATAAAAAGCTGTCAAAGATGACTCCAGGGTTATGGTGAGGGGGAGAGTGTGACGTTGTCAAAGGAGAGTCAGAAGTCATTGGCTATAGAGGTGAGGGAGTTGGGACCTATTATGAGGACATCTGATTTGGTACAGTTGACGAGGGAGGGAAAATTTAAAATTGTTTGCATTTAGATGCTCACATCATAAAAACAGTTTCAGAGGATAGCGTGGGTATGAGGGTTGATTCATGTAGTGGATATGCAAAGTTGGATATCATCTGCATAAATTGAGACCATGACGATGGATAATCTGACCAAGGAGGTGGAGGTAGAGGATGAAAAGAAGAAGACCAAGCATAGAACTTTGAGGAACGTCTTTGGAGAGGGGTACAATAGAGGAGCAGCAGTTATTGAAAAAAAGATTAACTGTTTCCTGTCTGTGAGGTAAGATGTCAGCCATGTGAGGTTGTGATGTCCAAAGTGGAGAGAATATTTTAGGTGCGAAAGCAGAATGGAACGGTTGATGGTGTCAAAAAGAGGCAGTGAGATGAGAATAGAGACTAGGCCAGTGTCTTTTGTGACCTTGAGGAGGGCACTTTGAGAGCGACGGTGAGTATGGAATCCGGATTGAAATTGTTGTTGAGATGGGTTTTGATTTGGGTGGCAACAGAACCCAAATCATGAAAACAAGCTTTAACTCCAGTCAGCAAGTCCACATTTACTCTTGTCAATTTGTATTTACCACAGTGTCTGTGAGGTAAATTACACTTCACTTAAAGTTAAGAGGTTGCCCAGGTGATTTAAAAAACACTCAAAAAGATGGACAGAGACAATTTATTGAATGCCATGGACAGAAATGTAGCGTTCAAAGCCAGTAACACGGCAGTAACCTCAATAATGCATTTGATGGCAAAGGTGAACATATACACACTAAAAGACTGTAAGTGTGCTTTTTTTGAGTCAATAATAATAATAGTACCATGTTTTGTGTCTTAAAGGCAGCTATTAGGACTTTATGGGCTATGTGGCTCTACAGCAGCTCCAAGGCATGCCTCATTACCCAACTAATGAGAGGAGAGGGTGACCTCGTTCACTCTCAGTTTCAGCTCCTTTTCCCTGGGTATTACAGCTGGACGGGCCCTCAGGCATGGAGGATTCACGCCAAACTGCTTGAGTGTGAATAGGTTATGATGGATGACATGATATACATATTAATGTTGGTTTTGATCATAGCTGCTACTGTCAGGGAAAATACTGATTTCATGCATAGAGCTTAAAATTCTGAACGACACATGACTTGCTTAGAAATTGCTTGTCAGGATGTAGTAGAGGTGTAATTGTGCACCGCAGTCATGGTTTGGTACACGCTTCGATTTTAATGTCACGATTTGGATCATATTAATTACAGTAAGGGAAGAAAATACAAGACCTGCCCGATACAATACACCTGAACAGCTTTTCTTTAAACAGCCTTAATGATTTTTAAAATGAAACATAAAAAACTGCAACATGCTTGCAGGTACTTCTTTAATAAATAAAATTGAGTATGTTGGGGTCACTTTGATTTATTTATAAACAGTTAAATTTAGGTCAATGTACTGTATTATAAGCTATAACGATTTTGTGTTATAGGTGACAACACATATTAGGGTAATGGTTAAATTGTATTTGAATATGCATCAAGTTAAAATTGAATACATCACATAATTCAATTCACATTTCCACATGTCCAAAAGGAGTAGGAAGAAGCAAAGCTTATTAAAGGGGAACTGCACTTTTTTTAATTTTGCTCATCAACATGAACACATATTTCTTTCCCTTTTCTGTGCATTATAATATGAAAAAACAAGTTAATTTCAGCTAGCTTACAATGAATGCTGTCATTGGGATACACCTATTTTAAAAAACCTTAACCTTAACCCTAACAACGTTGCATCATCTGATATATATGCTGTGATCATTAACACGTACAGTGATGATAACATGTAATAGTTACAGTATCTTGCTGTATTTGGATGATTTAAAACCCTACCGAAACTTCTTTCCTAGGGCACGTTGTGTACTTGGCTTGTTCCTATCCCTGTATCATTTGTAAAGTGTCCTGTAATCAGTTTGACAATCTGGACATCTGAACTTTTGTGAGTAGAAACCCCTTTTGGACCCACGGTTTCTACTTCTGAGTCACTGCTATTTCTTTTATGTTTTGTTAATAGTAGTGATGTGATGATACCTGGTTAGGACAAATGTACTGGTACAGTTTGGCAGATCCAACTTGGTTGAGTCATTCTTTCCTCCAAGTGTCCGCAAATCGGTCTTGAGAAACAGGAGGTTATCAATATTGGTAGCTGCATCTAAAAAAAAATACCATCTAGATTTCTTTTGGAAAATGTCACTTTCTGAGTTTGTCAGTTTTTTACAAGATGTCCACTGTAAATTTTTGTCCATTTTTGTGTATTTTTGTATTAAACAAATTTTTATTTTATCTGCATGCCCCAACTTAACTGTAGCTACAGCACAATGCAGTCTTAATCTTAATAGTCCGCATCAGTCTTCCTTTTAGCCTTGAGTTGGGGGGGAACGCGGTGAAAATCCAAGACACTTGAGCTTCCCTTAGCTTAGCCGAGCCTGAAATTGGCTTGAATGGGGGAGGAAGGGGTGGTGGGTCACCTGAGCGATTCTCAAGGCAAAACACATTAGTCTCGGCTCTATTGTTACAGTAAATCTCATCCATTCACCGTCACACACACTAAAACTACAAACGATTGTACACACTGTAGACATGCAACACACATACGCATACCAAAAGATAATATTCCCGAACCTTTAATGGGATTTCGCATTTCTATAGGATGCGTCTTTCCCTTATTTTCCTGTATGCGTGTGCTTTATTGATCCTGGATGTATTGACCAGGCCGAGGCTTCCGTGTGTTAGCACTCACACTTACAGTAGTGATCCATGGCAGCTTAATGGTCTTACCAGCACACCAGTTGAAGCTCTCGGAGAACATCCTTGCATGGTGCCAATAAATAAGACGCTAACAACGACTACAAGTAGCTGACAAACACTTTTACAATAGCCTCTGGACATTAATTGTAATAGCACTTCTTTCAGAGTACTATATAAATGATGCAGTAGATCGCACCATTGGATGCCCACAGTGGAAATAAACCCAGGTAGACATATACAGTAATTGGCTTGTGTCACCCTTGACAATTGTTTTGAATGTCTGTTTCAAACATTTGGGGGTTTAGATGGGGAAACAAGTGGAAATAAGTTGACAGCAAGCAACAAAAGACGATAGTTGGGCTTTAATAGGACAGGTTTCTGTGCTCGCCCGTCGACTGATTAGGACCGATGGGAGCAGTACAATGCATATTAATTATGTGTTACTGTGCAACATTCTTTTGTATGGCGTTACCCATTGTGCAAGATCCATTGGAATGATGCGGCACAGTCTGTTTTTCGTTTTTTTTTTTACCTGCATGTCCGCTGTATGTTCAATTTCTTAACGTTTTGAAAGACTAAGCAAGGGATGGCATTATAATTGATTAAGTATTCTGAAGGCCTAAAAGATTGAATAGATTGAGATTACTTGAGTTACAGAAAATTGTCTGCCAAATATATATATATATATATATATATATATATATATATATATATATAATATGCAAAAATATTACAATTGTATAGTTAAATAAATGTATGATGTGTATACATAATAAACATACTGTTTAAAATTGTGACGAAAGTAATAACAATAATTAGTGCCGGAGCACTAAGGCTCATTGGTTGTGCCAAGGCCTTATTATTATTATTATTAGTAGTAGTAGTGTTAGTATTAGTATTATACTAATTATAATAGCAATTGTTATTATTGCAATTATTATTATGCTTATATTCAGAATAAACATTCATTCATTCATTCATTTTCTACCGCTTTTTCCTCACGAGGAACATTTATGAAATAAAATGTTTCAACAATATATATTCACACAATATATTAATATATAAGATTCCTTATAAGAAAAAAACATACATTTAAAACATAATTATATTTGTGGGAAAAAAATCACTTTCAAGAGTCTTTTCAGGCATTTCAATATTTTTAATAAAAAAAATATTTTTTTTATAAATAAAAATATTTGAAATAAATTTGAACATTTCACATTGGGAAAATTTTACATTTTGTCAGTCAACTATCTTAAAGAGACAACTTGTTGCTTTTGATTGTATTAGTCGACTTCCTTGTTAGTCTTTTTGGTCTCACAGCCTCTCTCATGTTTACTTTTGCCTTTCATATGTCAATCTTGAGCATATACTGTAGAGAGAAGGATTTGGAGTAAATACTGGCGCATAATGATGTCTTCTCCTCACCCACACAGTGCTGAGAAGAAGCTCTCACATGTAAATATGCCAGTTAAAGATGGAAAAACCAGGGAAAATGTGAGTGCTGTCCTTCCCACCACCCATAAAAGAGGAATGGCAGTGTCACGCAGCATGAAGGGGCATTTGCATCTGTGCACAGATGGACAGACTAAAAACATGAACGACGCTCAGCTAATTTGCCACACAGCGAGTGTCCTGCTATGAATGATAAGCTGCCATTCACAGCACTGCTTTAAATTCACGTCATTGATGGCCCTAATCTGCAATGCATCAGAGGTTATCTCCATGCCAGCACCCAGACACAGACTACCTGCAAGGGAATTTCAATCAGCCTCCCCATATGTAATTAAATAGAAATAATTGCTTTCATTTTCCCTTTTGTCATCTTTTTTATTTTATCACAATACACATGCTGCTGTTGTTTCTCTTCATTGTTTCCACCAACCACTCCAAGTAATCTTTATTTTCTTTCTTTTGTTGGCTTCTTCCATTATTTTTCTCCAAGTAAGTCAGATATTAAGTGTGCATTTTTGTGTGTGCTGTGCTGTGTGTTGAAGGTAAGTGTGTTGCTGCCATCATCAGGCAGACGCTTAAAGCTGCACGCTGCTTTCCACTGTTGGCCAAACCTGACCCAATCAACCCCCCACTCCCCCATACGTATAGAGGGCAAACTTTGCAATCCCTAAATTGTCCCCAAATCCAGGTCCTGTACTGTTGCCCTTCTTTGTCCCATTGTCATAATTCAGCTGTTAAAGTAAATACCAGGCTTTTATTCATGGATAAATATAGCGCTACGGAGATTTGAAATAATGTGAATTGTAGCCTGCACAACTGAGTTTAAAAAAGACAAAAATATGATGAGGGAATTTTAAAGGGACCATGCACAAGATGGCCCTTTGCAAACTGCCAGTTTTGGAGCATTTTTGTAAAGAATCTGCTTCAATACTTAGCCAAGGCACTTCATAGATTTGCTTCATTTTCATTTGCATTCAACATCTTATAATTTATATTTTTATATGTTTACATTTTATTTATCATGTAACTTGTTTTTTTTAATCTGAAAAACAAGTTTCCACAGGTTTACTTTCTGTATGTACCAGTGTTCCATTCAATAACTGTACCTTGCTTTTTTAGCTCAAGCAAAGCGAGGCCAATGCGGACACCAAAGAGAAGCTCCCACTTCGACTCAGAATCTTCGAAAAGTTCCCCAACAGACCTCAGATGGTTAAGATCTCTAAGCTGCCATCGGACTTCACTGTGCCCAGAATCAGGTATGAATGTCCCCCATAGATACTTTTGATACTTTTCCCATAGAAAATAGGACATAAACTGATCCAGGGTCACCATCATTACTGTAACTTCCTTCCTGGGCGCATTGATATCAAACAGAAATATAGAAACTGACGCCTACATCTACTGTAGCATTAAAGTTTCCAAACTTGAAAGTAAAAATACAGTAGCGACAATATGGAACTTAACCTTTTGTTAGTGGTCTGAGGCATCCAGAGCGCAGTACTGACGCACTGTGGTGAAGATCGTTACTAGCCGCCTAGTAGCTACCCAGTGTGGTGTGGCAAGGTATAAGTACGTCATTAACATAGTTCAATCGGCGTAACAATGTTTACAATAATAATAATAAAAATGTTGGTGTATCTTGGTAAATGTGCACATCACATTATATGTAAATGGAGCACTGTCTGTGTTTTTTGGAGTTTATAGGCGGAATAAGTGTTTCCCATTATGTGCGGTAATTAACTGTCTCTTTTTTCTGTTTTTATGTCTTTAGAGAAAAAAGAAAAAAAGAACGACATATGTGTTCATGTCTCGCATAAGGATTTTTTTTCAAAGCGCAGTTTTTCTTTAACTACCAATATGGTGTTTTTCACAATCTGCCAAAGTGATCAAATTGAGGTAGATTTTTAACAGAAGAGTGGAAGTGCCTCTGACACGTTCAATTTCATAATCAATTCAATCATTTAGTGCACAGCTGGATCCTTCACTTCCCCACAATCATTCTCTGGAGCCATCTGGTGCCAGCGAGAAGCTCCAACTGGTACACCTTGACATGGTGTTCCAGTGGATGCCTGTCTTAATCGTGCATTTACATTTGGCAACTAAAGTGCCTTTTCTCCTGTCAAGGGAGAGCTTCATGAAGCAGTTCATCGATCGCCAGCAACAGGACCCAAGTTGTCTGTTCCGAAGACTCCCCTCGGCTTCGTCGTCGTCCTGCGACCACTCCAAACGCTCAGCCATCGAAGACAACAAGTATATCGACCAAAAGGTACTTCTTTCACACTCCAGTTATCACTCTCCACTGTAGAGACATGCGGATATGAGAGAGATAACTCCTTTGTCTCCCTTCCGCTCAATATACCTCGACAATAAAAATGGAAGTAATAAAGAGTTATGGTGTGTTTTTATCAAGCACTGACTTAATTGACCTGCGGTGTTTTGTAACCCAAGTATGGTTCTCTCAGCTTCGCAGGTCAATATTTAGCATCCAGGCTCGGAATCTGCTGGAAAAAGAAACCACAGTCAATAAAATACTACGGTAAGTCACGTGTGCATCTTCACAGCACGTATACAGTTGCCTTTACAATACAGTTTGATTGAAAAGTTATATAAAGTGAACTTAGTCACTTTGTAGTTCCATCCATTATTTATGCCGCTTATCCTCACTAGGGTAGCGTGTATATTTCGGGCAAGAGGCGGGGTACACCCTGGGCTGGTCGCCAGCCAATCGCAGGGCACATATTGCACATATAGAAAAACAATCATTCATACTTATGGACAATTTGGAGTCACCAATTAACCTAACATGTTTTTGGCATGTGGGAGGAAACCGGAGTACCCAGAAAAAAAACACACGCACGTGGAAAACAACAGCAGATATTTAAACCCAGATCTTCCCGATCTGCTGACTGTTTGGCCAACATGCTAACCACTTGGCCACCGTTAGGATAAATAATTAAAAAATTATGATGGCTGTGTTTGATCAGACATTTTGATGAGCTTGTTGGGTCATTATATGCACATTAGTTGAGTGAATTTACTCCCATCAAAAATCGGGTCATACTGCTAATTTTTTTTTCTCGTTTCCAGTATTCCTTTAACCATTTTCAAGATACAACCTTGTGAAATAGTAATCTAAAAACTGAATATTTTCTTGGAAAAAAAGTGTACAATTTGCTACATTTGAGTATGCTGGATATCATGAAATAGAAGGTAAATTTTGTGATGTCTATGAACACAATCCCTCATAACAACACAATTTAAAGTGCAATTCATATTTTTTTCCCACTGGTCTACTCAGCTCTTAATATCATCATTTATCTTTCTATTCATTGAATACAGTAAAAACTGGCATATTTCAGACATAGTTGTGAGTGGTGATTAATCACAATTAATTAGTTTAACTTCTCCGATTAATCTGATTAAAAAATAATCATTCATCATCAACATAGCATGTTTTTGGAATGCAAACTCCACACAGAGATGGCCAAGGGTGGAATTGAACCCTGTTCTCCTAGCTGTGAGGTCTGTGCGCTAACCCCTCGACCGCAGTGCAGCCCTATTTTATGGTTGTATCAGAGGTTATTTTATGTTATTGTATTTCTTTTCATTTCATTATATTTTATGTATTCTAATTCATTCCATTGTATTCAGTTTTAGTCACTTCTATTGTATTATATTTTATTTTATTGTCTTCCATTCTATTAAATTTGATACCCCTAATCAATACCTGGAAGTCTCTGGTGTTGTGCAAATAAATAAACACATCCACCATATGTAATACTGTGGCCTGGGTTGTGGCCTATAGTAGGTGACCTTTAAACCATTAACCAATGCTAACCCATGCTAATCCTGATCCTCACTTTGGTAAATTGCTTGATGCACATATGCACCACACACACACACACACAAACTCACACACACACACAGACACACTCAGGCTCGATTCAGACTCATTTACTATGGTGCTGAAAATAAATGGATAATTTGCAGTTCAGCATGGCAGAGCTGGCACCTGGTGTACATTAGCTCACCGGCGCCGTGTCCAATCTGGCTCGCCCCTCCTCGTCCTACTCAAAGACAGACAGTTTATCAGTAGTCATAACACGTCCTGTCTAGTCTGGTCTGCCGCTGTCCTCAATAACACACAATCAAGTTCACCTCGGCATCTCTAGTTTAGCGTATGATTCTCTTTGGCCACATAAGGTGAGACATTGCTGAAATGACTGAAGCATATACAGCTGTGGATGATGACTTGATTTACTACTATGATTATATTGATGAACCCAAATGTTGGGGCAGCAGTTTAGTCTAAAACCCTTTACTATAAAAATGTATAATAAATAGAATTAGTGCAGTCAAGAAATTAATAAAATACATTAATTGATGTAATTAATCTGTATTAATCTCACCTAAAATTGCAGTGACAAGCCTTCATTTGGAAGTATTTTCATAGAAATTTATTATTATTATATTATTGTGGCAGATCAAAAAAAGAGGCTTTATAAAGTCATTTATTGTTTTTAATAGCCTTTTTTTTTTAGAGATGAGGCCCCAGAATGGCATAAACCAGTCAATCTCACAATACATTTTTTTCGTCCTTGTAACAGCGGCAGGGGGCTGCATGACACAACACTGAAAGCATAGAGAGAGATGGTGTGAACAGCCATTACCAGGACAGATAGACTCAAAATAAATAAAACAATTACCAGCATCAGTTAATCTGTACATGTCACTGTCACAATTTCCGTAAAATAATGAGGATTTATTTCATTTGACTCAGGGCCTGCACAAGACAGCGGATGCTCAGCGGATCCTTGGAAGGACAACCAGCCAAGGAGCGCTCCATCCTCAGCGTCCAGCATCACATACGGCAAGAGCGCCGTTCTTTGCGACACGGCTCCACCAGTCAAAGAATCAGCCGTGGGAAGTCACTGGAGACCCTCACCCAAGACGTGAGTTTGCGTTTGAAAGAGCTAAAAATGTCAAAAATGTAAAAAGCACAAACCGCTCATAACTGTGTCTCGTCTTCTAAAGCATTCAAGCACTGTCCGCTACCGTAACGCCCAGAGAGAGGACAGTGAGATCAAGATGATCCAAGAAAAAAAAGAACAAGCAGAGATGAAGAGGTACTCACACATTCCTCCTGAAACAAGAAAATACTTAAAGGTTATCTTCTCACTGGTACGCACAACAGAAAAGTCCAAGAGGAGGAGCTGAGGGAGAACCACCCATACTTTGATAAGCCTCTCTTCATTGTGGGCCGGGAACATCGCTTTAGGAACTTCTGCCGGATGATTGTTCGAGCTCGCTTCATTGCGTAAGATGATGAAGATGATTCTATTATGTTGTATAGAAATTAAATTGAATATACTTTGGCGTACTCGGTGTACATCTTATATAGTATCAGAGTCAACACGCAGCCTCAATAGTTGTCAACACAAATGAGTAGCAAGATCATTTTTTCATGGTGCTTGGGCTGCACAATCGGGAAAGGGAAACAAACTCCAATATGTACTATGATCTTGTGAAGCAGAGTATGATCCCCTCCTTAGGGGAACTTGGTCTCATGGCTGTTTTCCAACATGATAAAGAGCCCAAAAACACCTCCAAGATGACGAGGGTCAGAGGAAGCTGGAGGTGAAGATGATGGAAACAGAAGGTGAAGGAGCACAAGGTGTCTAACATCCACCAGTCTCAGGAGCGGGCGAGGGTTGCAATAACAAGCTGTGCATCTCGGGTCAATTACATGCCCAAGAGGATTAAGGCAGTGTTACATAACAACAGTGCCCATACTAAATATTCACACCAAGGACGAAATTTAGACATGTTCACTGTGAGGTATATGCACTTGAGTTACCAGATATTTAGACAACAATGGCTGTGTGTTGATAGTAATTACAGTAGTATATACAGATATACTGTATAAGCTGTCTACACTGATTATTTTAATGCATATCCAATTTTAATTTCTATAATATTGTCCCAATCTGCTATAAAATGATTCCTGATATGTTAGGGTTTTACTGAGGATTCTTATTATTGAGTCATGATTCTTATTTCTCTTCATCTAGATCCAAAACAGACCCGATCACAGGAGCAGTGAAGAACACAAAGTACCACCAACTGTAGTAAGTTTGCACTTGCAGAGCTCATTATTCGTCAAATGTGTGTCCTTTTTAAAATGATAGGATTTGGCTATTGTTTCTAAACTTCTTAGCCATGAGATTATACCTGTACTGTGCGATGACACTTAAAAGCTTCGCTATGGCAACCAGCCACACTGATTGAAGAGCACAACGCTTCTGACTATCTCAAGTCTGGTCATGTTGAGGCGGCACCATGTGCTTGCAAAGTGACTTCAAAAGACTCTGATCCCACGATTGCTAATGAGAGCTGTCAGGTGAGCGCAGCCCCTCGGAATAAATGGGAGATCTCCAGGCGTCCGTGTCCGAAACGAATTTAATTATTTAGGATCTGGTTGAAGGCGCACATTTCCTCTGAGAAATTTCAGTCACAAATCAGCATACATACTAGACAGCCATCACACCTGCATGGCTTAATTAATATGATTATTTAAGAATATTTAAGAACAAGTATAATTGGATGTTCTTATCATTCCGTAATAATTTGCGGGATTTAAGAAGGCTTGGAAATCCCAGAAAACACACTCAAAACATTTGCTTTAAACTTACTAAACTAAACTTACATGCTGCAGTTGTTTTTTAATTAAACCCCAAATTGCTCCCAATAACTTGGTTAAAGTGTGATTCAAGTGTCTTGCTACCACTGCAGAGACTGTATGCAAATTGACGGACTTCCTTAGGAAGCACTTTGGGCCTGTGACCAATCACAGCAGAGTTGGCATGCCTGGAGGCGGCCAGCTGATGGAATAGATTAAAACAGTTTTGGTACGTTTTGGCAGGAAGCACAAATTAAAGGAAATACAGCTGGGATAGGTGCAGATTCTGGAAGATCTAAAAAGTTTTATTTCCGGTGAAAATGCGCTGCTTCTGGCTTCAGTAACTGTTTGGCGGATATTTCACATTCATGTTCACAACAGCAATCCCGTGTGAAATGCTGTTGACAGTTGAAAATATTTGTCTCTTGCTCCAATAACTTCTGCCTTGCCTTGTAAACAGAGAAGCAGAGCTTGGAAGTGGGTGGAGGAATCAGAGCTTAGGGGAGAGCAGAGAGTTTATCGCCCCTACAGCCACAGCTCCCTTGTGACATCACAAAGGAACAGTTTTGCAACACCCTCTGGAAGTGAGCGTTTTAAGCCTTCAGAAACTGTCAGGGCTCACTTCCAATCTCACAAACCTCATTATCTGAAACATTGACAACGTTCAACATGAGAATACATTCTAACTACATTTGTAGGTCTGAAAACTGGAAAAAACATAATGGGTCCCCTTTTCAAAGGGGGCATCTATGACCTATGATCTACAACTTTGGTGTAATTGTTAATGGTTTTGTAACGTTTTCATTAACCAAATGGCATTTCACATGTGTCCTTGCAGTGACCTTCTGGGCCTGGTTACTTATTTGGACTGGGTGATGATCATTGTGACCATCTGCTCCTGCATCTCCATGATGTTTGAGTCGCCCTTCACCAGGGTCATGCATGTGCCCACCCTGCAGGTATTCAAAGTCGTGGCATGCAGTAGTTTAAACAAAGAAAAAAAAATCTAACCATCACATCCTTTTCTATTGTTTCAGATTGGGGAGTACGTCTTTGTCATTTTTATGAGCATTGAACTCAACCTGAAGATCATGGCCGACGGTCTGTTCTTCACTCCCACAGCAGTCATCAGAGACTTTGGAGGTGTCATGGACATCTTCATTTATCTAGTAAGAAAGCCCCTAGCCTTGCAGTGTTCTATGTACTATATGCTTTACTAGTTTTAATAGTTCCATTTTTGTGTGTCACATTGTCATAGGTGAGTCTCATCTTTTTATGCTGGCTTCCTCCGGATGTCCCTCCCGAGTCTGGAGCTCAGTTGCTGATGATGCTGCGCTGCTTGCGACCGCTCAGGATCTTCAAGCTGGTGCCCCAAATGAGGAAGGTGGTGCGGGAGGTCCTCAAAGGGTTCAAGGAGATTTTCCTGGTGGGTGCTTGTGATATCCGCCCACCTATAAAGCACATATTAAACTAAAAAAATAAATAAAATAAAATAAATACTAAAAATACTAAAATGAAATACAAACAAAATGATTTAAATAAATTAAAAAAAATTAAATGAAATTAAAAATAAAAATGACAAGAGTGCAAGAAATACGAAAATCAATAATATAAAAAATATTTTTAAAAAGTGCACAAATTAATACAAATAAATTGAAATCAAATAAAAATGACATAAATAAAAGTGTAAAAATAATACAGCTCAAAATAAAAATGACATAAATAAAAGTGTAAAAATAATACAGCTCAAAATAAAAATGACATAAATAATAGTGTAGGAAATAAATTAATAAAATGAAAAAAGATTTAAATAAATGTAAAAAAATCCAACAAAAATAAAACAACTTAAGTAAAAATGTAAACAATAATTAAAATGGCCATTTGAGAACCCCTGTTTTATGTCAAGATATGAAGCTGTTACGGAGAAGGTAAAAGAGAAAAAAAAAAATAAAATAAAAAATATTAAACTCAAAATTAGTTCAATGTAAAATCTCCGGAATAGTAATAAATAATGTTATGTATTTCTTTATTCAAGTACCTATACATTCATCCAATTTATTAAAGCGCTGGATGTTGGGGTGACTCTCTTGGTTGACACGTCTACAACAGGATACAGTACTTCTGATTTGGAACATAAACATAAAGAGAAGCAAGTTGAGGTCCCTCAGTTATCTCGGACGCCTCCTTGGTGAGGTGTTTCCAGGCATGCTAGGCCAGGAGGACACACTGGTTCATTAGTTTTAATAAAAATGAATATCTATAATAAATAAATCATTCCAAAAAAGAATTAATTCAAATAAAATTATAATTTCTCCATATACTTTATCAGTGTGATCTTGCTGCAGGTTTCCATTCTCCTACTCACGCTGATGCTGGTGTTCGCAAGCTTTGGAGTTCAGCTATTTGCCGGAAAGCTGGCCAAATGCAACGACCCCCATGTCCTTAAAAGGGTATGGCAGCAGACATGAGCTCATCATTCCTTACTTGCAGTATATGCTCTGACAATAATGAAGCAGGATATGATAATGAAAGGCTGATTAATTAAATAGCATGATTGTATTGTACAATAAAACTATGCTCTGTTGGTCACAGGATGATTGTCACGGAATATTCAGGATTAATGTTAGCGTATCCAAAAACCTCAATCTCAAACTGAAACCCGGAGAGAAGAAACCAGGATTCTGGGTGCCAAGAGTCTGGTAATGTCCCCTTTTTTTAAGTGTTGTCTATTTTAATACAACTGACGATTAATGTTGTATTTGTGGTCACATTCTAGGGCCAACCCTCGCAACTTTAATTTTGACAATGTGGGAAATGCCATGTTGGCTCTCTTTGAAGTACTGTCTCTAAAAGGATGGGTGGAAGTCCGTGATGTCATCATTCACCGCGTAGGACCGGTACAGAACTTTATGGAATACATTTTTACTCACTCATGTTCACGGTAACGGTAGCTTAAGTGTGAGGCTTCTGTGTCGGCAGATCCACGGCATCTACATCCACGTCTTTGTGTTCCTGGGCTGCATGATTGGACTTACTTTGTTTGTGGGTGTCGTCATTGCCAACTTCAATGAGAACAAAGTAAGGACTCTCTTTAAGAATGTGATATATACTGTCATACTGAAAAAAACACCGGTCCATGCTGTACTCTGCCGCTCACTCAAAGTCAGAAGGGGTGGGCTCCAGATAATTGATGAATGGAATGGATAGGGTTTTCCAAGAAAATTATGACATTAATGTTGTAACATAACTTTTTTTCTTAAACAAATTGTAATGAACTGAAGTATTGATGATATTCAAGTACAAAAGTGAGGTCTTGTTTCTCTCCAGGGCACTGCTTTGCTTACAGTGGATCAAAGGCGATGGGAGGACCTGAAGAGCCGGCTCAAAATTGCTCAACCTCTCCACCTGCCCCCTCGTCCAGGTACATATTTGAACAACTATATTAAAATCACTGCCCTGCACTTGACGAGCGACCAGTTCAGGGTGCACCACACTTCTTGCCCAGGATGGGCTCCAATGTACACCTGCGACCCTAGTCAGGAATAAGCAGCATAGGAAATGAATGAATGAACATTAAAATCACATCAGGGAATATCACAGCTCTGCAAAGCACATACTTTTGTTTGTGTTTTTTAATTTGGATGTAAACTTGCTCCAAGGTAGGTCCCTGGGAGTATGCGGGAAGGAAGACACAGGGACTCGGGAGGCTTTCATTTCAATGCAGACCTAACAACATGTACAAATTCATAGTACTCAACGTGCAATTTTATTCTTGAATAAGCTTGTATGCTCTTCATTTTGTTGCATTTTCCTGGTTTTGTTTTTAAGTTCAGTCTGTACAGTACAGATAAATTAGTAAATTTCAGTTTCTCTAGTATTTCATATCGAGGGGGGTGCAAAAAATGTTCTGTCCCTCAGGAGGGGCATGACAGAATACAATTGAAAAGCTTTTGAAAAAACAATTGAAATTTCAGTATATCTTGAGGAAACCATCACTGTCAAATCAGGCTAACTTTGGTCACCAAGTCAACCAAATAACTCCCAGTTATATTATTTTACTACTCACTTGCTGCAAAGTATGCTTTTTTCTGGCTTCTTTTACAAAATCACTGCATTTTTATTTTTTTTTTGAGAGAGAGCCGCTGAGATATATCTGAGGCATTATGGGTATATATCCTCTTTGCGCATTTGAGGCTGACAACTAATAAAAAAAAATCAATAGTAATAGTAGTCAGCAACACTACTTTGACACCAGATGAATCAACCTGGTTTTCATCCACAGCCAAAGACCTTTGTTAACAGTCACTCGTAGACCATCACTAAACTGACCTGAGCCCCCAGTCTCTGATGGTTATAATGAAAGTGCATGTACAATCATATCTAACATATTCACTAAGCTTTCAGCTTAGTTTTAGAATGCACCAGAAGAATGTGGATGGATGCCAGTGTCAGGGAAATGTGCTGAAGCTTGCAAGTTGCAACTGCAGCATTTTTTTTTTCGTACAAATTGCACTACGGTAGAAAAATGTGGAGTGAAAAATGTATTTGATTTGGAAAGAAATCTGGGAGAAATGTTCAATAATATTTTCATTTATTTCAGTTTCAGTTATTTCATTAAAATTACATGTGTTTCACTATTAATATAGTCTATATTTATTTTATTAATATACCACTGTGACTTTACTTTTTATTATTCAATAACTTTTTCAATACCTGTCTTCACGGAAAGGATTTGTCTTTTTTGTGGCAAAATTAATCAATCCAAAGCCATAAAATTAACAATTAATTAACTCCTCTCAAAAATAAACAATAATTAATTAATGATAATATTTTTTTAAGTAATTACACAATTATTTCACAATTTTAACAATTCAAATGTCTAGTAATTGGCTTTTTATATATTGCTATTTTGGAATAGAGAAGAAAATGATGTTTTTTTTAATTATATACAGTAATTGCTACCTTTTTAATATTGAAAGTTACACAAATATAACACTTAAAGTTCCAACAGTAAATGAGTAAATTTTAGACACAGAGGATGTTTGAATAAAAACAAAAAAATGAGGGATAAATGGTGCTGGTCCATCAAACAGTCCATGGGTGCCATCTAGAGGACAACAATATACAAACAGCAGTCAACTTATATTAATAGGACCACACCTGTAGCCTATTCAGTACCTCCACCTTTAATCATGATGAACTAATGTAGACATATGATTAAATATATGTACACACATGATTGAATCTATTTTTTTTATCATTGTGCAGAGAATGGGGGATTCCGGGCCAAAATGTATGACATCACTCAACATCCATTCTTCAAGCGTGGCATTGCTGTGCTGGTGTTGGCCCAGTCTGTGCTGCTCTCAGTTAAGGTGAATATAATCCACTGTCTCACACTTTTAAAACGGCCTAATTATGCTGAATAACTCATCTGTTTTTGTTCTCCAGTGGGACGTAGATGACCAAGTAACGTTTCCCCTTGCCACCATGTCTGTAGTCTTCACCTTTATATTTGTACTGGAGGTGAGTCTGTTCATGAGCAGATATTTAATTTGTTTAGTTTTTAATTAGTTTAGTTTGCAGGTGGCCCTTAGTTTACATCTGAGTTCCGTTCGTTCGATTAAGATGCTGATCAAGTTTTAAAGTAGGTCAGAAAACACACATACTGTACCTACATTAACACACTACATTAAATCACTCACACTCAACAGAGAACACTTGAAGGAAATATGAAATACACCAGTAAAAAGATTCAATACTAGAATGAAATTAAACATTGGATAAAAACATGCATAAAAACATTGGAAGGGGCGTTGCAAAGGAGAGAGAGACAGGCTTTTTAGGGTCAGGAAGTCTCATATCCTTGTAGTTGCAACTACATATTGTTCCATTTACACTATGTATACTTCCTCCGATTTATTCTTCCATCTTGTGCAGGAAACTACTTAGTTTTTACTTTTTCTACAGTATTAATTTATAGGAGTGACAAAAGGCCATAACACGAGGGCCGCCTGTACTTTCATCTGTATCCATTGTCTAAAAGCCGTGTGTTGTTGCCTAGGTGACCATGAAGCTGATTGCCATGTCTCCAGCTGGCTACTGGCAGAGCAGACGAAATCGTTACGACCTGCTAGTGACGTCGCTCGGCGTCATCTGGATAGTCCTGCATTTTGCTCTACTGGTTAGACCCATTGGTGTTGTGTTAAAAGGAATGGAAGCATGTATTTCAGCAACTTAATATGTATCTATTCTCTGCTTAGAATGCATATACTTACATGATGGGCACATGTGTGATTGTCTTCAGATTCTTCACAATATGCGGCAAGCACGTAAGTGATTTTCTTTCAATGACTATGGTATTCCTTTAGTAAAAAACATATACATATGTTTTAAATGTAGTACTGTGGTTCTACATGATGTGGAAGTGCCATTCCATGAGGTTGGTGTGTTTTTAACGTCATGAGAATGTCCCGGACAACTTGCCAGGTACACAGCTGTAATCAGTGACTGCTGATCTGTACCATTTTCCGCTTCTTCTGAAAGTGATAGCCAGAAAGTTGTTTTTTTTTTCGGATGTAAGAATTTTGTCTCTAAAACTACGGCAGGAATAGGAAGAGTTTTTTTTATTTTTTTCAGGGTGTTGAAGACTTCTCGCCACTTAGCGGCAGCTTTTGCGTGAACATGACACAGTTTGGTGCCTGATTCTTCAATATTAATTAATTTATATTCAATATTCAATTATTCTTTACCAGTTGAGGTAGAAAGTTCTGAGTGTTTTTCATTGATTTTTTTTTCTCAATTTGTATACCTCCACAAAAAAATCATTTGATGCCACCATAGGAGGCAAAGCAGCTTGAAAAAAGTAATACTTTTTTCACATTTACATGGAGACCGGAGTTAGATTCCCCCCCTCGGGCAACTCTGTGTGTTATTTGGCGACTCCAAATTGTCCATAGGTATGAATATGAGTGTGGATGGTTGTTTGTTTATATGTGCCCTGTGATTGGCTGGCGACCAGTCCAGGGTGTACCCCGCCTCTCGCCCAAGACAGCTGGGATAGGCTCCAGCACGTCCACAACCCTTGTGAGGATAAGCGGTATAAATTGAATGAAAGAATGAATTAAATGTAAATATAACATCCTCAGACAACCAGTGCGCAGGTGCAGCAGCTTGAAAAAAGTAAAGAATAAAACCTACAAACAAATATAAAGGAAAACAAGCACCGGTAGTTGAAAAGTCGAGTTGCAGTTCTTTTTCTTTGCTTTTTTTTATTCACGTGCTAAATAATTTTAATGTACAACCAGCCCACAATATTAGTCCAATTGTGGTAGAATGTTGGGTTCTGTGTCATATAAAATACATGATGCTTATTGTGCCTGATAGCACACAACTGTATAGCAGTATATATATACGTATATATACAGTATATCACAACCACTGTATAATAACGTATACGGAATGTATGGCCCTTCTACAGGTGACACTGAAGATGCTGCTGCTGACTGTGGTCGTCAGCATGTACAAGAGTTTCTTCATCATCGTGGGAATGTTTCTCCTCCTGCTATGTTATGCTTTCGCTGGAGTGGTTCTCTTTGGCACTGTCAAGTATGGCGAGAACATCAACCGGTAAGGACATCACACACAGCAGAATTCAGAATAGAGCAGTTGTTCTGATTCATGTTCATCTCACCACCTTGCAGGCACGCCAACTTCTCCACAGCGGGCAAGGCTATCACTGTCCTCTTCCGCATTGTTACAGGGGAGGACTGGAATAAAATAATGCATGACTGCATGGTGAGATAAAAGCTGGACTCAGATCCATCCATTTTCTATACCGCTTGTTCTCACTAGGGTTGCAGGTATGCTGGAGCCTATCCCAGCTGTCTTCGAGCAAGAGGCAGGGTACATCCTGGACTGGTCACCAGCCAATCACAGGACTCAGATCCAGGCTGTTTTTATTATTATAAACAGCAGAACCAGTTTTGTAAAAGGTTTAAGGTTCAAGCGAATTAAGCGGTTCAACTTGATGTTACTCACCACCGACAGGGACTAGCTTTTTTCTGTCATAGTCAATTACTTTTTTCTGTCTCGTGTCCCTGCTTCTCTGGGACTGCTTTTGTGTGGTTTATATGAACACCAGCCAGTCGTGACTGACCAGTCATTTTATCTGGGACCATTTTTATTCCGTTTAATTCAGAATTTTGAAAAACATTGATATTTCTTTTGTTCAATCTGTTTATATTAACCACCACTGCTAATATATGGTTTTATATTGTTGAGCTGGGAGCATACAGCAGCTCCAACTGAATAGAGGCATTAATTTCATGTTTTATGTGCAACAACTATTAGTGTTTTAGAAAATCTATACTAACTGTTTTTTCTTTTTTTTTTAATCTCCCTAGGTGCAGCCTCCGTTTTGCACACCGGATAAGCATCGATACTGGGAGACCGACTGCGGCAACTATGCCGGAGCACTTATCTACTTCTGCTCCTTCTATGTCATCATCGCTTACATCATGCTCAACCTACTTGTCGGTCAGTGCATACATCTGTTGCCGCCTCTCATTTAGGGAGAAATACACATTTTTTTTAACATTTCAGTTTCTTTTCAAGTTGAATGATTCAATGACAACAAACAGGAGTAGCAGAATCCTGACATAGCAGGATAAAGGACTACAGGGATGAAGCACAGCGTGTATTCCTGTGGTTTAATGAAGTGTGTTTATCATTATGCCCCCCACCCGCACCCCACGTCTCCAGTAAGGAAGACACAGATGGTGTTGACAGTTATTGCATTTCAAGAGATTATACTCTGCTACTTTGGCAAAAATGAGCCATTTGTTTAAAGTACAAGTTGAGAATCATTTATAGGCATAATGTGACTCTTTTGTGATACAGCCATCATCGTGGAGAACTTCTCTTTGTTCTACTCCACCGAGGAGGACCAGCTGCTGAGCTATAATGACCTGAGACACTTCCAGATCATCTGGAACATGGTGGATGACAAGCGGGAGGTGAGGAATTACCAGATAACTTCTTCCGCTCTAATGGGAAGACTTTCTACAACATCTTTGAAGTCTGTCCCTTCGGAATGTGTTTCCATTTGTGAAGTCATAGATGTTTAATGCTGATTATCTCAATCTTAGGGCGTGATCCCCACATCCAGGGTGAAGTTCCTGCTGCGTCTGCTCAGGGGCAGGCTGGAGGTGGACCTGGACAAAGACAAGTTGCTGTTTAAGCACATGTGCTATGAGATGGAGCGACTGCACAGTGGAGGAGATGTGACCTTCCATGATGTGCTCAGGTGAGCTCGGTTTGCAACATACAGACATTCACCTGTAACTCGTATGTATTTCCTGTTAAATATTTGGACTGGTATCCTTTCTTGATGGCTTGGCAGTTTGTGGTCTTGAAAATTATGTTTATTTATGATTATTTTATTGTTGTGTTCTGTCCAGTGTCATTACAATTGAACTACAATGCAAATACAGCTGGAGGAGTATGCAAATCACATATGCAATTAGATGTAGTGCATGATGAAGCTGTTGGATAGGTTTGAAAATAAATATAAAATAAAAATTAATAAAATAAAATACAATAAATGTATGAAATAAATAAATAAATAAACTCTGGCACATTTAATAATTGTTTGCTTTTTTTAAATTCCATTCTATTCATAACAATTATATCGTAGTTAAATAAAATTGCTGTTCTGCACGAACTGGTTTAAAACATAAACTATATATACTCAGTTAAATTTAAACAAATTATTATTACTATTTTATCACTATTAACTGCTATTCGGTTTGAATATATACTGTATATGTCAATTAGCATATTATTCCAAGTTTGTCTTTATTTCTCTTTACTTGAGATATGCCTGACTAACTTGAATGTATTCAATTCAACAAAAATGTTCTCACCAGATTGAAAGAGTTAAATGTCTGTGAAATAATCTGCAGACTGATTATAGGGTTGTGCTTTAATTGTGAAATACAGTGATGGTTAGTCCTAAAACAGAAATAGATTATGATAAAATTAAAATAAACTACACGCTCTGTGTACGAATGGAATATAGCCGTTCATTGTTTGTGTGTGTGTTTGTGTATGTGTGCTGGCAGCATGCTATCCTATCGCTCTGTGGACATTCGTAAGTCCCTCCAGCTGGAGGAGCTGTTGGCCAGGGAACAGCTGGAGTACACCATCGAGGAGGAGGTTGCCAAGCAGACTATACGCATGTGGCTCAAGAAGTGCCTCAAACGTATCCGTGCCGTGAGTCCTTTTCCACGGCGCCATCAGTTCTCGCTACTCTTTACACAGAACTCAGCTTGTGCACATGTATGACACACGGTCCCCACTCTGCTTGCCTTTCGCAGAAGCAGCAGCAGTCATGTAGCATCATCCACAGCCTGAGAGAGAGCCAGCAGCAGGAGCTGAGTCGCTTCCTCAACCCCCCCAGCATTGAGACCACGGTGCCAAGTGAAGACCACAACGCCAACAACCCAGACAACTCCTCTCAGCCTGAGGTAAACGCACCCCACCCGACGTCCCAGCTGGCAAGCATGATGTATTGTCTACAGGTGTGCGCTTCTTGCAATGCCGGAACAAAGGATGTGTCTTCTTTGTTTAGATGAGTGGCCTCCAGCAGCTGCTTAGTCCCACCTTGTCTGACAGAGGAGGCTACAGGCAGGACTCCTCCGACCTGGGGAAGCCACAGAGGAAGCTGGGACAGTGGCGGCTGCCTGCAGGTATCTATCTGTGTGTCACCACAAACACCACCTATTTATGTTGATACAAAAATACATGGCTTTCTCATGACTTGTCAGCCTGAAATGGATCTCTAAACTCATTCAGGTATCGGTTCACAATCCAATAAGATCCAATACAAGAGCTGTATATTATATGATATTATATTATACCAATATTATTCACAAGTCCTAAAGTAAATTGCGTACAGCGACTCACACATGAATTGAAAAAGGAATGGAAATATATTGGAATACATTTATTCAAAATTGTTTGAATTTGTACTATATTTACTGTTTGTAAGTTATTACCTTAAAGGGGACCTATTATGTTAATTTTCCGACCCTTTGTATTGAGTTGTGGACTCCTATAGAGCAGCTACACATAATAACCTGCACAGAAAACTCTTTAGATTTTGCAGAATCTGCACTTATTCCAGCAGTATTTCTCTTTGATTTGTGCTTCCCGCCAAAACGGTCTGTTTTCATTTATTCCACCCACAGCCTTCCCCCAGGCATGCTCGCTTCCAGATGCGCAAACCTCATTATCTGAAACTTTGGCATCATTTAACATGAGAATACTATATTCTAACTACATTTATAGGTCAGAAAAGTGGAAAAATGTAGCATTTTTTGGATTCCTTATGACGTGTGCTGCTGACCTCTTGGCCAGGTCGCCCTTGGAAATGAGAACCTGATCTCAGTGGGACTGGGGATCACAGTGGGATCTGGTTAAGTAAATGTAAAAAAATGTTATGTTATGTCAAGTCCTAAATATGTTCTTAATATAATATCCAGTATTATTTTGTTAAGTTACTCAAGTAAAAAACACTTCCAGTCCATCCATCCATCCATATATTTTCTATGCCACTTATCCTTGTTAGGGTAGCAGGGGTATGCTGGAGCCTATCCCAGCTGACTTCGGGCAAGAGGCGGGGTACACCCTGGACTGGTCACACTTCCTGCGCCTACTAGTTAGCTTCCTCTTTTGAAAATTGTTCCCAAAGACACTATGTGGCAGTGAGAGACCACAAACACACCACCTTCCTGTTTTGCCATGAGTTACTTCTTGAATTCACTCATGTTTTTCACCCCAATAACCAAAATGGAGCCAAAGAAAATTAAAGTAAAGTAAAACAGGAACATGGTGGTGGTTGATCTCGCTGCCACATCATGTCTTTGAGAACAGGTCAAGTAATGTTAAATGTTCATCACTTTCATTTAATTAATTTAGTTAATGTGTATAAAACTACAAACACATATTTTGTGTTAACATTTTTGAGAGTCAATCACTGCTGGAATCATGGATGGGTGACGTGATGTAATGTAGCTGACATCAAGTTCTGGTTGCCACATTGTTTGACCTCTGCACATATCTTTTACATGTAAAAAACCACTGGACAGTAGGAGGTGAGAGAGCGTGGAGGAGTGTAGCGTGCAGAAGGATAGGCATTATAGGGATATTTTAATGCAATGAGTGTACATACGTATGCACACACACAATTTACTTCCAAATGTGAAAACTAAACAGTTCATGGTTTTGTATTGTTGTGGGATAGTTGTTATATATAACTATTTGAGCCGGTAAAAAAAGCAAAACATTTGTGTCAAAGTGAAAGTTATGTGTCCATGGGTAAGATACTGAGCCCCCAGGTGGTCCTGATGCTGTGTCATCAGTAGGTAAATGTGCTAACAGTGTCAAAGCACTTTGAGTGCCTTGGGGGTGGAAAAGCATTATACAAGTAAAGACCACTTACCATTTAATCCTTCTTTTAGTAGGTTCCATGTTCATATAGCCATACAACACAATGTTCTGTGTATATTTTATCACCCACGTCTCCCCTTCTCTCGGGGGTGATGCAGTGCAAACTCTAACCACAATAATCTATAATAACGGGATATGAAAAAGTGATAATACGTATTCTATCATGTGTGCGTGTTTCCTCAGGTCGCACCAGTGTCAAGTCCATTGTGTGCAAAATGAACCCCGTCAATGACGAGGCCTCCTCGGGTTCAGAAGTCAAAAAGTGGTGGACCCGTCAGCTGACGGTGGAGAGCGACGAGAGCGGCGATGACCTCATCGACATTTAGAGACGAGGTGCATCCTCCCTCTGCCCTCTCACTGCTCTTGTCTTCTTTTGCCTCCTCCGAACAATTAATGAGCTATGGATGCTGACTGCAGCTGTTTACTTGTTTTCTCTCGACTCCTGGCTGGATCAATGCCACAGATATTATTTTAATGCAAAGTTTTTAAACAGAAAAAGTATTTTCAGCTGCGTGGGCAAGATCGTGCCTGTTTGGGCTGGCAGTGTCTGGTTGATACCTCTGGGGAGAAACGTGTTTCCTGTCCTCTACGAGTGTCTCTTTGTAGACACATCTGGCCAATGTGAGGCGGTAAGGCCATGCTGGATCGATGAAAGGAAGCTGCTGTTTGTGTGTTCAGCTGGAAGGCTGTTTTCATGTCTGTGTCTTGTTTTCTCTGGCTATTTATCACACACACATATTGATTTTAATATGCTCACTTTATACTATTATAGTTGCTAGAGAAGCATAATCTCATAGATTTATGACTGTGAATGTAATTAAATATAAAATGCTATCTTCTAATTAAAGGCCTACTCTGTTTTAGGCATTAATAAGAAGACGTGTCCTTTCTTTTCAATGCCATCACTTGATTTTTGAATGGATTTTGCAGTGGTCATTACCGCCACCTACAGGACACAACTCAAGTGGAGGACTTTCACAGCTAATCTTATCACACAAATTCTACCACGTTTGTGCATGTCCATCAAGGTAAGTGAGATTTGCAACACCATTTAATCTTTGTTATCTATATTACAAAAATGCTCAGTGTCCGATGCCGCAATAGTATATTGGAATTGTGTTGACCAAAATCTAGCCTTGCTGCTGGTGCTTTAAATAAGACGCCATTTTGTGTCTGTAGCTTTAATGCTAATTAGCTGTGTTTGTCCACACAGAGTGTGTCTCCAAGAAGCTGCTGTGCAGCTCTGTAGCCTGCACTTGTCCAACATAACAGATGTCATATATCACAGAGAACAAGGTAACAGGCTTTATTTTTTAAAGTGTAGTGAAATTTTTATGCAAATTTTTATACAAACCTGTCCTCCAGCACTGTGTAAACAAGGTAGACATATCGAGCGGAGTCACAGCCTGTGTCATATCCATGATAAAAGAGGTTTTCCTTCATGATGTCATCAAAATTCAAACTTCAAATGTTTTTTTTCTACGTTTGGTGCTCATAAACAGGCTCTAAGATCACACATTACTTTGAGAACATAACTGAAAAATCTGTATTTAAGTAATTTATATACCTGATGACAATGCTAAATTTATAGTTTAATAATATTTAAATTTAACTAACTAGCTATTTAACCAATAAGATGATAGAGATGCAGATACATTTTTAATGGCACACAAAACAAATGAGCCTTTACATTTCACAAAGTCCTCTAGAGTAGACCTTTTACTGAGGGAAAACCTGAATAAAATCATTATTTTAATATCAATAGTTACAACAATACACACAGTGGCCCTGCTTGACTGTATTATCCTGAGATTTAGTCATT
Organism: Doryrhamphus excisus; assembly: GCF_030265055.1. Taxonomy (NCBI): domain Eukaryota; kingdom Metazoa; phylum Chordata; class Actinopteri; order Syngnathiformes; family Syngnathidae; genus Doryrhamphus; species Doryrhamphus excisus. Next base: position 14,462,232 of record NC_080474.1, read on the forward strand.
CCAAGTCAGCACACAGTCAGATGTTGTATCCAGATGTGACCGCCCATCCTCTACACAGGCATACACAAACATTTCCTGTGTAGGAACACACATAATTTTGTCCCTGAATTATTTCTCTCTAGTTACCGTAATTTGTCTGACAATCACTGCGGGTTAGAGTTTGAGCCAATTGACGAATACACTCACATTCATAGCCAAGCAGTTCCCCTTAACAAGAACCCTTGTTAGACTCATAATTAGCCCATTAAAAAGAGACAGGCTCTTTATTTGTCCATTCAAAAGCCTGGTAAGTTTTGCATGGAGTTTGATAATGAACATGAGGGGGACAGCAGAGAATCAGCATGTCGGTGGGACGCCCAGTCGCTCTATAGAAATCCTGACTTTAGTGGTACATTCCGGCCCCTCTGGAAGGAGAGAGTGCTCTCAGCGACATATGGTCCTGTAGGGAAACAGTGTGACATCAGGCCTCTTGCTAATCAACTGTCTTTAATTTGCCCCCTTTCTCCTCACCCTTTTCTTCCAGCGCCACCGTCGCCTCTTAAGCTCTACTTAACTCAGAACCGGGCTCATCAAAGCGCCTTTCTCCTCTTTTCTTCTCATTTGAGCCCTGCGTGGTGTAACATTTGTGCCTTTTAATTGCCTCCGCCTCGCACCCGCTCATATACCCCCCCATTGTCACTTTCCGCTTTTACTTAAGGCCGACGCGAGTCACTTTGGTAATTGGCAAGGAAGTTCTTAAGTGCAGTATCTGTCTGTGTGTCGAGATTACCTGTAATTAAAGTCCACGATTGGCTTTGGTGGCTCTTTTCCCTCCTGTTGAGATGTTGCCTTAAGAGCTGCCCCGCCGCATTGACGGAACACACCTTTTCTGATTGTACTAAACTACAACTCAAGACACTTAACTTTGTCTTCTGGATGAAGACATCTCTAAATAAAGCATTTATACCATATATCTTCCAATGGTGGCGTCCTTGCCAAGAGACACCATGCCCAAATTTATTTACCAGATGCATCTATAGATGCCGTATTAATTTCAGTACTGTACTGTGCGCCGCATCGTAAGCTTTAATAACACATTTTCTTATATTAATGGACTCTGCTTCAGTAGAGGCCATGCCCGACTTGTCGCCAGCATCAATATCATATTTGATGTCCTTCACACCAGTAGACGCCGTGCCCCACTGAATCCCCATGTGTGTCGTTCGCTCTTCACAAATAAAGTGTCCGATACTTTCTCACTTAGCTGGCTCAGCTCCATTAGTCTCAAGCCCCACTTAATTGCCAACTGCATTGCCCACTCTTCCCAAATGAAACATTTCATAGCCTCCACTCCAGTGTACACCATGCCCCAGTTAAACATTTGTATAAATGAACGCTGCATCTTAAAGAGGAATATGGGGAGAAATTAAAGTTCTAATGACCTTCGACTGATACCGCCATGTGTCTTAAGCACATTTATTAGACAAATCAGTATAATTAAAAAAAAACAACACAAAATTGGTTCAAAATGCACGCCTCACTTCAAGTGGATGTCTGGTGCTCAATTGAGTGAATAAACAATTCCAATATTTACTTTGTGAAGTCTCACACCTCCTCAATCCCTTTGGTTTTTAGCCTCCTATGAGGCATGTCAGCGTCCACACCAGGTCCAGGTCTGGGCCTTATCTCGTTCGTGCGATTCCACGCAGATGGCTACTACAACTAATACAACAATTAAAAAAGTATCACATTATTTTATCAGCAGGTGGAAAAAGCAATTAAAAACTGGCATAATGTGTTGATTAAAATACATTAAAAGCAGAGCACTCATGCTCATTTTCCAATCAAGTCGCTTGGCATTCATCCACTGGACGCAGCTGTTTTTGACCTCATGCTTTTTGGCTTTTTGGCTTTTTGGCTTTTTGGCTTTTGGCGGGAGGTTGGGTGCACAGTGACATTTTGGCTCATTGTGTGACAAGATGCGACATTGCATACTTGTTCTGTTAGCATATTTTAGTGTCTGACCTCATGTTTACCATTGTCCACTTGCTACAGTGGATTTAAAGCCAACTACTTTGCAAATGTAGAGGGAGTCCAAACATAAATTCCTTTACTCTTTTTCAACTTTACTGTCCAGTTTATTGCCAATTTTCTATTTATTTACATCAATACTAATGATGTTTTGGTGCATGATTTCCATCCCAATGGATCCATTCATTCATTCATTTTCTACCGCTTTTTCCTCACGAGGGTCACGGGGGTGCTGGAGCCTATCCCAGCTGTCTTCGGGCGATAGGCGGGGTACACCCTGGACTGGTCGCCAGCCAATCACAGGGCACATATAGACAAACAATCATTCACACTTACATTCATACCTATGGACAATTTGGTGTCGCCAATTAACCTAGCATGTTTTTGGAATGTGGGAGGAAACCGGAGTACCCGGAGAAAACCCACGCATGCATGGGGACAACATGCAAACTCCACACAGAGATGCCAGAGAGATTGAAACCCAGGTCTCCTAGCTGTGTGGCCTGCGCGCTAACCACTCGGCCACCTTTTGTTAGCTAAATAATTGTAAAATAAATACAGCGACACTTAGTTCATTTAGAGATGTTTTATGCTTGAAAATACTTAATTCCTGCCAATAATAACATTTGCTTCAGAATGCATTTTGTTGACTAATAATCAGTCAACCCCGAAACAACTATTTTTATTAAACCGAAATACTATTATTGGATTTAATGCTGAAAAGGAAAGGGAACAAACTGTAGTTTTTTGAATGAACACTATACAATCTTCCTCACTGGGGTTAATGTTCACAACTGAGATACTTTTTATTAGACTCTTTATTGTTCCAACCCAAACTATACTATGTCAAACTTTCACCCATAGTTAAAGTGTAATTAAAATATTTCATATTTCACGCATAACATGCACCTCCCCTTTTATTACATGTCACCCCCCCCCCCACCCCCCACCCCCCACCCCCCAAAAAAAAAAAAATCATTTTTGGTGCAGCTCATCTTCAGCACAGTTGAAAGCCACCCGACCGAACACTGAGCAAGCAGCTTTTTTGTCTAAGGCATAAAAATCTAATTTTCACTAAATGGCTAATCAGTCCCATTCAGTCTGGTGACCCGCTTCCCCACTTCTACACCTGGCTCCTTTAATTACACTGTAACTGAAGCTTTGTCTGCTGTGGAAGGCCCAGATTTGAAATATGGGTGGAAATTTCACAGAGAGAAAAATTACACATGCCTCAACCCATTCAATTACCCAACAATCAAAGCAGAAAGGCCTGTAATTGCAGTGAAAAGCTACCTAAGACTTTTTTTCTGGGCACACTGAGGGTATTATTAGCACAAAATAATGCATACCTACAGGGGGTGCTGTGCTCAAACAATTACATTTCCCCACAGAGCGCAATCTTACAGATCACTGAGAAAGGGTTTTTAATGTGACTGAAGCCCTTGGTGAGACATTACCTTATCATTTTGTGTTCATTTTAATTCTGCTATTATGCTAAATTGTGCGTACATATGGTAGTTTGGGAGCAGGGAGCATAAAATGAATGTGTCATTACGGGGGAAAGCACATAATTCATGCGGCAATGTGATTTAAGGGAATGCTTAATGTCAATGTTATTGACAGAAGAGATTGTGAGCGCAAGGGAATCATGTTCACTTTTCAGTTTTTTTTACGTCTTGAATTTCATAGAAAGGTAAGCTACTCTTCTTCTTTCTCTTTTGCAAATCAGCAAATAAATCGCCTCCATCCAACTCTGTCTTCAGCATTGGTTCTCTCTCACACCAACTACCCTCATGTCCTCCTTCACTGCATCCATAAACCTCCTCTTTGGTTGTCCTCTACGCCTCCTACCTGGCAGCTCTGAACGCAGCATCCTTCTACCCATGTATTCACTATCTCTCCTCTGGACATGCCCAAACCATCTCAGTCTGTCATGTACCTCTGATGTACTCATACCTGATCCTATCTATCCTGGTCACTCCCAATGAGGATCTCATCATCCTCATCTCTACTACCTCCAGTTGTACTTCCTGTCTTTTCCTAGAAAAATAAGCTACTCGTAGTTTTAGAAATGAAGACGAGCTGGAGATGGATATTAATGTTAATGTTAAGGTCATTTATGTATTAACAAACTTCAGGCGTTTTTGCAGCTCCATCTAATGTGGTTATTTAGACTTTTCAGAAATGCTAAAATTCTAACACATATTTTTAAGGCCCTGTCCATGTCAGATAAAAAAAAATGCATACTTTTGTAAGGTGTTTCGGCTTCTTGTCCACACTCAAACTGAGGTTTGAGGTGGAAAACTCCGGCATTAGCATATGCGTGTGCATGGCGAAGACAGAGCTTTTGGCTTGGAGCCGACAGATTTGGCAATTTGGGATGAGACCTGATCGAACAAAAAAAGCAGAAGGAAAAAAAGCATGGACAATTTGCCAGACCTCCATTTCTTTCAGCAGTGGTAGTGTCGGAGCCAATGGCGTTTCATCCATTTTCAGTTTTGTATTCAATAATTCTTGCTGAAACTACTAAATAGTACCGCTAGTTTGGTTGCAACCCACGTGTCTTCTCTTGTGAATCACCTTTCATGAGTATGTACATGACAGTTCATGCTTCCAGTGACTGTTCAAGGCATGACTACTTATAGAATGATTTATTTCAAGGTAAAAAGGGTGACATAAAAAACATACAGTGTATTTCTGTCTAGAGATGACTGCAGGCTGCATCAAGTCTCTCTGTTACACACACAAACACACACTAATGAGTCATAAAGCCTCACTGCCACCTCAACTTGACAAATGGCAAATGTCAGCGGCATATTCTCCCGGTAGGCATAATTTTATTAAGTGCAAATATCACTGCGCTCCTTAGGAGACACTCAAAGGTTAGACCAACAGCTGTAGCAGTTTCATGTGTGTTATAGCTAAGGATTTCAAAGCCGGACCGGCTCCTGCTCCACTTGATGGACACAAGCAGTCAACCATGCGGTGGAGTGACGCTCCGACTAACGAAATGCAATAAGCAAAGATCATGTTTATTTAAAAGCCTGAAACAAAAAAAAAAAAAACTAATAGGGGACAGTGGAGCAAAGAAGGCTAGACGGCCAGATCATTTTAAGCCTGTTTATTGGCTGTGGTAATTTGTTGACTCACTCATCCATGCACGGTCTTTATGTTTAATGCAGGCTTCCAGAAGGGAAGGGGGTTTAGGAAATAGAATGACAGGCAATGGGGGGGTCACCCGGAGAGATTAGCCTGCACCTCTCAGTGTGAGAGCTGGAGGTTGGTGAATATCAACAATTAAAGTGGGCCTCAGATGCTTAGAAAGTCATGTTCAATACACCTGGGCAATAATTGATGGGGATATATGCTGAACATATATATTATATATATAGTATTTCTTACTAATTGTTAGCCCAAAGGTGCCACAGTTGTGTAGTAGAAGTGTGTAGTTCAAAATCTAGCCTTGATGCTGAAATGTAGACAGATTAGAAGTGCTTTTGCACTTTTAGGGTCCAAAGCTAATGTGTACTTTTTACATATACAGCGGAACCTTGGTTGGCGTCAATAATGTATGCCGATCCCAGTTGACTCTTGGGCAAGGGATGGGGTATAGCCAGCCAATCACAGCCTACACTGGAAAAATGTGTTTTTTTGTTACAGTAAATGTTACTTTAGTTATACATGTAAACCATGTGAGTCGTAGTTAATTTGTTTATTGAAAAAAATCTTTGTTGACTAATATTAATGTGTAGTCGGTAGGAAATGTTGCATATTGTTTTTGTTATGTAAATTTAAATGACAAGACTTTAGTCATATTTATTTAAGTAGGATCTCTAGAATCAAATGGTAATGTCAGAGGCACTCATCTCTGTGAACTCTGAAAAGTGAACTCTTGGTGGCCCGCCAAGCATGGCTGCTCGATACCTATGGCTGCCATTGGCTAATGACTTGCTATGCTGAGACTAATGCATTGTATTAAAATGGCAGCTGTTTATTTTAAATTCGTATCTGGTACCTGTCTTGTAGCCTATATTGTTATTATAATGAATTATTATTTGAGTGTTAATTTGCTGTGTGATGATTTTAACACAAGTCAGACTCTTACATTGAGTATTTTATGGTTTACTCAATATAATTGCTTAAAATAACATGTAATTTATGTCAAATTTATTTAGTTTGACAAGATCTTGGAGAGTTCCTATATAACGAGTGATCGGCTTCTGCTCACCAATGAGCTACTGACTTGCTAATACAGTACTTAAAAGATTATTTGTAATTCTGAAGTACAATAAAAATCACAAGATTAGATGTAGACTAATAAACTAGCTACACCGCTAGGTTGAATGTTTAAGAAAAATACACTGGATAATATGGCATATATTTATTAATATATTTCTGTAGGATGTTTTTAATAAATAAGTAGGGATTACTTGAAATAAATTGAAATCATTTGCAAGTACGGCATAAGTAAAAACTAAATTTTTAAGTGAAGCTTTATGAAGCTTTAAAGTGATATGCTAATAAATGTTACTCATTCATTCATTCATTCATTTTCTATACCGTTTATCCTCACGAGGGTCATGGCATGCTGGAGTCTATCCAAGCTGTCGCTTGAGAGGCGGGGTGCACCCTGGTCTGGTCGCCAGTCCCTTGTAATATTTACTTTGATTGTCTGTGTGGAATAAAGTAACTGAGCTTTTTGTAAGTAAATGTTAATAAATGGAAAAAATGTTAACAGAAAACACTTAGTAGTTTTATAATAATAGTTTTACATGCAGAAAAAAAACAATTTTTTTTGAGTGCACTTGCAACAATTCCAACATGATCATTTAGTTCCAGTTCCATCCAACTGTCAGTCGGATGTCTAGGATTTAACATGACACCCGTCAAGACCTGCGCTGGTCTGGGCACATGTGGTCAAACACATCTCCCCTGTGAGTCCCATTTACGGAAATATTTACCTCTGTCATTTCTATTTAGAGACCCCTGCAACACCAACCTCTCGCCAAGGGCTACTAATGGAGAGTGAAGCCGAGGTACTCTCTTCATACTGTGAAATTTCATGATGGATAACTGTTATGTCGAGTGTGTTAAAAACAGTCTGACAGTTGTTTGCATGTGTCCCCCAAAAGTTGACTGTTGTGTGCCTTCATAGTTTTTAATACCAGGACCACATAGTGATGTAACGTTGGACTACACCATGCTGGACTTTTAACTGAACACCTGTCTAGCTCATGTCGTTTGTTGTATAATTTGGAATTCAACCAAAGTTTTGTGCAGATAAGTCTTGAAGTTGGAGCTATCTATGCATCATGTCAGCATACCTCATAAGATCACAGTTGAAGGGGCACTATAAGATGAATTTCGGTGTGTTTAGCTTTGAAATTTTGTGTCTTTTTCTCTACAAAGAGGAGATGGCCACGAGAAAGAATATATACATAATAGACATAGAAATATAGAAAATGACATTCAAATCAGATTCAAAGTATCCAGTATCATAGTACACTTTTTGTATTTACATTGATTAACTTATTTTTACACTTCAATTATGCAATTCAGAACTTTTTAATGATGTTCTAACAATGATATGTGTCCTTGGAGCTTGTTAATGAACAGCAAACATGACAAAAATCTGTCCTCTCTTCCACTTCTGAGAAAAAAGGCGCTTTTAAAGTCACAACTTTCATGACGTCATGAAGTACAACAGTCTCCTTCCTTATAAACACGATACTGCCTCTGATCTGCTCCATGTCTACAAATGTGTCCAAAGGGCCGCCTTGTTAAAATATATACTTTTTTTAATCAGGCTTCGCTACACATCTTAAAATAAAACCTGGAGCTCTGCCAGCTATCCCAAGCAAAAATATAATATCCATTGGGTAACCCACAGCTATATGAAGTGATGATTGTCTCATACAGGAAGCAGTGTACAATGTTCTTTACACCTTCCTGCCTAAAATAAATACATTGTACATGATATGCTAAATCTGTGCCTCTCAGTGAACCTCACTACACACACACACACACAATTTACAGCTGCACTGACGACCCAGCTGCTGTGGAGGTGGAAGCTCCTTAGGGTGTGTGTCTGCACTCCCCAGTATTACTTGACTCCTCTCCCTCTCTTTCCACCAGCTCCCTCATAAGATAATGTGACAAGGTGTCAATCAAACTGAGGCCTGAGGGTTTCATGGTGACAAGAAGGTTTTAAGGCGCAAACACTTTTGTGAGCATCACCAGGGAGAAGGCAACAGCAGGGATCACACCACAGACCAGGTCTGACATATCTCTTGTTTTTTTTTTTTGTTTTTTTTTAACTCTTTATCCTGACCCCCTTAGAAGGAAGTAGTCGCTCGGCAGGGGTCATCAAAAATGTTTAAAAATAACATAAAAAATGTTAAGCCATCCTCCCTGGCTTATATGATAATCCTGATATCTATTCCATCTTCCCGCCCAGGGGCCCACACTGGGCAGGATCCTGGCTGGGTGCTGCCACTCTTCCACTCAGAAGCTGTGATATGTTTTGATATCGCTGTCATTTTAGAAGAGGGGGCGGGGCTAAAGACACCTGTGGAGGTTGATGGGTAAAGTTGACAGCATCGGACAGGATTTAATATCTTGGGATGGCGTAAATGCTTCTGGCTCTTGTGAAGAACATCTAGACTTCCCTAAAGGCCAAACAACCATTGTCTGGCTGATTCAAGAAATTATGATGTTCCTGATTATTGTTGTGTGCCTGTCCTGTAGGTAGCAGCAAAGCACATTAACTGCACAAATTAATTAACTCGAGCGCCATCTGCTGAATTTAGTTGGTCACTTCCTGTCTTGACCCAATGAAAAGTGGGGGGGGGAGCCAAAATCTGTATTATGTGGTTCTGCACCAAAATTAGATGTTTTATTTAATGGGAGTTTATTAAATTAAATTGGTTAAATTGGTTCCCTGTAATCAAACAATTACACTATCAAGAAAAAGCAATATTAACACATACAAATAATTATACAAATAATGGAATAAATGTAAAAAAATGATAATAATAATAAAAACAAATAATAATAATAAATAATAATAATAAATAATTTGTAATTAATTAATTAGGACTATAAGATAATTATCGGACCGGTAATTATTTGGACGATTTGAGGAATTATGACATCATCCGATAACATTAAAAAAAGAACTGATAACCGATCAAAAAAAAAATCCTATGAGGTGAGATGTGCTGTAGGTCGGTTGGTGTGGGCAAATCAAACACACCTTTTTTTTTTATATGTTCCTGAAGTTGTTTGTTAATAATTCCTGCAGTATGATTGTATAACCTCAGTGGATGTCCATTCTACTTACAATATTAGTACATTTTAATGTATTTGTTGCAACTTGCCACTCATGTTTTCCTGCTGCAGGAACAGAATTTGTCCCCTGCTGTGAAACACTTATGCTATGCGAACATTGATGTATACAGCAAATAAAATGTGCGCACTCTATGCCATGACAGCAAAATGTAAATATGATCCGATCAGAGGCTTTCCCGCTGAGGGCCTCGCCAAGTGAATCCCGTGCTGGACAGCGGTCTCCCAGGTGCTCGTCTTGATGTGAGAGCCTTTATCAGAGCGCATCACCACCTCCACCTGGCTGTCCTTCGGCCTCATGTAGAGAACAAAAGAGTCCTTCAGCAGAAATGGCAGAAGGCCTCAATACAGTGAATCTTATTTACCACATGTAAGCATTGACAGATGAGTATATCATATATACTGTATGTTAAGAATTCATAGATTCTCTTGATGCTTTTTTAGGAAGAAACTGTGTGAAACGTTAATGGTCTTCTTTCCTAGCAGTGAGATGTTGCGCAGGTAAGAGGTAATATTACATTTTGCTAGAATGTAAAAATGGTTAAGCCATATTATTACAGTAGCTCTGACTAATTACAGTACAGTCATTTTAACTTACTTACCTGCAGCTACTCTTCACATTATGTGGGTATATAAATAGACAGCTGTTTACTTAATGTGTGCATATGATTGGACAGGCAGATTCCTATGTTTTATGTTTTATGTTTTTACACGATATTCTATATGTATAAAAATGAGCAAACATATTACATTATGTATGAACAGAGAAATTTGGACAGACAAATACTGTATTTACATTGTGTGAGAATGGCAATGGACGGCATCTGTGTCATATTTTATTTTATTTATTTTAAACAACTCGACTGCTGAGTTTAAAAAAAAACTTAAAAAATTTAGGAATCGTTTATTTACCCCCCGTAAATCGGAGGGAAAAGATGTCATATGATCACTTTAATGAGCATATCAAAACATAGTTGTGCAAAATAATATTTTACTCAGTTGTGTTCTCAAATGCTTACTTTTAATACAATATGCTTACTTTGCAGTTATTCTTCATTATTCTGATAACAACATGTCATCTTCTTGCCCATCTGTACCAGGATGCTGTGGACTGTGGCGGCCAACTTGGTTCTTTCAGTGATGGTTTCTTTGCTCCTGCCTGCTGTGTCCTTCCTCATTAATGCCCGGTATTCTCCATCTTATTTTTGCTCTTCCACATGTCGCAACTCAACAATTACTGCTACCTTTCACTTCTCATTAAGAAGCTCACCCTCACAGAAGTTTTGACAGGCAACTCGTCTTTGTCATGGTGCTTGGGAGGATTCAAAAATCTAAATAAGTTAAGAAAGTGAAGTGAAGTGCATAAGCAATTGTAAAAAGAGAAAGAATTCTAGAGCAGCTCCTAGACTGGGAGGAAAGATGTGATAGGTTGACACAGGACACAATGACTGGACAGAACAGGTATGTCCAAATATCCTGTTTTGTGCTATTTTCAGTCTAAGGAAGCTGCAATTCACAACTGGTCCTGATTTGTAATTACTGGAGTTGGCTTATTCCGGAGAGTGCATGTTCTTCCTCACTTGCTGATTCATTGTGAGTGTCTTTTTTTTTTTTTTTTGCTTTAGACGCAGGTCTCCATAGAATTTGTGATGCTGCCTATAATATATTATCTATTTTTTTCCTTTTTTGCCACTTTGAAAGGAAGCTCCTGCTATCGTGACTTCCTGAAACTGCTTGTGGCTCTATTAAGACTTTTTACTTGCACTACGCTCCTGTCTTAATGCCAAAACGTGACAATTATGACTTTATTCCCATAATATAGTCAACTGTAATCTCAACCTAATTTTCTAAAAATGACATCTTCATTTTTGTTTTTATGCCTGACGACCCTAGTGAAGAGGCAGAGAAAATGGATGGATGGATTTCAACTCAGGCTGCACGGTGACAGAGTGGTTAGCAAGCAGGCCTCACAGCTAGGAGACTGGAGTTTGATTCCACCCTTGGCCATCTCTGTGTGGAGTTTGCATGTTCTCCCCGTGCATGCGTGGGTTTTCACTGGGTACTCCGGTTTCCTCCCACATTCCAAAAACATGCTAGGTTAATTGGCGACTCCAAATTGTCCATAGGTATGAATGTGAGTGTGAATGGTTGTTTGTCTATATGTGCCCTGTGATTGTCTGGTGGCCAGTCCAGGATTTACACTACCTCTCGCCCGAAGACAGCTGGGATAGGCTCCAGCACCCCCGCGACATTCGTGAGTATAAGCGGGGGGTGCGGATAGACAGGACTGTACCGCTTGCATTTTAGTTGGATGTGCTACCGGTAGTTCAGAGTGACTCAAATAGCAAAAGAACAGAAAATGAAAAAAGGCTATTTTACAGTCCATGGAGAATAAGATGTTAGGAATAGAACTTGAAGCAAAACCCAGTGGATCACCACCCATGGGGGATGATGACAAATATATATATTGTACACTACTGTATTTATCCATGTGCATAATCAACTAGATTTGTTCTCTACGGGGAAACTATGAAGTATATTTGTCAATGCTTTGGGACAAGTTTGTTTTGCAAATACATAATTATTTTTCATGAAACAAACAACTTTATTAATAATACCATAATATTTGGAAGATATCCCAGTGTGACTGGAGAAAAGAAAGTTGAGATTAAAAGTTGACAACCAACAAAGTCAGCTTTTGTCTTTGAACAAGTTGATGTATTGTTTTTAATACAATTGCCTTTACAAAAGATGCAAAAATTGAATTTATGAAATCACTAACTATTTTGTCTCAATGGGCGTGATTTTTATTTTATTTTACTAATGGTGACAGCAAAATAAAATATTTATTTCTTTAATTAAACTCGACAGTAACTCGACAGTATTTCTTTAAACTCAACAGTAAGTGAAGCATCTTATTCAATGCAAGGCAGCGGCTTGACAACAACCCATGGCAACTATTGGTGCAAAACCAACACGTGACCACAGCTTATACAGGAAGTAGCTCACGCTGGAGCGTGGTTATTTGTTTACATCCGACCTCGGTTGGGATTTCCTTTGGCTGTTCGAGCTGTTCATTTTCATGGAAAGAAATACATTTTTATAGGTTCCCGGAATCATCGATTGTTCAATGTGCGCCGGCTGTTGGAACGGCTTCAATAATTGTGTGGCTTGTAGCCTCCGCCGAAACATGCTAATGCTAAATGGCACGGTGCTCCTAGCATGTGAGTGATTTATGATTTAACTTAATTATGTCACCCTTTGAACAAAGCCGGTTTTAGCATTTGTGTTTGTGTCTGTATTTGGCTTGTAGCTTGCTACCAAAGAAGCTAACACAAGAACCTGTCAGAAGCGACACAAGGACTGGTAAGAAGCCGCCGGTCAGTGCACACATGTGTATGTCCATTTTTAGCTAGTAGCTTTTGTTGCCTGTATATGCCATTGTACGTCCCTCTTTTTCTCAGGGACCTGGACGATGTTAAGGAGTCAACGGCGTCCTATTGCACCATGGCATTGTCTGAGGTTAGCTGGGATAAGGATGTCCCCCTCCCCAGGCTGGGTCCGGTCCAGGCTAAAATCACCGTGGGGCTGGTGGCACTTATGTGCTTCATTAACAGTTACGATGGGGAGTTTGTGTTTGACGATTCAGAAGCCATCATCAACAACAAGGTAATAATGCTCACAGAGCATGTCTGCAGTACAGTGGTACCTGTTTATAAACTTAATCCCTTTGTTCTCTAATTGGTTCTCCAGCCTTGACAAACGTCCCCTGTTTTTGTAAAGGTTTGTCATTTGTGTACATTTTGAACACAATATAAAGATAATATGAAACTGAAACTAACAATAACTTAGAATTAATTAAGCATAAAGTATAATTGTAAAAGTAAAAACTAAAATCTCACATAAGCAGAGGCCAAGGATGGTGAGAACAGTCAAACTCAACCCACAAACCAGCTCCAAAGTCCTACAACATTATCTTGGTGCAGATAGTGTCACTGTGCATCGTTCAACTATTCAGTGCACTTTGCCAAGGGGATGCTGTACAGGAAAGTCATGCGGAAGAAGTCTTTTCTGTGTACATGTCACAAACAGAGTCACTTGAGGTATGCTCAAGCAAATTTGGACAATCCAGCTTAATTTTGGAATAAGTTACTGTGGACTGATGAAACTAAAATTGAGTTATTTGGACATATTATTTGGACACCATATGCATGGTGGATGAAGAACACAGCATTCCAAGACAAACACTTGAAGGCTGCATGCATTCCAGTCAGTATCAGCAGATTCTTGCCAACACTGCTCTAGAATCTGTAACAAAGTTGAAGTTGGATACTTCCAGCAACACAATGACCCTAAACACTGCTCAAATTCTACCAAGGCATTAATGCAGAGGAACAAGTACAACGTTCTGGAATTGCCATATTAGTCTCCAGACCTGAATTTTATTGAAAATATGTGGTGTGGTTTAAAATGGGCTGTCCATGCTTGGAAACCATCAAACCTGACTCAACTGGAGGTGTTTTGGAAAGACGAATGGTCACAAATACCTTCAACCAGAATCCAGACCCTCATTGGAAGCTATAGGAAGAATTTATTTCTGCAAAAAGAGGAGCTTCTAAATGTTGTAATTTTTTTCCCAAAATGTATGCCTACTTTTGTTTAAAACATTATTGTACATGTTCCGTAAATCCGATAAACCTCATTTCATGTCTCATCTATCACTGTGTTTTTCTGCTACATGATATATTTAACTGAAATTGCTAGTGATTTATAAAGGAAAACCTTGCAAATTATCAGGGTGTTTTGTGTTGCAGGATTTGAGAGCAACCACGCCATGGAACAACATTTGGAGCAATGACTTCTGGGGAAGCAACCTGAGCAGCAACTCCAGTCACAAATCCTACAGACCGCTCACTGTCTTTACATTTAGGTTAGGACTCATTTGGCACAATAATGGCACTTCCACATGCAACAGCCATTTTTTTTGTTGTTTAAAGATCAAAATCCATATGCATAAATATAAAAATCACCATCACACTTCTGGTGCTGTTACAGGTTGAACTACATATTAGCGGGCGGCCTGCACCCTGTTGGCTTCCATGTACTGAACATCCTCCTTCACGCTGTCATATCTGTTCTCATGGTGGAGGTGTTTGCCCTGCTGATAGGCGGAATGGTTTACGATGAGCGTGGTTGCATCCCAAATCGTGCTCCCAAGACCTCCCTGCTGGCTGCACTTCTCTTCGCTGCACACCCGGTCCATACGGAAAGTGTAAGATTGCACTGCATGCAGCATTAGGTAGACCTGGTGGCAGGATTGATCCTGTGGATAATATATGGCTGGGTGCTTGTATGTGTGAGTTTTACTTTATTAGGTGAGGTGGCTGTTTTCATTAATAACTGGTAGGAAGAGTGATCACTTTGATTATACAGCATGTCTTGATTGGCCACCCATACGTGTGCTTATGCTAAGGTCTGCAAAATGTGCAAATTGGGCAAAAAATGTAATCCTTTGCACTGACACAAAGTTGTACTTTAAACAAACCTGGACCTAGCAGCTCAATTGATGCCAGTTAAGCAAGCTCCTGTCCTGTGCTTTGAACTTGTCCATGAGACCGTTGCCTTTGGAGACTTTGTAGCATGTTAGATTTTTATTTTTGGTGAGGCTGGGCAATGTTGGAATCCAGCAGCTAACTAAGACATAGATGCCCCTGCAATGGCATGTGGTGGCGGCTGCGTTTTGTCTCTGTGTCATCCTGAGCGTCGCCACACTAAACGTACAGTGGTTCCATGCCAAGAAGAAAAAAGGCATTCTCAGCTGGGAGCGCCAGGACCAAGGTGCGTGTGGCCGTTCCGCCTCGCTATTAGCTGCGTTGGGAAGCTTATTGACCCGCGAGTGCGTACGTGTGTGTGTTTGCTCGAAGCGTGGCTGGAAGGCGCCGGCTTCCTCTGCCTTTTCTCTTTAATCATGCAGAGCAAGGACGGGGTGGCTGTTGGCGTGGACCTGCTGTACGTATCAAAGCAAGGCAACCCCCAGGATGTGAAAACATATTGTACCCACACACACCGTTGAGTCACACACAACGCGGAGGGATTAATGAGAGTCTTTCCTCTTCGAAGTAGTCCTCCGGTTGCAACAAAACAAGAAATGTGCAAGGAAGTCACCTATAAAACCTACAATAATTTAAATAGTAAAAAAATAAACAATGGAATCCTGCATTTTGATTCTTTATCTGAATGTTCACCAAGATTCTTGACATGTCCATACACAGGGTTCTTATGTAATTATGAAAAGTATGGAATTTGATTTGATGCTCAAAATCGAAGTATGGAAAAACAGGTTTACAAGACTGTTGCCGCTGTTTTGTTTTCTGAAAGATAAAATAAGGAGTAACTACTGCATACAGGATGTCTATAATTTTTATAATCAGTGAATATATATTGTTATATAAATGCAGTACATCAGTGAAGCCTACTAGTGTTATAATAATAAATTCATGGATCAGCACAGAAATGGCACCAAATCTTTGTCCCATTGTCCCATAAAGGTGGCGGGTATTGTGGGTCGAGCAGATCTGCTGTGCGCGCTGTTTTTTCAGCTTTCCTTCCTTACCTACTGCAAAGCCTTCAGCACAGGTGAGTGATAGACACTCTTGACATCATGCATCTGACCAATCGCACCTCCTCTTCCCTGTTTATGTTTTCTGCATTCAGGCGTGGACAAAGATGGCGGCTTCTCCACACGGTGGATTGTGATCAGCCTCTCGTTTTGTGCTGCTGCCATGCTTTGTAAAGAGCAAGGCATCACCGTCTTGGTAGGAAATCTGCTCTGATCTCCGCAAGTCAGTGCATGATAATTAGGCATATGTTTTACTACAGGTCGTCATAAATGGTATTCCTTGGCAGTTTAGCAGTTCAGAGCTTTGTTTTTAAAGGGGTTAAGCAGGTATTACAGACTCCATTTCTGGTCTGGTCGTGTAGTTTCTCTAGTAGATGGATGAGACTCCACCCACACATTTCAAGTACAATAAATGAAAAAAAAAAGTATTGGACACACCTCAAATTATTAATCAAGGGTTTGGGTTGGAACTGTGGTTTTGTAAAGTATGATATGGGTCTGCTTTTGGGATTGAGATGTAAGTAATGGCTGGTGAAAAATGTAAAAGCAAACCTGCTATAAACTAAGTTGGACAGTTAAGACAGTTAAATGGGACCTGTTATGCCTTTTCTGACCTGTAAATGTAGAATGTTGTATGCACGTGTTAAACGATGCTAAAGTTTCAGATAATGTGATTTGCGCAGTTGGAGGTTATTCGGGATCCAACACATTTTAAAAAGATACATTGCTGTTTATTATCAACTCCTATAAAGTTGGGTTTGGCAGCTATCCGGAAGTCCTCCTGAGCACATGGGTGTGTGACCAACCACAGCGGAGTGGGCATGCCTGGAGGCGGACAGTGATCGGAATAAATTCAAACAGGCTGTTTTTGCGGGAAGCACGAAATCCAAAGAATTACAGCTGGAATAGGTGCAGATTATGATAATTAAGAAAGCTTTCCTTGCTGGTTATTGTGTGTAGATCAACACAAAGGGCCGCGTGGTTAGCGCGCCGGCCACACAGCTAGGAGACACAAGTTCGATTCCACCCTCAGGCATCTCTGTGTGGAGTTTGCATGTTCTCCCTGTGTATGTGTGGGTTTTCTCCAGGTATCTGGTTTCCTCCCACATTCCGAAAACATATTAGGTTAATTGGCGACTCCCAAATTGTCCATAGGTATGAATGTGAGTGTGAATGGTTGTTTGTCTATATGTGCCCTGTGATTGGCTGGCGACCAGTCCAGGGTGGCTGCCTCTCGTCCGAAGACAGCTGGGATAGGCTCCAGCACCCCCACGAGCCTTGTGAGGATGAGCTGTAGAAAATGAATGAATGAATGAAGGTCTGCTTTAAGTTTAAATTCAAAGTGAATAACTTTTTACAGTGACTAAGAAAACAATTTGGGTTGTGTAAAAAAGTCCAAAACAATATGTAAATGTATATATTTCTAAATTTGCAGAAACAATTCAGGGAATAACCTTTTCTACACCATTTGCATATAGCAAGGCTCAGAAGGGCATGCTTGAATGAGTTGTGGTGTGGAAGAACAAGACCCATACGCTATCCATACTAGGTTAGCCTATTGGCAGAGCTTTAGGCTTTGTTTTAAGATCTGTAGCAAAGCCTGCTATTTTTACACCGCTACACTTTGTGTAGTTGTGGGTGTATGCAGGGGCCGGGCTCATCTAGCTAGGGGCTGGTCAAGTAGGAGGGTTTTCCTTCATAACGAGATGAGAGCGTTTTCTCACTTTTGGTGCTCATAATCAGGCCGAATTATTTGACCGAAAGCATAATTATTCATACTCCCCAAATCTTGGAGAAATCCTTTCAAGACATTTTAGCTGCTTGGGTAAAGACAATCTCCATGCTTCCTTTTTATTTTCGCTTTCTGTAGGGGTGCTTTATTACTGTGACATTAGCTCATGCTTTCTTTTGTTGCTGACCCATATGATTCTTATGCTCTTGTTTTCCTTCAGGGCGTAAACGCAGCTTTTGACGTCCTCGTCATCTGTAATGTTGACGTGTATGAACTGAGCCAGAGGCTACTCCTCAGGAAGACCCCTCTTAATGTGAGTTACAGTACGTACGCCTTTCGCCCCACCATCCTCCCTCTTGTCATAAATGATGCTCTCCCCCCGTATGATTGATGTCACATGACATACATTGCATATGCAAAGCCACACTAATTAGAGGCAGACAGGCAGGATTTATATGAATGTACGTAAATGTATGTACTGTATATCATGTATGTAATGTTGTGTGACAGGCACGTGAGATGATGCGGACCGGCCTGCTGACGCGATTGGCCCTGGTGGCTCTGAGCGGCGTCCTCATGCTCTACACCCGCTGGAGGATCATGGGAACTGGGCCACCAGCGTTTACTGAAGTGGACAACCCTGCCTCGTTTGCGGAGAGCATGTTTCTCAGAGTTAGTGCTATGGAGCCCGAGAGTACTTTTTTATTGTCTTAAAATATCAGGACACAAAAGTTTACGTGGCCATTTTATAGTGCAATATCATCTAGTCAAACAATATCAATGCAGCTGACGGAGTCCACAGATACTTTAACATTGTTTATTTTTGTGGTTATAGTTATGGGCCAGGTGGGGGTTGGGTGCCCCTAACATATGTGCCCATACCCCTCCTATCTCCCCTTCCTTCACCTCCTTTTCTCTGGCTATTCCTCCCTGCCTGTCCCATATAGTGGCCTTGTGATGCCGTCCCCCCCTGCAGGTGTGGTGCCTGATACCCGTGGCTGGTGTCTTTAGTTGATGGGGCGCGGGGGGCTCTTGGTCCTCCAAGAGTGGGTGCATGACCGGTGATGATGTGATGGAATATATGGGGGGGGTGGTGGTCTAAACTTGGCATCTTGAGGGTCAGAAATCCATATTCTTTTACCCTGGGGCTGTGAGCTTCGGTGGTGTCATCATAGGTGGGGCTCCCATGTATCACTCCCTCTCGTCTTTCTCCGCCGCTATTAAATTGTGAATAAAATAACAAACCATGTTGCTTGAAACATAATGACCATCTAATCACATGTCATCCTCTCCCCATTCTTACCACCCTGTGTGTGATTGACAGGTGGTCAACTATAATTACTACTACAGCCTGAATGGCTGGTTGCTGCTGTGTCCCTGGTGGCTGTGCTTCGATTGGTCCATGGGCTGTGTGCCGCTCATTAAGGCCACCGCCGATTGGAGAGTGGTGTGGCCACTGCTGCTCTGGTGCATCCTGATAGGCTTGGTAGGCCAAGCCTTGTTCTCGCCCGACGTGCAGCAGAGGAGGTAAGCGAGCAGAACTGCTTCTGGCTCCATGTCTGGAAGATTGGGAACACAGTGTGACCAACAAACTTCCTTTCGTTAGATTGATTAATGTGAAGAATTGAAGTTGTTTTGTTGTAGCCTTTTTTTTTTCCAACGTTCACAGGTTTGTGTGTGTACAACAACATCCTAACGTGCCCAAATTTAATAAATATAATAGTTATTACAAGTAGATTTTATTAATTATTTATTAAATTATACAATATTATAGTTACATTTTGGCGCAAAATGGCAAAACAATACCCTTGTTTTTAGTATTTATTTAATTTTTTGTCTGAAAGGAATATAACTTCTAAAATTATTATACAAATGTTTTTTTAATTAATAATACATAATCAACCTTTCTATTGAACACAAAATTATAATTGTATCTGATTTAAAGTCCATTTGCGTTTGTAAGCAATATCAAAACAATCATTTACCCTAAGACTCTCTGTCTCTTCTCTCTCCTGACTAGGACCCTGAGTTTGTCCCTAGTGCTACTGGTGGTCCCCTTTTTGCCGGCCTGCAACATTTTCTTCCGGGTGGGCTTCGTCATTGCCGAGCGAGTGCTCTACCTGCCCTCGTCTGGTTACTGCCTCCTGCTGGCCTGTGCCTTGGGACACTGCTGCCGCCGCTGGTCCAAGTACAAGGTCTTCATCCGTTTTACACCATTACAGACCTGTCAACATGTACGCATGTTCTGTACACGGCACACATTTGACCCTTCAGTACGCTTGTACGCTTCACGGCTCTCCTGGTACTTTTTTTGCATATCACTAGTTTCAGGTATGAATTCAGTCTCTGCATGTGGAGTGGCGTGCACCTCCAAAAAAAATTCTCAAGGTGAAGCGGACTTTTACCTTAAGACTTAAGGCTTACATTGTTTATTGTGTGAATATGAACACGACGCAAACTACTCTGATTTCATATCATACAATTTGGCAGGAAAACCCCTATTATTACTCTAACATTCATACATTCTAACGTTCATGTTTCACATAAGGATCGTGAATGATGGGCAAAATTCCTCCTCCAAAAAGTGCACTTCCGCTTTAACACATGGCCCACTTCTATCTGTCGAAATCCTCCTACTAGCTTGACATTGACGGGTGCCCTTTGATTTCAGATCAACATTTGCAATAAAAGTGACAAGGAATTATTGCATTACATTCAGCTCCAGTATACTCTCTCTTTATTTGCCATTAATGGGCCTATGTTCACTTCCAACAGAAGCCATCAAACTGTATGCTAAATGAACAATCAAGACTTTTAAGCACTACATATGCCTCACACACTTAGTCAACTCATCTTAAATTATAAAATGTATAGGTACTCACTATTAATGAATGATAATCAGAGTGCTAGAGTCATGGGCTAGTGCACCTGATAGCAACTATGGCGTGTTCAAGGACCCCCAAAGAAGTGCAATTTCAATGCTTGAAGAAAAAAAACTTGAATGAAGGATACAGACATAAACTTGTAAAAGAAAATGTCAGCTTGTATATATGCTATACATTATATGCTGGATTGTTATTATCGAGATTTGTTTTCTGTGGAAAAAAAATTACTATTTTCAGGGGGAAATAAAACAACCAAAAATCCACAGAACACGTTAGTGTTCACGTGAACACTAAATGTATGAATGTATCGGGATCCCCATGGTATTTACTGTAATTTCAGGTCTTTAGTTCAAAATGGTCTCACACAAAACTTTGCCTCTCTTTGTACAAGCTTACTACTGAACCATGTTTAGGCAGCAAATGTCATTTTGTTGCCATTAATTAAACCCCATGCTTTTTGCTTCCATGTAGTCATAAGTGACTATTAGGTCCACATGTGTTAAGGCGTACAGACTAAACATCACCATGTTGATATAGATTAGGCATGATTGTTGATTAATCATGTTGTTAGTTTCTAAGATGTGGGGGTACACTCATATTTATTAATTAGTATGTTTAAAGTGCTTTTTCTGCCCTCCTCCCCACAGAAGCTGCTGTGTCTCGCCATGGTGGTGGTGTTGTTCACTTTTGTAGCTCGCTGCGCTCTCCGCAGTCACCAGTGGCGGTCCGAGCAAAGTCTCTTCACCAGTGCGCTAGCCATCTGCCCCCTTAACGCCAAGGTAAAAAAAATAGAAAAGTTCAAAATATTAAAAGCCCACTCTTGCCTCCTCATCTGCTAATTGCTCAGGTCCATTACAATGTGGGGAAGAACCTGGCCGACAGAGGAAACACCACAGCTGCCATTAGCTACTACAGAGAGGCCGTCAGGTTGTTGTTGTTGTTGGCATGTAATGTACGTAGATGCAGATGAGCATGGTCAGCATCATCCTTCGTCTTGTAGGCTTCACCCCGCCTATGTGCATGCCATGAACAACCTGGGCAACATCCTAAAGGAAAGGAACGAGCTGACAGAGGCCGAGCAGCTGCTATCTAAAGCCGTTTCCATACAGTAGGTTGTCAGTCACGTCACAAAACCCCTGCTTGGTGCCAACTCTTGACGATACTTTTTTTTTACAATAGACCGGATTTCGCTGCTGCCTGGATGAATCTGGGCATCGTGCAGAACAGCTTGAGCAAGTTTGAACAAGCAGAGAAGAGCTACTGGAATGCCATCCGCTTCCGGAAGAAGTACCCGGACTGTTACTACAATCTGGGACGCCTGGTGAGACGTTAAATATTTTAGAATAGTCTTACACATACACAGAATACACTGATATCTGTCCTGATACTCTCCAGTATGCAGACCAGCAAAGACACGTGGATGCTCTCAACGCATGGAGGAATGCAACAGTGCTTAAACCTGATCACAGCCTAGCGTGGAACAACATGGTCATACTACTAGATAATATTGGTATGTACGTATGCAGTGTATATATACGTAAACATACAGTTCATACACACACACACACACAATATACTGGTAATGATAATGGTTTAATGCATCAAGAACATGCACACAATCACATAAACACAATTCACAATCCCGCATGTCCAAAAAGGAGTAGGAAGAAGTAAAGCTTATTCTATCCTGCAACTCACCTATTCACCTATATTACCAGTTACTCACCTATATATTACCACACCTATATTATCAGTTGCCATATATTTGTTCAACGTTCAACAGATTAATTATGGTAATACATTAATAATAACTGATGTAGCTGTTAGAGGTATAGTTTGATAATGACACCAAAAGTGACTGATTAGTCAATGTAAGACTGGTTACACATAGGGTGACCAGATCCAAACTCACCAGGTGTGGGACGCAGATGACGCTCGCGGCGGACACCAAAAATGCATATGGCACAGCTTGCCAACTGTTCAGTAACATACTATATACATTTGCATGTTTCTTCATGCTGTTGAATGCAAAAGTGTGTCCAAACTTTTGACTGGTAGTGTATCTGTCACTCAGCCACAGACAAGGGAGCTTTAAGTTTACATTGATCATTTTGGTTTTCTTTCGTGAATACATTTCCTGTGCCAGTTTACTTTGAAATGGTCCTTAGTTCAGTGTGTCCCAGCAGTACCGGCCAATAACCTTTGTGTCTTTTGAAAGTGGATCAAACGGGCCCAACATGATTAGACCGGAAGAGCGGGAACCAGCAATGCTTGAAATTTATGTATTAAGGCTTTGTCTTGTGAGTTTTTTGGGGTTTTTTTTGAAGGCGCACCTCCCCGCCGTGTGGAGAATGCTCTGATATTCGAACGCTCCAGCCGTTTTGTCGGGGAGGTGCTCCCGTGGGGGGGCGGAGTCTCCCAGGAGGGCGCCACAGCCGTCCAATCAGGGGCTCTGTATGTCTACTGATCAAACGTGGGCGAGCACAGCCAGAACAGCCCCCCACCCTCCTCCCTCCAGTCCACAAATGTGACTGAAATAATCATAGTCTTCTCCCCTGCTCACCAGCAAACAAACACAAAAAGAGAAAGGAAGAACAACGGGTGTCACTTTCATGTGGAAAGTGGGAATATTCTCTTCCTTTGTGGATGGTTTCCTGAATAAAAACACAAGCTAGCTATGACTAAGGGCTGACTGCATATCTGCCTGTTTGTCTCACTCCATTTTTTTTTTTGGCCAGACACCAGACGGGTCGGTGACAGAGATCAATAACCCAGTCGGGCCTTGTGTTCAACCCTAATTAGGGACCAAATCACTCGTGCGTGTGAGCAGAAGGCCAAGCTCAATCCCAAATGTGGCCAGGAAATAAAAGCAGACAGTAAAGAGTGTTTACGAGCATTTTCCTGCATCTTAAATTGGGACATTCTCTGCCTCCATCCAGCCATTTTTTGTGCCACTTATCCTCACTAGGGTTGCGAACATTCTATGCCTCTTTCTTTAAATTTACCATTCATGATAGTTTATATCATAAACACAGCAAGCCATGTGGGGTCATCTATAAGTATATATTTCTAGTTATAAGGTTTTTTAGATAAATTTTTTAAATAAATGTTCTAAATTACAATTACGGGGCTGCACGGCGATCATGTGGTTAGCGCGCAGACCTCACAGCTAGGAGACCCGGGTTCGATCCCACCCATCTCTCTGTGGAGTTTGCATGCTCTCCCCGTGCATGCAGGGGTTTTCTCCCAGTACTCCGGTTTCCTCCCACATTCCCAAAAAAACATGCTCGGTTAATTGGCGACTCCAAATTGTCCATAGGTATGAATGTGAGTGTGAATGGTTGTTTGTCTATAGTATGTGCCCTGTGATTGGCTGGCGACCAGTCCAGGGTGTACCCCGCCTCTCGCCCGAAGACAGCTGGGATAGGCTCCAGCACCCCCCGCAACCCTCGTGAGGATAAGCGGTAGAAAATGAATGAATGAATGAATTACAATTATCAAACATTTGTATCTTTATATGCATAACATAAGCAGTTAGTTCAACCTAAGGTACATCAGATGTATACATAAGCTCCATCCGTCTCTTCCAGGTAACTTGGGTCAGGCAGAGCTGATTGGCCGAGAGGCTCTGAAGCTCCTCCCGAAGGACCACACCATAATGTTCTCGCTGGCCAACGTCCTGGGGAAGTTAGAAAAGTACAAGGTCAGTTCAGCCTATTTTGCATGTTGACTTTGATCTTGAAAAACATGAATAATATCCACATTTCTATTTTCCTTTTTTTTCGCCTCAGGAATCAGAGAGCTTCTTCCTCCAAGCACTCCAGATCAACCCAAACGCGGCTGGTTGCCATGGCAATTTAGGTGACTTAGGTTCTTTTGAAGTTCTTTTTAATCTCACAAAAAATGAGCAGGATTTTATTCCATAAATACAGTAGCTGTGCGTGCAGCAGCGTACATTACAACTGATTTTCTTTTTTATTTAAAGTTTTTAGTAACATTTGTTTGTGACATTTTAAAAATAAGTGAAACACCGTTATTTGTATGTTAATGTTCCAGTGTAATTTACATCTTGCTTTCTTTGACAGCTTCAATAAAGAAAGCAACAAGTGTCCTTAAAAAGCCAAAGAAAAAGCAAACCACGTTAGCATGACATTATAGGCATTTTTTTCTTCCCACAATGTGTGGTATGATTATAAACTATACAATCTCAGAGGTGTTGGGCTTTCAAAAACAATGCAGCCCCACATTTTGTTGAATTTCCTCCTAACATTTCCTAAACATGCTAAATAAACAAAACATGTCTCTTCAAGCCGTGCTGTACCATCGCTGGGGGAAGCTGGAGCTGGCACAGAAGCACTACGAGCTGTCTCTTAAGTTGGACCCCCAAGCCCCGGGGACGCGAGACAACTACAACATGCTGCGTCGCAAACTGGACCAGCGCAAACGTCACACGCCCTGAGGGTTTGCCCACTGCCACTATCAAACACTCCACATTTCCTTCACTGATACGGCACAATGCGGCTGCCTTTTTTGTAGTTATTGGAGGACACCCTCACATCTGATGTCTCCTAATTAGATTTCACGTCTTGTATCAGGCGCAGGTGTGAGTGGGGCACTTGATCGTCTCCGCCGCTGTGTCATCGTTGTTGTTGTTGTTTCCCTGTTTGAAGACCATGTGGAACTCATCGTCCTCCACACGGTGTTGTCTCAGCTGGACACAACACCAGGCACGTGTGGACGAGAAAGAATTCTTCATGTCGGTTATTTGGATTGACCTTTTACCTCAACTGTTCCTCTTTATCGTGCTCAATGTGAAGTATTGATTCACTCTGACTGAAGATCATAGGGAAACGTTGTATTCTTCCTACCGGTCACAATTTATTTGCATCACAATTAATATTAGTGTCTGAGTAACAATACTTGAGATCTCAACATGAACCTAAAATTGTCTCTTTTTTTAAGTTTGGATAAAACTAGCCATATAATTTTAATGTGGATCAGGATAACAGTGCAGATCGAGGAATCAATCACATGTCATTATTTATGCTTTTACCCCACTTTTTGGGTAGCACATCAGTTAAACGACAAACTTGTTAAATTTGGTGCAGATCTGAATAAAGATTCAGAATTAAGACATTTATTTTCAGTTAATCGTAGGATAAAAGTGCAAATGAAGAAACTCATTGTCACTTGACAATTACATCACATTACGTTTTGTGCCAACATTTTTCACTACATTTTCCCTCCCTGACCAGTTTGGCATTTCAGTAACTTGTAATTCTTGCTCTTCTTTGGTGCAGTGTATGTTTCATATATTGTGCATCATATAAGGCTTATATGAGCTACTCTTGAAAAAGGCCACTATTGCATTTTTTCATACAAGACAGTACATAACAATCGTGAAAACTATGGTACATAAGGAAATCACGTCAACATATTTTTCATACATGTTTCATATGATTATTAAGATAGTAATATTTATCATAATAGCTATGTTAACTTTAAAAATGATATGAAACATGTATGGTATGTTGACATGTGATTTCCTTATATACCACATACATGATCCTTGTGATTTATATTGTATGGAAAAAAAATGCAATATACTGTATGAAACAGTGACTGAAAGTATTTAGTCTAATTATTTGCCATATGGGTAAGTTTAGGGCTAAACCAATGTCAGTGAAATTTTGTAGAGGGATGGTGCATGGTCCAAGGAAGAATTGAGGGATCACAAGACATTGGGGGATATTTTCCCCCAAATGTAATTTCCAATATGCATGAATGTTAATGAAAAAAATAATCAGTTGGAATTTTTGGGGCCCGGGCAGACGTCTGCCGAGTGCCATTCTTTGTTCTTCAATTGATGATGATGCTACCCTGCAGCCTCGCCTTAATGGGAGAAAGGTGTTTGTGTTGGGCCTCTCTTCAGAAGGAGGCAAGAGGTCAGAGAAGACAGGAACCTTGACAGCGGACTCTTCATAAAAACACTGCCGCTTCAAAGAACAGATGAAGGGGGGGGAGTAGGGTTGGTGTCCCCTGGGGACAACACACACAGAGACAGATCAGGCGACCTTAGTGTGAAACATCAGTCAACAAGTGTGCACCCGAGGTTAAAGGTCAATACACTTCTATTTTTTCACCTGCTTCCTTCAGCTCGAGGGGAACTTTTGTTTGCGCTTACAGTACAATGCAACACTTTGTTACTTTGATGCTCCTCACGTCTCATTGGATGTTTGATCTGCTAAATATGAAACCGATAGCAGGAGGGAGACCATATGGACTAAAGTCTCAGGACATGCATTTTAATTAAGATCATGGGATACATCAGGGGAGTGGGCTAACTGGGTTGAAAGAGAAACAAATGACAAAGAATGCATGTCGGCATGGTCTCAGAGCCTTGCAGCAAGTGCAAACCTTTACCTTTCTTTGTAGAAATGCATTTTATACAGTATTATTTGGATATAAAATGGGAGACAATTATGGCGAAAGAACTAATGCAGAACTAGTAGATTGAAACATAAACATTGACACACATGTCCAATGAGCTCTAGTGGGGATGCGTATTTAATGCTGCAGAAAGAGTTAACTCATAACTACAACATAAGCGAGTATTTCACTCTTAATTCATTTAACAAAAACTGTTTACATGTCAGACCCTGGTTTGATTCCCTGCTCGGGCATCTCTGTGTGGAGTTTGTATGTTTTCTCCACCCACATTCCAAAAACATGCTAGGTTAATTGGCGACTCCAAATTGTCCATAGGTATGAATGTGAGTGTGAATGGTTGTTTGTCTATATGTGCCCTGTGATTGGCTGGCGACCAGTCCAGGGTGTAACCTGCCTCTCGCCTGAAGACAGCTGGGATAGGCTCCAGCATGCCTGTTATCCCATTACTTTTGTGCATGTAATGTAAGCTTAAGTATTCAATTACTGTTGTCTGACTGTAAAGGTCACCATTGTTAAAGGGGGATTCATGCTATGGAGCAAATGCAGACAGAATAGGATCAAATGGTGACATTCAAGAATCCCTTGTATTATTATAGTCGGTCACACAGTGTAATGATGTACCAACCACTCACTTTTTTGGAACCTTTCTTTACTTTTTGGCAGGGATCCTTTTCACTTGGCACCTTCTGTTGCTGCTGCCGCTGCACAGCTGTGCGGAAGCATCATTGGGCAAGAAAAAGGATGAAAAGGCGGGGGGTGGGGGGTGCCTTTATCGTAATCATTCTTTGAATACCTTTCATTATCATAAAATATGTTGGGCATTAAAGGGATGGATTCACCAAGCCCCGTCGACATCTTCATTAGCCATTCTGACTGAGAGAGGGGGGGAAAAAACCTGAGACTTCCCAGGGAGTGACATTAATAAAAGATGGGTTGGTAGCCTGCTTATGAAGTGCTCTCCTTGTACTCCTTGCACCTTTTACTCGCTTGGATTGTCCGTCATAATCATATCATGATATCCACTCCCAGGTGGAGCGCTTTGTGGTATTGTGGGGAAAAAAAAGCAGTTGTGAAGCTAAGAGAAGATGGAAGATCAATCAGAGCCATTGCACAGACATTGGCCATAGCCAGTACAACCATTTAGAATGTCCCGAAGAAGAAAGAAAACACTAGTGTACAAAGTAACAGACGTTGAATTGGTAGACCAAGGAAAACAACAGCAGTTGACCACAGGAAGAGAGCTCTAAAGAAGGACCCTAAAACAACATGAGCAGAAGTACAGAGGCTACACCAAAAGATCCAAACCACTCATTAGCACAAAGTACATAGACAAGCCTAAAAAATGATGTGACAAAGTTTTATGGACTGACGAAACAAAGATGAACCTTTACCAAAGTGATGGAAAGGCTAAAGTTTGGAGAAAGAAAGGATCTGCTTATGACATTCAATATTGATGTCATGACGTCACGTTTAAGCTCATCTGTGAAACATGGTGGGCAATGTTATGGTCTGGGCTTGCATTGCTTCTTCTGGGACGGGCTCATTAATCTTCATGGATGATGTAACCCCTGATGGCAGCAACAAAATGAACTCAGAAATCTGCAGAATCAACATTTTGACAACATTTTGTCTGCGAATTTAAAGAAAGATGCATCCAAACTGATTGGGCGATCCTTCATCATGCAGCACGATACAATTCCTTGTCCTCACGAGGGTTGCAGGGGGTGCTGGAGCCTATCCCAGCTGTCTTCAGGCGAAAGACTGGTGGCCAGCCAATCACAGGGCACATATAGACAAACAACCATTCACACTCACATTCATACCTATGGACAATTTGGAGTCGCCAATTAATCTAGGGACATGTTTTTGGAATGTGGGAGGAAACCGGAGTACACGGAGAAAACCCACGCATGCACGGGGAGAACATGCAAACTCCACACAGAGATGGCCGATGTTGGAATTGAACCCGGGTCTTCTAGCTGTGAGGTCTGCGCGCTAACCACTCGACTGCCTGTACACCTGTACATGTGGCGGTCAATTGCTTACTTCGTTTCTAGTTGTTGCTAATTGTGATATCGTCATTCTTCTTTCGGGATGTCACTGCTTTTCATTCCAATGCCGTTCATATGATTTTGTATAATTTTAACATTTGTAAAAGGGACTGTTTGCAAGAGTTAGGCAGCTAACCTTCAAATGTGTTGCAAGCATTATATCTCGCCCTCGTCCTGCTACGAGCATGTAAGCTACACCCACGTTACAAACACATACACAAATGGGTATTTTGTTGTTTTTGTTGTCAGCTAATAGCAATTTTGCATAGTTTTGCTCCTAACATTAGCTATTATTGAATGCATAGCCTATCATGACAACAGCATGACTGCAAATGTTGGTCACTTCACAGAGACTGGTTTTGTAAGATTATTGGGGTTAAATAACAATATTTAGGCAATTTAATTTATAATTGTGAAAAGTATAAGCAATTTTTTTCAATCTGTTCTTTTAAACCACTAAGGGTGACATATGATAACCAGTGTTCATATTGTTTTTTTTTTTTGTTTAAAAAGCTCATTTGGTGTGAGCTTTTTTTTTTTCAAGTGTAAAAATAAGGTAAACCGTAAAAACAAGTAAATTTGTTGTACATCTTAGCTTTAAAGGCAAATGATGGACATTCTATTAGCATTATAAACAACCCTACAACAAGTGTAAAAGGAAGTTAACCACTCTTGATGCTAAAATAACTGAACATGACAAATGACGTTGAAACCAAGATAACCTCCCGCCTCCACCACTGCACTGTTTTAGTAAAAAAAAAAAAAAAAGTTAAGTGTTAAAGTAAAGCTCTGTACAGTATTTATATTATATAGCACTAGCAGTCAACTGAGAATGCTGGTCCTATCAGTACCCCCATTGCTTGGCTTTGTTGCCCCCCTCCATCCACAACAATCCTAATGGACTGTGATGGGCACCTCCCTCTTGCTTGTCTAATTGATGTAAATTCAGTTGCATAGCCGCCCCCTCACCCACCTCAGTCCCCTTGTGTGTTTCCCTGTAAGAGTAGTCGGGGTCAAAGGTCATGCCGACTAGCGCCATCACTAGAGTGGCACCCCTTTATTAAATGAGCAGAGAGCAGGAGAGTCATGTTACATGACACCACCCTGCACAACATACGACCAGCATGGCACACGATAACAGCAGCGACGTGCACGCACGAAGCCCCCACCTCCCTCCCTGCTCCTCCTCGCCTGTCACGGTGTCTGGCTGGGATGCGCTCTGTCATGTCAAGGAGGGCTACTGTCACTGGTTATTGGGCCTATCAAGTCCTACACGCTTTGGCATTTGCAGCCATGCTAACCATAACAGAGCAACCACAGACCCCGCCCCACTTTTTTTAATGCTCCAGCCCAAGAATTATACCCAATTTACCGCCAAAATTAGAAAGAGTGACAGGGGAGTTGGAGTGAAAGTTCTTGAATGACATTGGTCATAATATAATATCAAATAAAATGTATAATTAAATGTACACTGTGGTCGTATGCAGGATCCGTCCAAAGTCTGACGACAGTTTCTCAATTAATTGACAGTTTATACATAATTTAATACAGTAATGCACTTAAATTAATTGAGTTAATTAACTCCAAATATGGGCGGCACAGGGTTCAATTCCACCCTCGGCCATCTCTGTGTGGAGTTTCCATGTTCTCCCTGTGCATGTGTGGGTTTTCTCCGGGTACTCCGGTTTCCTCCCACATTCCAAAAACATGCTAGGTTAATTGGTGACTCCAAATTGTCCATTGGTATGAATGTGAGTGTGAATGGTTGTTTGCCCTGTGATTGGCTGGCCCGCCTCTCGCCCGAAGACAGCTGGGATAGGCTCCAGCACCCCCGCGACCCTTGTGAGGAAAAGTGGTAGAAAATGAATGAACTCGAAATATCCAAATAACAAAAAAAATTACTTTTCTTTGTTTTATGCCGACAAACAACATTTGCCTTGAAATTGAGAGGTACGTGTTTTGTTTTTTATTGGACAGTGACAATATTGTTAATACAAAAATATATACCTTACCCATAATAGACCTTCTAGTCTCTACAGCTGAGAAGTGCTTGACTACAATATGAGCAAATATGGTAATTACTGGAAATGAAATGCTTTAAATACAAATCCATTGTTGTTCTTATAGGGACCGTTAACCAGGGTGTTTACATGGACACAAATAGGTCCATGGATCACTTTTGAAACGGCCGCCTATAGTCAAATACTGTAAGTTGTCTGCCGTGTCTTTTAGAATAAGTTCATGTACAGTATATGACGTATTTAAGTTTGGGTCCTGTTTTGGAAGAGTAACACTATCACCCCATCTGGCTCATTATTGGCCTCCATGTTAACCTATTGTATCTTCCCCAGGACTGTTTCCAAGCTGTAAAAAATGGAAGGTCAAGGGTACCACCCTGCAATGACAAGACGTTCTGTCTTTTTATACGTGTTAGTGTTGCCAAGTTGTGATCGGGGCTGCTAGGTAACATAATGGACGAAGCACTGCCAATTTGGCTCCCTGACAAAGCCTGCAAGTTACCAAAGATTGATTCTGTTTCTTTGTGTGTCGGTAGCCCCCAGGGGGCGGGGGTGGCCGGCAAATGTTGAAGTATAATAAATCCATCTTAAATAGTAGTTATTGGCATTTGGCACTGCAAGGATGAGCATTTTGGGGGGTCTTCAAGTCAACGACAAAGTGTTTGAAGATAAAAGGGGGAAATGTGGGTGGCTGTTTTTGCCCGAAAACAAAAACAAAACAGAAAAAAAATGTTGGGTGCAGTGAGATGGAAATGTATTAACTGGCACCAGCTAATGTGTGCATTATTCATTTGCTGGCGAGCATGAAGAATGCATCTAAAGAGGTCTGAAATTGCAGACGTGCAGCCTGACTGCACCGTGGGCTGCTTCGTTTCATCCTTTGCGGGGGAAGGAGGGAGGGTTGGCCGTCAGGAGGAGGGGGCCTAGGCGAGAGCCGGGCCGCGGGTGTGTTCTTTCCTGGACAGTAGGGTCTTCCAGTAACAGCTGTGCTGCTCTCATGAGGGTGCAGCAGCAGCACTGGGTGGGAGACTGCTTGGGACAGATGGACCTGCCCCCTGTGCCACTCACCCTGCCCCCAACATCCACTCCATCACTTTTATTATTAAAAATACATTTAGACACTCACACTGTTAAGGCATCTGATGCTCACAGACCTTAAGTTGGACTTACACCTTCATAAGTAGCCACCTTAGTCCTAGTTAGTCCAAGACTTTACTCTTAAGGAGGTTCTAAGTAGAGCGTCAAAATGCAAAAACCAAAAATGTCTTTGAGGAAGCAATTAATTACAAACAACCATTAAAGTGAAATGGGTTTTTCATCAGTTTAGGAGCCCTCATATCCCCCCAAAACAGACTTCGCCATTCTTGTTCTTGAAATTGTTTTAGGCATGTTTAATGCCACTGAAACTTCCCTTGCCGTCCAACCCCAAATGTTCTCAATCGGATGTAGATCAGTGGAACAGTTAGTCCAGAACTCTGCGACACGACTTTTAACAGGAACCAAAAAGGGGGAGCACATCAACCCAATTCTGGCCTCCATACATTGGTTGCCTGTTGCCTGATTTTAAGATTTTATTGTTTGTTTTTAAGGCGTTGAATGGGCTGGCCCCCAAATACATCTCGGACCTCATCCAAATTTACTCTCCAGCGCGGTCACTGAGGTCCGAGGGCCAGCTCCAACTTGTGGTGGCTAAGACGAGACTTAAGACCAGGGGGGACCGAGCTTTTTCTGTGGTTGGCCCCAAATTATGGAACTCTCTCCCCTCCCAAGTAAAAAAGGCCCCCAACATCGAAAGCTTTAAGTCTCGTCTTAAAACCCACTTTTATTCTCTGCCTTTTAACTCGGAGTGAGTCGTATGGTCCTGTGTCTTTTAGTTCTTCATTTTTATTGTAATTGGTTTTATTTTTTATACTTTTATTGCTTTGTTTCTTGTTTTTAATATTTTAATATCTATTTTACTATTTTATTTCTTAAATGATCTTTTAGTTTTGGATTATTCCTTTTTATTTTTACTAGTCTGTGCAGCACTTTGGAAACTCTGTTTATAAAATGTGCTATATAAATAAAGTGGATTGGATTGGATTGAACATACAGGATGGTCCAAAAGAGTGAGGTTTATTCCTCTGGAAGACGTCCAGCATTGTGGAATGTCTTTACCTCACAGATGAGGGCCGTCAGTCATGAGGGATGCCCCCTGCAACATCTCCACATAGCCAGCTGTGGTTTGATTCCCCCGCACCACCGAAAGCTCCATTGTTCCATTGAAGGAAAAAAGCACCCCTAGTTGGTGGCCCCTCCACTGTGCTGTGTGGAAAAATCTCAGTCATGCCAGTAACATTGGAACCTATCAGCACCACCTTTCAGTGTCCCATGCTTGGTGCGGCGGATTGTCCTGAGTCTTGACGGACACCCAATCGGATCTTCTTGCTCTTGCTCGTTTTTTTTTTTTTTTGTTGTTGTTCTTTTTGTTCATTCATTCATTCATTTTCTACCGTTTTTTTCATCACGAGGGTTGCGGGGGCTGCTGGAGCCTATCCCAGCTGTCTTTGGGCGAGAGACGGGGTACACCCTGGACTGGTCGCCAGCCAATCACAGGGCACATATAGACAAACAACCATTCACACTCACATTCATACTTATGGACAATTTGGAGTCGCCAATTAACCTAGCATGTTTTTGGAATGTGGGAGGAAACTGGAGTACCCGGAGAACATGCAAACTCCACACAGAGATGGCCGAGGGTGGAATTGAACCCTGGTCTCCTAGCTGTGAGGTCTGCGCGCTAACCACTCGTCCACCGTGCTGCCCCCTTTTTGTTCATATCCCTCAGAAACTTTGAAGAACATGAAAGAAGATTGCAGTCTAACAGAGAATGCTTTTTTTTGCCGGTACCATCAAGAGATCATGACAGTGCAAATTTCTGACAGAAAATGACATTTTTTGTGGATCTTTTTATCCCATTTTTAAGAATGCGCCTTTCCATCCCTTCCCAGATTCGCAATATTTTTCTTATACATGTACTTTTTTCCAACTCCAGTTCTTCCTTGGCCTATGTCACACACTAGCACACAATATTGGCTAATTATATTACAAAATTATAACACAAAAATATGGTCCTGGCCCATGACTCCTTCCAACATTCTGTTGAAATCAGTGAAATCATCCCAAAAACTTTCTGCAACCTCTCAAAGTCACCCTAGAGGGGGAGGTGTGGTGCGTGAATGGGTGACGTTTCATCCTGCTGACTCGTCTCCTGCCTCCTCCATCCTCGCTGCCTCCAGTGGTGCTGCATTATCGGCAGTGTTGTAGGCGTGGGGTGTGTGCCAGTGGCATATGGCCGGCCGGTGATCTCTACATTCATAGCAAAAAAGACAGGCCCATCCATCATGGCCGAGCTCTTCTAACGCTCCCTGAAGAACTCTTCTTATTTGGACCTTAGAGTGTGCCAGTTTTTGGTAAATACTAATAAATATAAAAGCGCAGAAGCCAGGGTCAGGCCTTGGTAGACCAATTAATACGGAGCATCTGCTGTGAAGAACGACCACATTGAGGCAGCTGAACAAGTCGGAGAAACGCTTCCTGCTTGCTCCAATGGCCAGAGTGAACGTTCAGCAGCTACTCCTCCATTAGACCAAATGAAGCCATTCTTCTGGGAGCCTTTTTGGGCCTTCACAGCCAAACCACCTTTTGTTCTTAGCCCGGACCTCTCTCGCTCTCTCGCTCTTTTTTTTTTTTTCTGCCAAATTTAACAGAAGGCTCGGAGGGTAATAGGGGTCCAGGCCGCTACCATTACCTTCTGGAGCGGAGCAGCTAGCGGAGAAAGACAATCAAGGCTGAACCCCGCTGTCTGCAGCAGCCACTGAAAAGACTCTAATTGGGCTTTTTTACGCCGCATTTTTTCACCGCACCATCACTGCATCATGAAAAAGCAATTAAAGCTCATTCTCATTTTTTATCCTTTCACTGGAAATCACTTATGTGTCCAAGGAATATGTCTCTCTCTCTCTTGCTCTCTCTGTGTGTGCATGTGTGTGTGAATGTGTGTGTGTGTTGTTTGGCAGTGGGAGCAGCTGTCAACCCCCAAAGGAAGACAAATAGATATAAATAATCAGTCAAATGAAAGAAAATGAAAGCTCTTTGCACAATCGAAGATCTTAAAACTTTTATTTCATTTGTTGCAAAAGCCCCTCTAAGAAAAATTAGACCAGCACTCCTTAGTGAGATTGGATTACAGTTCTCTTTAAGGCCTCTAGGGGCAGTGTTGCCCACAAAACCCAGCACTGCAGTCGAAAGGCATACATATGTTGAATATTAGAAGCATGTTTGGCAATTTTGAAATGTTTTCTGATGAAATTATATATATCTATAAATATATATAGTTGATTTTTTTCTGTTTTTGTTACAGAAACACTGTCTCATTCAATAGCATAATCAAGTGTGTCCAGACTTTTCAGGGGTACTGTAAAGAATTGTTAATTATTTTTTTGCAAATGTTTTGACATCCAAAAATATTTTAGAAAGTTGCAAAAAATCCTAAATTGTTTAAGCTTATTTTATCAAATTATATGTATTTTTAGTTTTTTATCTTTAGAGATCTATTTCGAATTGATAAACATTCATGTTACCTTTTTAATACAACAAAATAGCTTTTTGTAGAATGTACAAATATATAATAAAATATATATAACCTGTGTGGATGGGGGTCTCTTTATTATAGCATTTTGATTGAAAATTATTTGTTTATGTAGTGATTACAAACAAACCTACACTTCCTTATGCTAGTTTTGATTGTGTAAAGATAAAATGGCATGTCTCTTGTTAATGATTAAAAAAAATATCAATAGATAAACACCAGTTTTGCAGTGGTCAGGCATCACACCTCATATATTATAACCAGTTTACATAAAAATGTAATTTGCATCATCAGCTTTTAACGTCTGTCCCCCTTCTGCCACTTAGTGAGCCTATAAACGTCAGTGGACCCTCGGGTGTGTGTGTGTGTGTGTTCTGGGACCGATACATCAGTCAACATGCTGTCAATCACAGCTCAGCTTCTCTCACAATGGACTCCACACACTCGTGACGTAAGCCTCGACTAAGCTTTAAAGTTGTAATCAATAAATCCGTTTTTAAAACATTAGGTTTAAAATATGTTAACGTAGTATATGGCAGTTCATTTATAACCAAAAAATTATATGTATTTCTAATTAAAGTATGCTAGTGCTATTTTGTTGTTACAATATGGCTAAAAATTCAGCCAAAAAATGCGTCGAGGGCTTGATTAAAAATGTAATGTCGGTAGAAAATGAATGAATGAATGAATGAATGTCTGGTGGAATCCTACAAACATTCATTTTTATTGTTTTTGTTTGTTTGGTCGCCCACCATTGCTTAAATATGACACGAGCCGGCTACGTCTAATTCCTGGAGCTGTAGTGTAAAGAGGAAGACTTCAACTTAATGTGTTTTTCTAATTAAAGCTGCTGACAAGCCCGGGGGTCAAACGGCAAAAACGGTGCATAAAGTCACAAAGACTCGCCAAAGAAGGGTGGGTGGGGTTGGATTTTGGTATCCTCATTGAAGCCGTATGCATTTCAGCAGCAGGGCCATACTAGCGCTCCGGCGAGTTAACCTCCTAGACCACCAATGTTTACACTGGGACCGTGTTCCAGATCCGAGGGGATATCCAGTGTCGGCCCTTCAAAAGTAGGAGAGGGTGGCGGGGTTACTGGGGGCCGTGAGCTGTCAGAGCAAAGCTTTTAGGTGCTCCTCAAAGGGCCACATTAGGCAAAGTGCAGCAGCTGTGGAGACACGTATGAAACAATATTTTCACTGCAAATACAGCTGAACCTCTAGCAGGGAAAGAAAGCAAGCCCATGTACAAACAATGGAGTATGTTGCATGTTTTAACACTAAAATTAAGTCAAAAGAGTGCTTTTCCACATAAATACAACATTATTAAAGCCCAGGGGCAATAGTGTGCTCTGTTTTGGGTTGCAACCTTTCGAGCATTGCTTCTCCATTAAGTTGCTTCTGCTCTTCATGGCTTTAAACAAAAAAAACACTAGCAAAAATATACTGTACCATAAAAATATTAATATTAAAAATAACAATTTTAACTCCAGATCTTTGTAATACATGACAGGATTACAAAATACTGTTATATATTTCTAATAATGATATAACTTTATAATATTTAATTGTATTAAATTATTTTCATAATAATTATTATTACATTGGCGGCACGGCGGTCGAGTGGTTAGCGCGCAGACCTCACAGCTAGGAGACCAGGGTTCAATTCCACCCTTGGCCATCTCTGTGTGGAGTTTGCATGTTCTCCCCGTGCATGCGTGGGTCTTTTCCGGGTACTCCAGTTTCCTCCCACATTCCAAAAACATGCTAGGTTAATTGGCGACTCCAAATTGTCCATAGGTATGAATGTGAGTGTGAATGGTTGTTTGTCTATATGTGCCCTGTGATTGGCTGGCAACCAATCCAGGGTGTACCCCGCCTCTCGCCCGAAGACAGCTGGGATAGGCTCCAGCACCCCCGCGACCCTCGTGAGGAAAAAGCGGTAGAAAATGAATGAATTATTATTACATTTTATTTAAATACAATATTTTCCAAAATAATCAAATTCTTACCCTATTTATGTGGGAGAAATCACATTATTTGATTATTTCAATGTCTGCTACAAATTTTTTAGTCACTAAATTTACAAAAAATGATGTTTTCACATATTTAGTACAATGTGGTTATGTGTAATGTTTAACTTTTTAGATATTAGGAGCCATATATTGCCAAATACATCATTCTAATGTGACATTGTAATTGATTTTTATCGTTACATTTCTTGACTGAAGTTAATATATGCATATATATTTATTTTAAACCAACTTAAGTGACCTGCTATGCTTCATTTCTTAATAGTGGATTATAGGAGAATTAGTAGTGCACTTTTTCCACCTGAAGTTTGTCCACAGGACCAGAAGATGGCAACATACCTCTGACTTAGACCCACCTGCACCCCTTTCCCCTCCCATGATGTCCACCAGGCTCAATTAACATGTATTCCCATGTTGGCCCTTCTGGCTTAATTTATTTATCATTTATTTATCTCCCAAGCAGCTAGCATGAGATGTGAGCAGGTAAATATGGTGAATTATTCACTGTGTGGCCTACGAGCACTATTTGGCACCTTGGATCATTCTTTATTAGCACATTTCCTTCTTTTTCTTTGACAAATACGGTGGGCGGCCCACTGTGACAAACCCAAGGAACAACAGAGTGACTGGTGAATATGTTACTAGTATTATAGTACTACTGTCTCTTCAATCTGCTGTGGTAAACAATTTAATATTTGATGTACCGTACACTGAGTGCCACCCCTGCCCCCCTACTCCTTGCCCCTGTTTGTTTTCTCCACTTTGTGTAAGGTTATGCAAGCATTCTTATAGTGACAATGAAAACATGCGTGTTTCTTCATAAATGGACCTGATTGAGACACTATTGCTGATTAGTTTTGATCTGAAATGCCCCTGGTGCTGTATTAGATTCTTTTGGAGTAACTGTAGCTTTTTTCTTGACTTTTCTTATAAGCATGTGATGATAATCATATAATGTATTACATACAAATCTGTCTGGCTGCGTAGTACAGATAGCAGCTGTAATAACAAACAATCATGCTACAACTCACAAACTTGAAGCGGGAAATTTACAATAATAGTCCTTGTCACTTCTGGATTAACTCTAGTTAGCTTTGTTTTTTGGGGGGCTGTTTTTGTGTTAGGCACAATAAATGGAGGAGGAATGTGATAATAACCATTAAACAGGAAATTAAACTTATTACATGTATATCTGTTCTGGGTGCTTCGTACCATATACTTCAATATAAACACAATACATAGTTATGCTAATAGCTAATTTGTTTTTACTACATTTGAACCTCCAGTTTCCCTTTAGCTTTTTCATAGATTATTTTTTTATAATGCCACCACAGACGGTTATGGAGTGGAACATTTAATTGAACAGGAAATTGAATATAAGAGCGGCACAGATCGGTCTGTGTCCTGGCTGCTCAGCATAATTTAGCCAACAAGGAATGTGTTTGTTGTATTATTTATCTTTTTGTAGGTCAGTTAATTGATTGCATACATGTCATTTATTTTCTGGAGCTAAGAAAAAAAAGTCCAATATAGGATCAAACTGGTGGGGGAAAAAAAAAATGGTTACAAAATCATGTACCTGTACTTGATCGCACAATGCATTGTGGGCCGTGGGTGCCTTTTTAGGACGTTTATATGACAGTCGTAGAGAGACAATGTAACAAGCACCAGTACTACACAAAAGAGAAAGACAATGGGCCGTACCGAGACAAGGGTTCAAGACCTCAAAATTGTACGGCTTAAAGAAAATACCATTGTCATTTCTTAGGTATGTAAATTTGACGGTGAAGCTCAGGCATCGGCATAACAGTTTATCACCCAGACGGTGCATCATAAGCTTATTGTAAATGTTCACAGCATTCAAACATAGCACACGTTACCATGTAACCTTGCTGACTTCCGGCGTCACTGGCATGACAAGGAGATAGCTGCGTTTCTTTGCACAGAGCACAGTAGAAAGGGGGGGGGGGGCATCATAATCTGGGGTGCTTTTTCCTTCAATGGAACAATGGAACTTCAGGTTGTGCAGGGGCGGCAAATGGCAGATGGCTATGTAGAGATGTACAGGGGACATCTCTGGTCTGTAGCACAGGTGCCAGTCAGCTGATTTACAACCCCCTCCCAATACTACAGATGATGGGTAGCTAAAGAATGGTGGGGTGGGGGTCTCGGGCAGACGGCTCCTCAGGCCGACAGCAGCTGTGCAGGAGACAAGTGAGACTCCAGAAGAAGGTCCAGTACATGCATAACACATCTCAATGGGAAACGTGTTTGTTTTTCCACAGGACCTTGATTCATATCACTTTTGTTTACAGGGATACTGCAAAGAGTGAATGAGGCCCCTTTTTTCCACTCCATGGAACACACTTGTCCACAGTTCCACTCGCTGTCAGTGCTTGTCCATTGGCAAACAAGGTATACTTTCTCAATGATATTAAGCCACATGTCAAGCAGATTTGTCAGTGTAACATTTGAGGGTACAGGTCTAATAATGGCCAAAAGTAAACACGCATAGTAATGTTTAGTTGAATTTGTTTTATACTCGATAGTCTCCACTCTGCTGCAGCGTTTCCAATTCCTTGCTAACTTTAGTCTCTTCTTGGATCAAATTTGACACATATTTCTTGTAAAAATACAAAAAGTGGTAATTTTTTATGATTTTGAACAATTCTATGCAATGTTTGTTATACAATAATGTTTTAAAAATATATACCAATTAATAAATCATGCTGTTTCATGGTTCAATATGGCCTATTAGTAAAAAAAAATTCCCATGTTATGCATTTTATTCATTCAAAGATACAGTGATATGTAATATAATAGGTCCTTTTTTTTAAATCGCAGTCCATTGGTTCCAGATCTGACCGTGATAAGTGAATTTCCTCAAAGTATCTGCTTATTTCTAAATCAAATATTTTTGTAGTTAGAGCATGGAAAACCAGTTTGTAACCTTTTAAATATAGCTTTTAACATTATCAAAGTCCTTTGGACATGAAATAGCACCCCATAAACAAATCAGAAGCAGTTTCAGCCATAAAAAAGACATGTGATTGAGTGTGTTGTTCTAAATGTGTTGAGATGCTACTGTGTATTTCAGAGGAGTATCCTTTCACATGTAGAAGAATACCATCTTTATCATTTCTAGACCATGCATGAATCCAGTATTGGTCCATATTTCTACACATTCTGAGCATTCTTTGATGCACTCTGGTCACAAGTGTCTCCCTTATGCTTGGGAGACATAATGAAGTGCAAAAAGTCAACTAAAATCCAAAACTCAAATTGTACTTCGTTAGTGTAGCAACATAACAATGTATTCCTCCACCACACGTACGTATTGTGTTCTATTTTTCTTTTTGTACAATATTAATCATTTACGGAATTATGTCATAACAACGGCATACTGTAAATGCAGCCATAGATTGACTTTAAAATAACCATCTTTTTCTGTGCTCCCTTGGTCGCCTGTGGCAACCATCTTCATCCAGCCTCAATTAGCATAGTAATTAATAGACGGAGCAAACAGTTTGGCGTTATTACAGAACACAATTATCCAAAAGGGTGAAATGCTAAACACTGTCTGCACTCTCCGTCTGCCTGGAAGTG
Source organism: Doryrhamphus excisus (assembly GCF_030265055.1). Lineage (NCBI taxonomy): Eukaryota > Metazoa > Chordata > Actinopteri > Syngnathiformes > Syngnathidae > Doryrhamphus > Doryrhamphus excisus. The sequence goes on from NC_080474.1 coordinate 14,503,615, forward strand.
TTTAGTTATCTGGCTAATGTGTCTGCTCCGCCTGGGCTTTGTGCTACGCCACAGCTGCATTAATCTAATTAAACCTTACTGAAAACGAGCCTCGGCCTTTGAGTGAGTGACACCCCTTAGGACTTCTCTTGCAAACAGGAAGGCGACGAATGCCAACATGGCTGCCTGAAAAGCCACCATTCTCCAAAGAGATTTAACGTGATACACCTCTCCTCTTGTTCCCGCTTGTCTAATTAGGAGCCCACCAGGGGAGGGGTGGTACGGTGGTGTAAATAAATAGAGCTGTAGGGGCCTGTCATGTGCGTCGCGGCCGCACCGAGGGATGAGATGATTTGTCGTGATTGACAGCTACATTGAGACCGGCCTGATGGAGTTGTCAAAGCGGCGCGCTAACGGCAGATGTACGCCGCTGCGCTGCGTTGCACACACCACCGCACGTCACGGCGTCTTCTGGAGCGTCATATTCCCCACCCCAGTTTGCTTTTGCTCGTGTTCCTGATCCGAGGTTGCTCTCGCGCCAACAAACCAGCACTTTTTGTCACTTCCAGGTCGTATTCCGTTCGATAAGGGTGCCCTCGTGGGTGTGGGAATGCCACATGTGGGAACAGAAAACTATCCCATTTCTCGTTTGTGTTAATTTGGACGAGCAGGATTGTGTTACTGGCAGGACAAAAGGAAAATCTTCACTATGAGCGCCAACTGGGGTTCTTGTAGCGTTTCATCATGTGTGTCCATAGAGAGTCAGCGGGGCGCGTATGTTTTTAGTCAGCTGAATCCTTTCTCACCCTCACTTGATGTAAGAAACGTGTTATAAAATATGATTTTATCCTCTGCTTAACAACAAATAGAGAAAGTAAGCCTTTGGGGAGTAGCTTTATCGGCTAGGGAACCACATTTGGTTTCGTAAGTGGACTGTGTGAGTACACATTAGTAAAACATATTAATAAAATGATAGAAAATCGAACAAAAGTAATGACTTACAATAATAACTTATAAATATTGTTGTATCTCACCATAATTAATACAATCATAGTAAATATGAGTTATGAGTAAGCGTCTCCAAACTTTTGACTTTTAGGTCAAGAAGCGGGGTACACCCTGGACTGGTCGCCAGCCAATCACAGTGCACATATAGACAAACAACCATTCACACTTAACCTAGCATGTTTTTGGAATGTGGGAGGAAACTGGAGAACATGCAAACTCCACACAGAGATGACCGAGGTTGGAATTGAACCCTGAGCTGTGAGGTCTGCGTGCTAACCACTCGGCCACCGTGCAGCCCCACACTGCTCTCAACCAGCTATATATTTACTAGGTTTTACATTTTTTACAACTCAAACTCTATATCCGGCTCATCCCTACTCCTAAACACTTTTCCATATCACCCAGAATATTAGAAAGTGGGGTTTGTTCATAGTTAGGAAGCACTTGGGCCTGTGACCAATCACAGCAGAGTAGGCATGCCCAGAGGTGGGCTGTGGGTGGAATAAATTAAAACAGACCATTTTGGCTGGAAGCACACATACAAGGAAATACAGCTGTAATAGGTGCAGATTCTGGAAGATTTTGAAAGTTTTCTGCACTGGTTATTGTGTGTAGCTGCTCTATAGGAGTCACCAACTCAATACAAAGGGTGGAAAAATTCATAATAGGTCCCTTTTAACATTATTATAACCTTTTAAATGAAATAATACTTACTATTTGCGATGAAATTAATATGCAGAATTAAACCATAGCCAAGGATGCCAACATCAGACTGGAATAAAACATATTTAGGTTGATAACTTATCTATTTATCAGTGCTCATGTCAAACTTTATCCTAATGTCACCATGTAAAATACATATTTTTTACCCGCAATTACTTTATCATGAATCAACTAATGAATTATCTTCAATATTTCAAGTTAATTAACATGATAAGGTTTATGTTTTTGAAGTGTGTAGGAGTAGGGTGCACAGGGGGTACTTCAGGTCAAATGTCTGAAGGAGTACTTGACTAAAAGGTCTGGGAACCACTGACTTAGAGGACTTCTATTTGGATGGAAACAGGAGAAATGTAGGAATAGTGGCACTAATAGAATGAATACTTTAGCTCTTTATGGCAAAATTCTGGGCGGCCTTCCTAAGAGAAAATTAAAGGAGCATCAGTGTGTGTGTGTGTGCAAAAGCCAAAAGGGAATCTTCTTTGGTTCTAACACAGACACACACACACGACTCGCTTTGCCTTAACGTGCATTAGCTTTGCAAATGTTTTTCAAGAGTCTATTTCGGTCTCCTTTGGAATAAATGAATGGCGACGAGGGGAATCTGCATACAAAAACACAGCAGGCTGGCAGCCATCAGGCCTCTCTGCTCCATCCTTACGGAGTTCTTCAAATGGCTGATTTTTATTTAACGGAGGAGAGCACCCGACGCAAATGTATATTCGTCTGTACTGCAGTTTGGCACCTGTGCAATGTTTCACCTTCCTTATATTAAACAGGGAACACTGTTATTGGATTTTGAAGACAAAAATGTTGGTGGCGCAGATGAGAGATAGGCCGCTGTGTCCATATACGATTTCCAGACAAAGGGCCTCACCGTTTTGATCTGTAGGAAATCATGTAAACAATCTAAATTCCAACTGTAAATAAGATCTACTGGGAAATTGTATAAAAACTAGGGCTGCCATCAATAATGCAGAATAGTGTATTTAACGCATGCACTACAGCAGGGATGCCTTGGGTCAGATGCCATACACACAGTGGAGCACATAGTATGACGCACTGTGGAGCATCCTCAGCAGTCCCACAGAGCCTCACACTGTTTTAGAACTTCATTCTGACCTGAACACACACAGTAGTATACTGCTGTTTATTTTGTGTAAGTAAGCGGTTGTCTGTGTAGCATTATAGAGTGTGCATACAGGGAGCGTCTTACCTGCATGCTTGCAAATCAAAGCTCAGCGATGGCTGGAGGACCCCTGTGGGTACGCGTACCACACTTTCGGAACCACGGCTATAAGTGATGCTAGCCTCCGTGGAAGCAAAAGATGACAGCTTCTCCCCAACGTTTCCACACAGGTGGTAGAAGCAGCCTGGTTGAGTATTGTTTTCTGCTTCAATTGGTCTAAAGGGCAGCCGTAGTGGTTCACGATGATGATGATGATGATGATGATTGTGATGGTGCTGACTGTCTATTGATTTGTAGCCTCTAGTTGATAGTTCACAGCAGATGACACTCTTTCCTTTGCCTTTAATTACACAGGCTGCCATCTTTTCTTCTGGCTTCTAAATGCTTCTAAACACAGGAGTGGGAAAAATGTTTATATTTGGCACACATTCTGACTCTTGATACCCTTGATAGCTGCACAGTGGACAAGTGGTTAAGGTGCAGGCCACACAACTAGGTGACCCGAGTTCGATTCCACACTTCGCCATCTCTCTGTGTGGAGTTTGCATGTTCTCCCCGCGCATGTGTGCGTTTTCCCCGGGTACTCCGGTTTCCTCTCACATTCCAAAAACATGCTAGGTTCCAAATTGTCCATAGGTATGAATGTGAGTGTGAATGGTTGTTTGTCTATATGTGCCCTGTGATTGGCTGGCGACCAGTCCAGGGTGTACCTCGCCTCTCGCTCGAATACAGCCGGGATAGGCTCCAGCACCCCCACGACCCTCGTGAGGATACGCGGTAGAAAATGAATGAATGGTTTTTCCTGTAGTATGGAAGTGAAAAACCAAAACCCAAGTGTGTGCAGTGGAAATGTGGTATAATCACTAGTCAGGTAGTTTAGTTTAATATAGCGAGTGAGACACAGTGGTGTCAGTGGGAAAAATAGCTACTTACCCATGTCAGTCAGTCACTTTTCTGAATGGTACGAGGAAAAAGGGGTGCAGTTTGTCTATATGTGCCCTGTGATTGGCTGGCGACCAGTCCAGGGTGTACCCCGCCTCTCACCCTAAGACAGCTGGCAAATTATAAGTAAAATGCAAACACTTCAATGTGGAACTTACCTGCTTTTTGTGAGAGTAATAAACACTTTTTGCACACTGAAAAAAAAACTTTTTGATGCTCATCAGTTAAATGGCAGCTACCAGTAAGAAGCTCAACCTGTATCAATTGGCCACATGTCCCAAACCTGTCTCCTGGTAAGACATGCGTAGACACAGAGAGAAAATCTATGGTGTGGCTACATTATCTCCCCAGTCATGGCTGCTTGCACTCGTTTCATGACCTCTCCGAGGGAATCCTCTGTCTGCCATTAGGTGAGCGTATTCATTTAATGCCCTTCTGACTCTCTAGTGGGCTACATCACATTCTCTTTTTTTCGCTTGTGGACACAAAGTGGATGACATGTGAGGTCATCACACTGGCGTGAGGCGTAGTGATGCTTGCTAAGCCTTCCATCCATTCGATACTTTGATTGCTGCCTTGTAATTAAAGGGCTGTCGTGTTATGGAGGTGGGCGGTACTAACCAGCACTTATCCGCTCCTGACATACTGTATTGTCTGTCCTGCTCCCTGCTGCCGTCTGTCCTACAACTTCACTGGAAACCTATTAGGATGTACAATTTTTTATTTGACTAATAAAACTCCTTCCACATTCCAAAAACATGCTAGGTTAATTGGCCACTCCAAATTGTCCATGGGTATGAACGTGAGTGTGAATGGTTGTTTGTCTATATGTGCCCTGTGATTGGCTGGCGACCCGTCCAGGGTATACCCCGCCTCTCGCCCGAAGACAGCTGGGATAGCACCCCGCAACCCTCATGAGGATAAGCGAAAATGAATAATAAAACTCCTGTCATGCAGAATGTCATGCTAGTTACTTTGAATTTACTCATAATGTTTTCAAGCCAGTGTACGGAAATGTCAATGTGTGTACTAAGGGAGGGCGATACTGCAAATTTTTGGTATTGATCTGATACCAACTAACTACAAGGCCAGTACTGCGGATACCAATACTTTTTACCTGAACATCTTCAACATTGAATGATTTTGTGATTATACTTGATTTTAGAGGAATAATCACAGAATAGGCTGCACATCGGACGAGTGGTTAGCATGCAGGCCTCACAGCTAGGAGACCCGAGTTTGATTCCACCTTCGGTCATCTCTGTGTGGAGTTTGCATGTTCTCCCCGTGCATGCGTGGGTTTTCTCCGGGTACTCCGGTTTCCTCCCACATACCAAAAACATGCTAGGTTAATTGGTGACTCCAAATTGTCCATAGGTATGAATGTGAGTGTGAATGGTTGTTTGTCTATATGTGCCCTGTGATTGGCTGGTGACCAGTCCAGGGTGTATGCCGCCTCTCGCCCGAATAAACCCGGGACTGGTCGATTGTAAGACATTAAGAATGTAAAAAAAACATTTCAAGAAGCTGTTCAACTTCAATATCTGGTTGCATTTAGAAATAATGGAAATAAAAATAATCTGCTATTGCATCAAACTGTCGGCATCATAAAATTGTTTAACTTTTTTTACACTTGTATTACAATTAAAAAGGTTTTAAAAAATGCATTAGCGATTTCTTCAAAACGTTTTGCGCCACTGTTAAACTCGACTATTGGTGTGATAGTGGATGGATATAGAAATAATCTGTTCCAGGTTCAAACTGTGTCCATCATAAAAATGTGTAGGTTTTCTAAATTAATGAATTATTTTTTGGTTAACAGCGGCTAACCTTTTTTCACACAGTTGACCCTGGAACAGATTATTTCTATTCCTGTTATTTCTTGTGGGAAACATTTCAAAATGGGAACAAAGTGGAGGTTGACCAGCATCTAGAAATTGATTCTTTTAAAATTGAGATGATGCAAACACACACACACACACACACATGTCATAGTGGCGCATGTGCCGATGTGCCAAACGTGCATGCTCGAGTGCAGACAAGCACATAATCAATGCAGTCTTACAGCAGGGGATGACCAGTAGGGGGGCCCGTGACCTGCCAGGTGACCCGTGCATGTCTCCACTAGCGCTGGTGCACGCTCACATGTGTGTACGTGCGTGTCTATTAGACTGAAAGTCAGCTGTTCAGCCATGCAGGTCCACTAGGTTTCATTTAACAACTTTGGGACACAAATAGTGGCGGGCTTAATGATGTCAACGCAAAGTAAAGTGGCAGCGGCAGCATCCACTGCGGCCTATGTTTGGAGGCCGCTAATGACAACAGGCTGCATGGAAGTCCTGTCATAAAGCAAGCAGGAGAGCTCATGCTGGGCCTCGTAAATCTTGGCCCCCTCTGAGGGTTACTGGGAGGTCTGGGAAGTGAAGATTTCCTACTTATTATTCTTAGGAAAGACACAGACGAGCACTCAGTGAACCCTGGTCACGCTAGGTCATGACCTTGGGAACGACGGTCATTGTTGTGTCAGTAACTATGGCGATGAAGCGCACCGCCATGCTGCCACACTTGCTTTTATTTTAATTTAATGTTCAATAAAATAAATTAGAGCTGTCTTAAATGTGTCGACTTTTCAACGATTCAATTCGGAGAAGTCAACATCGCAGTCAAAGTGTATGAAAAAGTCATGTGATCAAGATTGTACCAATTTGACTACATCTTTGTTTGTATTATTCATCGCCTATTTTAATACAATATCAGCCTGTCATAATAAAGACTGGAAATTACATATGTGTTTAACTTTAAAGACCTATACTTACAACGCAATAATAAAAGTTACACAATCCAGAGGAGCTGAGGTCATGGATTTATTGGCTCATAACAGCTACAAAAAAAAAAAAAAAAAAAAATCAAAAGTGTGAACGTATTTTGAAAAGGTTAAAGATGACCCTGACAAAGTAGAGTGCAACTTGTGTCAGCGGCTTCTTACATGTCACGCCACAACCACCAAGAGCGTATCATTTGAAACGGGTAACTTCATTTTATGTCCCGACTGTGGATGTTAAAGCAATAAATTAGGCTGCTAACAAGCTGGCATGTTGTTATTTTTCAAGCCATGTCGTTGCTATTTTATGTCCACTTCTCTGATGTGTGATATGCCCACTTGCCCACAGTGACTGTGTTTAGGTTTTAGTCATTTTGCTTTCTGTGTAACTAGAAAAAAAATGTACTGTTGTTGCACACATGCCATGTTTATTTGTTTATCGGAGTGTTTTTGAGGTGAGTAAAATAAGATGTGTCTATTTGTAGGCATCCACATTAGCTGGATCTTTTTATTGGATACATCTAAATTGCCATTGTACTTATTTTTCAATCTCAAACAACTTTTCCCATAGAAAATAAAAATTAACACGTTCCAGAGTCAAATTGTGACCGACTTTTTCTTCTTCTTAACATTCTTATCTATTATGTTACACATATTGCAGGCCTCTTTTTTGTTGCCGTTTTAACATTCTTAATGGGCATGCATGTGTAAAAATAATTTGGCCACTGACTTAATACGAAGACCCAGAAATGGATCATTTCAATTGCCACAACAACTATTGAACAGCTTCTGAATGTAAATTAAGTAACATTTTTACATTAACAATCATACAAGTCGGAGGAAAAAGTAACCATTCTTCGCATTAAGTCGCACAAACAATAGAACATTTAGTTGTATATTTGATGATGAATAACGTACAGTTACTACATGTCTCAGGAGATGGGACAATATTTTAACATTGCTTGTGAGAAAACAACAATGACAAAATATAGAACGGGACAAACGTTGCCGGAAGCAAGAGACGCCGGGAATGCTGTGTGCAACTTAGGTTGCAAGGTTTATAATGTACATAAACCACTTAATGTGTGCTTCCAATCCTGTCTTGCTCACTGCTACTTCAATATTATATGTGTATTGTCATTCACATTAGTTCACAGCCGGATAGACTTCTGGCTGCCCTGTTCTTGTGAGACAGCTTTTTTCTAATCCAGAATCAATCGTGATGACAGGTTCTGATGACATTCCATATGCTACCAACAAACAACAGGACAGACTGAGTGGATACACCGGCTTCAACTTGGACCAGACAACATCGCTACGAAGACTCAGTAAGATGCTTGTTTTTTCTGAGCATTTTTTTTTCACATGAGGATTATTTTGAACTAAGCTCAACAGGGAGCACACATCTTATGCTGAAAAATACTATTGATGCTATTCCATCAGTCGGCATCCCAATGAGATACTGTAAATAACTGTGTGTGTGTTTGTATTTTTCACTATAGCCTGATCTGCTTAGCAGACAGCAACATTGTTCTCTGCCTAGGAGAAGGTGGCGTCTTACCTTGTTGACGGAAGTGGCGTTAGTTCCAATAAATTGGTCTGTGAAATCCATACGCCTTGGAAAGACGTCCCGGTAATGTTTTAAATCATCAAAATGTGGCAGGTAAGTAAGTATTACATGTTATCATCAATGTACTTGTTCTTGCATGATTTCAGCATATATGTATATAAAACGATAAATGATAGGCTTTTTTTTTTTTTTGTCAAAATAGGTGTGTCCCAATTACGTGCATTGTTAGCTAGATCATATTAACTCATTTCTGGCCATTATAATGTACAGAAAAGGCAACAAAATATGTGTTCATGTTTCACATAAGGATTGTGAATGATGGGCAAATTAAAAAAAAATTAAGATGTTTAATGTTATTGCTACAATTTTCCACCTGCCAATAAACAATAATTTACATAGTTTGCCTCCCTCCCTTAATTAAAACTTAAATTCAAAGCTTTGGCATAGAACCAAAGGTCATGTCTTCTTTTGTGGTAGACTTCTCGTCCATTCTATCATTGCCCTTTACGCAACTAACCAAATGCCCCCTTTTCATTTATGTAAAACAAGGGTAAAACAATAGGTAAAAAATCCTTTATTGCTGCCCATTGTCCTTATATTTCTGGCCAAAATCACAAATAAATGTGCAAGTAATGGCTAGTTTTGGTTATCTCGACATCCACGTATGTCAACTTGAGTGAGCCAATCCGAGGTGTTTGGAGTAATTCTTTGCACATTCATGGGCATTCATTATGTTGCGCAAGACCGCCAAGACTCTTAATACACTTCTGTTTCTGAGAAGAAGGTGGTAGAGGTCAGCAAACACACCACCAGCAAGGCAGAGGATAGCAACTTCTCATTAACGGATTCTCATTCACATAGAAGTCTAGGAGGTCTTCATAGGAGTCTTCATTTTTAGTCATGTAAATCACTCCTTTAAAGAAAAAAATATTATTTATACACCCTTTGTATTTAAAAAGTTGCCTCCCTCCAACAACATAAAAAAAAAAACATCCAAAACATGTGTAGATGACTCATGTTCCACTTGCAGCTCTGCTAAGAGCAGTGTAGGCCACGCCAAATGTGGCCAGAAATAAGCCCCGGCCCCCCCCACCGTGTCTGAGATTGCCCGCCACAGCGAGCAGGAGGCCCTCCAGATTACTGTAATACGCCAAGGGAGAGCTGCCTTTTAAAAGTCAGTAAAAAAAAACCATGATATATACTGTATATATATATATATAAAACTTTGATTGAACCGTCTTCACACTAGACTTGGGTGTACCACATAAGACCTCAGTTCAGTGAGAGCATCGAAAGATGAACTTTTTTGATCATTTTTGCCTTTTTATGGCTGAGTTTCTGTGGCTGGGTAAACTTGCTTGCTTGAAAGTTAAAATGTTTGATATTACATTACATTTAGTGACAGTTACAAAAAAGTTACATTCTTTTTATACTTGTGTGACAGAGTAACTCCATGCAATGCCATGGAAATATGTTGTCATGCAATGCTAAAAATGTTCATTCATTAATTTTCTACCGCTTATCCTCACGAGGGTGGCAGGGGGTGCTGGAGCCTAGCCCAGGTGTCTTTGGGCGAGAGGCGGGGTACACCCTGGACTGGTCGCCAGCCAATCACAGGGCACATATAGACAAACAACCATTCACACTCACATTCATACCTATGGACAATTTGGAGTCGCCAATTAACCTAGCATGTTTTTGGAATGTGGGAGGAAACCGGAGTACCCGGAAAAAACCCACGCATGCACGGAGAACATGCAAACTCCACACAGAGATGGCCGAGGGTGGAATTGAACTCAGGTCACCTAGCTGTGAGGCCTGCATGCTAACCACTCGAATGCCGTGCAGCCATGCTAAAAATGACCATTATTAATCATTCATTCATTTTCTCCTGCTTATCCTCACGAGGGTCGCAGGGGGTGCTGGAGCCTATGCCAGCTGTCTTCGGGTGAGAGGCGGAGTACACCCTGGACTGGTCGCCAGCCAATCACAGGGCACATATAGACAAACAACCATTCACACTCACATTCATACCTATGGACAATTTGGAGTCACCAATTAACCTAGCATGTTTTTGGAATGTGGGAGGAAACCGGAGTACCCAGAGAACATGCAAACGCCACACAGAAATGCCCAAGGGTGAACTTGAAGTCAGGTCTCCTAGCTGTGAGGCCTGCGTGCTAACCACTCGATCGCCTTGCAGCCCTCTAAATTATCATAAAAATTGTAATTATTTACAGTCTAAAGAAATTCCCCCTGTATTATGTGTGTCGGACTGTACATTTTCTTCAGCAAAGGTTGTCATTAACACAAATTACTGATGATGTCAACACTATAACAATACGATATCCTCTCATCATGATAGCAATATTTTTGCATCACATTTTTTGCCACCAAACTGCTGACAAATCATCAAAATCTCTCATCTTCGCCACTCTTTTTTTTTACACTTGGTCGTAAAGAGGTAAAAATACAGCTCACCAATGCAGACAAGGACTAATTAATTTCAGGTAGTGGGGGTCATGGAAGAGGGGGACGCGGGTCACAGAAAACAATAGCATAATCCCGGACTAGCATGCTTAAATAAACAGTCAGAAATGCCCTGTATGGGTAAGACAACCTCCGACACTTTCCCTGTCGGCCTGCGAATCAGCTGAAGATGTAATTAATGGATGTGGGAGGGTCTGGTGGGCCAGAGGATTGGAAGTTGACCTGTGGTTGAGGTCAGTGGGAGAGGAAAACCAAACAAAGTTGAAAGCCATTAACGGGTGAAGAAGGACAAGGAGGAGGTGGAGTTTGTCCTCTAAAAGGATGTGTAACAAAGGTGCAGGTGGGCTAGGATGGGTCGAGGTGCACTATGGCCACAGTGGAGACCACCAGGTTAGCACCTAATTACACAGCAGAGTCCTCAACACGCGAGTGGCTGTCTGGATGCTGCAAACAATGGAGCATGTGTGCCTGCAAGTGTAGAGGGTGGGGAAGAGGAAACCAAGCGGACCACCAGTGATTAACCTGGGTGAGATGTTTCTAAAGAAAAAGGAGGACTGGGGGGGGGGAGAACATGAGGAGAGGCCGGACCGGACTGGCCTCTAACGTATACTTAACTTGTGTTGCAAGAAGGCAGGAGCTGATCAAGGCGGATACAGTGACACTTAAAAGAATTGGTGAACATATGCACTCGCAAAGACTTTACCACAGCACACGTCTAAGATATCATCGTCGAATTTAAGACTCAACACAGGTGTATGCTGCTTTGTTGGATGGACTTCTTTTCTTCACAGTGAATACAAAGAGGGGTCGACCTCCACTAAGGTCCATCAACACAACACATCTGGCTGCATTTTCTCATTCGGTTTATGCTTTATTGAAAGAAAAATTAAGTAAAATGGCCCAAAGCGGTTATTAGAATACCAAAACATCTTGCAAATAGTTACATGTGTTGCACCCAGTATATTCTACTTGATTTTCTGATATTCACCAAAACAACAGCCGAAATATGACATTTAACTGTATTACATTCATGTTCCTTTATAGGCCTTTGCTTTCTTTCTTATTTAGTTTCGAAAATAAAACAATAACAATAGCTTAATGTTAAAATGATTCAAGACCTCACAGGACACTAGCAATACAACAACTAGCTTGCCAACTCCATTCATAAATCATCACTGAACTTAACAATATTGTATTTACCTCTTTTTGGTCAGGTTTAGGTGTTGACCACCAACTTTTCATGTTTCCGCGGTTCTGCTGTCTCCATCCATGCTGTCACTAATGAACATAGGGTTTGAGAAAGAGGGGGTGATTAAACAAACATGAAGATATTAATGAAAGAAAATTGATATTTTTATTAAATTGGAATGATGTAATTATATTCAGGGGGTTGTATGGGCTGGAACTCATTTTTGCATGACCTCTTCTTATCTTATGAGACCAGATCTTCCAGATCTGTTGATAGTGTGATCACTAGCCTACCTTGTGGCCCAATGTTGAATCAAAATAAGTCTTGATAGTGATCACAGCAAACCGGGATGGCAAATTGATATTTTGTAAATGAAATTGATGGCTGCAGCAGTGTAAAGAAAGGTGACAAAGTAAATGCATCAGAAACAGGAATATAAATGACAATGTGACAATATGTGTAATCAAAAATGACGGCTTCCCAGCCTTTCCCCTCTGCTCCACCCCTGCAAAAGCAAGTGCGCACCATTTATGTCTATTAGCTTCTAATAATGTTGAAAAAATTATTTATCATCTCTAACTATGAAATTAGTTCTGCACGGTGGAGAGTTGATAGCGTGCAGGCCTCACAGATAGGACACCCGTGTTCAATTCCACCCTCGGCCATTTCTGTGTGGAGTTTGCATGTTCTCCCCGTGCATGCATGAGTACTCCGGTTTCCTCCCACATTCCAAAAACATGCTAGGTTAATTGGTGACTCCAAATTGTCCATAGGTATGAATGTGAGTGTGAATGGTTGTTTGTCTATATGTGCCCTGTGATTGGCTGGCGACCAGTCCAGGTTGTATTTATAAATGAAATTATTTATTTATTTTATTTATAAATAAAGAATCCTACTTTGCGGAAACTCATTCATCACAGTCGGCTCTGGAATCAACTAACTGCAATCAACGATAGATTAGTGTATTTGAAAAACACCCTTTTTTGAAATTTTCAATCAACCAAATAAGGTTGAAATTGTGCCAAATTACAGGGTGTCTATAAAGTTTATTTACAATTATTTACATTACAAAGTGATTTATGAGCCATCAAAAAAATACAAAAAGAGCAACATATTTTGAAGTGTTTACATAATTTATAACCCTATACACATACTAGTTAGGGATATTCAGCTTTCAGGTAAAATGACAGGATGAACTTTAACCTGTACAAGTGAACTTAATTTGACCTTCTCTAAACTTTTGAATATGCATGTCAATCTGTTAAATATTGCAGTACTTTTTGCACAACTTACTGTTCTCTAACAAGGAGATCAATGGCAAAATTCAGGGGAAATATTTTTTTTTTACTTTTTGCAGAAAGACCTACAGTACAGCATGCTTTTATGTGCCTCTTCCAGTCTCTCTGTATCTCTGTTCCAACCTGCTGATGACACGCTGTGACGCTCTAAGCTCAGTGGCCACTTTCCTCTGAGAGCCTCGTGTTTGAAGCGTCGAAATGGCGAGGTACTGTTGATCAATTGTTAGCTGTGGTCTTCGGTTCATGTTCTCATAATGATGAGGAGAAATGTTTAAATGTCAATTCTAATTGATCCGGGGCAATTCATGCATCACACACGTGTTTTGTTGTAGAAATTGATAATGAATTTGAGGTCCTTTTTTACATACTTTGCAGACAACGTGTATTTTTGCATTTCCTAAAATGACGAGAACAGTCATCATGAACATCATTGTGTCCTCCGCTACAAATGTTACACAAGCGTTCTACAACCGAGTATACGTGGCTAACGAGCCAATCAGACATGCCAACAGAAGCGCCATTAAAGGGCCCCCAGCCCCAGCTAGAAAAACAAGGCCTATCCACCTGAGACCACAGTGGGACAGGATGTAGGCTACTTATAGCAGAGCCAAAGCAGGCCACAAGAATAGCAGGAAAACACGTCTCGCTATGGGAGCCTTTTGAAGTGCACCACCTCCAAACTATTGTAAAATATACGCCAGAGCAGCATCTTTGAAGGCAGGTTATCCTCCGCGGCCTCATGTCCTGTTGTGAACCAATTGTTTCCTCTTTCACTTTGTCTTTATTTTCCTGTAGAAACTGACACCGCGTTATTGTTCTCTTGGGCCACAGCACACACATGTAGAATTTCTGTGTGTTTGTGTGTTGTCCTGATGAACATGGAGGTGGACAGTGAGTTAAACCACAGGTGACACAGGGGTGGCTGACCTCCGACTCGCCCAAAACCATTTCCTCCACCCTGAAGGTTGCGACCCGCTGGCCTAAGAATGGCCTATTAGTGTAGTACACCAGCAAGCTCAGTGTGATGTCATTGTGTAAACAGCCACACTGACATATTTCTTCTTGTTTTTTGCGTGGCGCTGAGATGGTCAAGCTTGTAAATTTTTGTAAGTTATGGCGCGGTTCTCAGTGGGGGCGCATACACCTGCCACCATTTGTGTGAAAAACACCAGGGTGTCACGACATGCTACGAGGCCAAGGGAAGTTATACGACTGTATCAATGTTTGAAATTTGTAATATTTATCACATGTAACAATCCAAAACTTGCATTCTTAACATGTTCTTGGTCAAACATTTTGCCCCAGTTTGCATACATCTTCCAGTTAGTATGCAATGATGCACATCTGGCCGTGTTATTAAAACGCTGCACGAGTCCAACTGTATTGTTAATGGATTTTTATGTAGGTATTTTTAACACCATCATTAGTATATGTAACATGCTAACAAAATAGCAACTGGAACAAGAAGTCAGCTACTATGTCGCTCATCTATGATGTCATCTATGATGTTAATACAAAACATGTATTTACAATTTAAAAATGATAGATTTACATAACTTGAAAATTCTAAATTGTAAATAATTAAATTGTTTATGATAACTTACAGGGCTGCATGGCGAAGAGTAGTGAGCGTGCAGGCCTCACAGCTAGGAGACCCCAGTTCAATTCCACCCTCGGCCATCTCTGTGTAGAGTTTGCATGTTGTCCCCCGTGCATGCGTGGGTTTTCTCCAAAAACATGCTAGGTTAATTGGCGACTCCAAATTGTCCAACGGTATGAATGTGAGTGTGAATGGTTGTTTGTCTATATGTGCCCTGTGATTGGCTGGCGACCAGTCCAGGGTGTACCCTGCTGAGGCTATAGCACCCCCGCGACCCTTGTGAGGATAAGCAGTAGAAAATGAATGAATGAATCAAAATGCACTTGCAAC